>NW_027397117.1:1142010-1439698 GCF_003265705.2 Callorhinus ursinus
ACACACACACACACACACACACACACACACACACACACACACACACACCCCTGGTTCCTGATTTCCTATATTATTCACTTGGTTATAATCTGTCACCATCATTGTTTATTTGATGCTCAAATAGTCCTTGATTTGGCCAGTGGGAGCCCCCTCCCTTAGGCTGGTTTCTATGTCCTTTTGAAATCTTTCTTTCTGTGAGCTCTTCTTTATTTTTTGTCACTGTTACACAGTCCCAGGTGGTTATTAGTATCACTTCATAACCACCAAATACTATACACATTCTCCCGTATTTATTTTAAAAATGAAAAGTTTCAAAAGTCCAAAGAACCTCAAAAATGTTGCTCCCTTTCACACCTAAAAAAATTGGGGGGAATCTCGCCTTCCCCCTTCCCCCTGCTTTTTTGGGCATGAAATATATACTTAGATCTCTGGCTGGGGCTTTGGAAGGACTGGTGCCAGGCACTTAGGTAGGCACTGGGTTCCAGAGATGGATCCGCCTAGTCCCTGCCCCCAGGCAGTTCCTAGTCTAGATGGGAAGACCAAACCTGTATAGTGCTTTTCACCTCATCAAGTGCTTTCCCATATATGATCTCGTTTTAATTCACAGTGCATGAATTAAAACAACTGGGTGCCTCGATCGGTTAGGTGTCCGACTCTTGGTTTGGGCTCAGGTCATGGTCTTGGGGTCCTGGGATTGAGTCCTGTGCTGGGATCTGTGCTCAGTGGGAAGTCAGCTTGAGGATTCTCTCCCTTTTCTTCTGCCCCTCCTCCTGCTTGCTCAGTCTCTCTCTCTCTCTCTAAAAAATAAAATAAATTCTAAAAAAAGAAAAAGGTGTCATTCATGTTTGGGTCCACTGGACCTAGTTCAAAGCTTGGTACACAGTAGGTGCTCAATAAATGTCAATTCCTCCTCCCTTTCTCCTAGTACACACACAGGCACGTTCGTTTGCTCTATAAATACTTAAATTAATGAATGTTCCTTTACACTTGCCTTGGGGCTTTCGGTTTTGTTTCCAGGTGAGAGAAAGAAAAAAATGTGAACTGCTTTCCATTTCTTGGATACATGCACTACATAAATGTGGGATTATTATTATTATGGATTACTGAAATACTTTACTTTATGACTTTCATTTTAATTAGAAGAGGTTGACCTCAGATGGCTTAATACCCAGTCTTTGGTTCTGAAGGGAGCAATATGACATTGGCAGAGCCAGCACTGGATGATCTGAGAGTAATTTTTCTCCTGGTTCTGTGACTTGATGCAATAAAACCTCTTACTTGAAAAAACTTAGAGAAATACATTTGACATATTTCAAATCCTTTCTATAAATTGCTGAAAAGATTTAATATAACTGCTAGTCATAAAATCTTTAATTTGAGTTGACCTTCCACGGTCACAATTCTTACACATGCAGTTCTTATTACTGAAGAATAAATGGTGAATTTCCTGTTATTCGAGGGAGTAAAAATGTCCTTCAGTCACCTTCTCCTACAGCACAGAGACTGAACGTATTTAGGTCAACTCTCAAAAATAGGAATGACCGCAAAATGGTTTGTAACCTGCAAATGTTCTATTCTCTATTATTGCAGGCATCCCTCCTCCTTCTTCTCCTTCTTCTTCCTATTATTTTATTTTACTTTTTATTTTTTTTTAAGTAGGCTCCACACCCCACGCAGAGCCCAGTGCAGGGCCCGAACCCACGACCTTGAGATCAAGACCCAAGCCAAGATCAAGAATTGGATGCTTAACCGACTGAGCCACCTAGGTGCTCCATTATTTTTACTTTATTATTATTATTATTATTTTAAAGCTCTAGCCAGGGATGAGGTTCAGCAAGTTTGGTTTAGGCAAAATCAATACAGTAAAAATTATTTTTCATCAATTCCCGTTAGAAAGCCTGAGCTATGTTCTAACATAAAAATATTTCCCAGTAGGGGCGCCTGGGTGGCACAGTTGTTAAGCATCTGCCTTCGGCTCAGGTCATGATCCGAGGGTCCTGGAATCGAGCCCCACATCATCGGGCTTCCTGCTCAGCGGGAAGCCTGCTTCTCCCTCTCCCACCTCCCCCCTGTTTGTGTTCCTGCTCTTGCTGTCTCTCTCTCTGTCAAATAAATAAATAAACTCTTAAAAAATATATTTCCCTTTGGATTGAAGATAAAACTTTTGGCAAAAGCAATGAAACAGGGATGTGGCTTCATCAGGACCCTCTGTCTTCGTTAGGTGATGTCTTGCACTCAGGCTTTGGAGAGGTGTGGTAGAAAGAATGCTGATTTGGGAGTAAGGTAGAATTTGAGATTAAGTGAGTGATCTTAAGAAAATTACTTATACTCTTGGGTCCAGGGGAAGCCAGTATCCAAAATGGTCCCCCCACGGTCCTCACCTCTTAGTTTCTTTTTTTTTTTTCCTCACCTCTTAGTTTCTAAGCTCTTGTGTGGTTCCCTCTTGCCCTGAATAGGACTGACCTGTGTAACCAATAAGATGTGAAGGGATGTGTGACTTCTGAGGCTGGGTCATACAAAGACCTTGTAGCTTCTGCCTTCTACTCGCTTTGGTCAATCACACTGAGGCCAAGCAGCTGCCATGTCTTGAGGACATAAGCAGCCCTGTGGAAAGCTCCATGTGGTGAAAAACTGCCTCCTGCTTATACCCTGGCATCCACTGACAGCCATGTGGTTCACCAGTTCCAGTCAAGCCTTCACATGACCCACAGCCCCAGCAAACATCTTGACTACAACCTCATGAGGGATCCTGAGCCAGAACCACCCAGCTCCGCCCATATTCCTGACCCACAGAAACAGTAGGAGAGAACAGTTGTTTATTGTTGCTGTAATTTGCCAAGTTTGGGAGGAATTTCTTATGTGTAGCAGTAGATAACTAACACAGAGCCTTAGTTTTCCATCCACTGAAGTGGGGCTTAATCCAGTCCTGCGTGGTTGTGAAGAGGATTGAACTGGATGAGATGTACAAGCAATTTGTGCAAGTCTTGGCACACAGTAGGTGGTTGATATCTGGTGCTTAGATCTTTGTAACACTCCTGTGATGCTTTGGACCCATCCTCTCCATGCCCCTGATCACAAGGGTTTTCCCACCACGCTGAGTGTACCATCTGAGCACTAAACCTTTGTGGTCTTTCTTCGCTTTTTTTTTTTTTTTTGTAAGGAAGGAGCACTTAGATGTTTAATCTGTCACAAATAAGTTAATACCGGTAACACTCCCTGTCTTCCTGCTGTAACTTTTTTATTGAAAGCTATTTCACTCCCGCTACACTTAGCTCATTTCCTGCTTTTTTGACTCAGTTCACTCCCAATTCTGTACAGTATATTATATTTTCTTAAAATGAAGGCTACTGTACATACAAGAAACAGCTCCAAGTTCCAACTGCATTTCCTCCCTAAAGAGGTCTTTGTTTACACACCTCCTGCACTGTGTTTACATTCAGGAGCAAATCAGATCCTGGAGGTGCATGACACTGTAGGGGACAATGTCTGGGGTCCACTCACCCGTGGACCGCTGAGGTCTGTTTGTGGCCCGTGCAGACCAGGCACTCATGGAAAGACTTAACTTTCCTAATGCAGTTTTCGGATTGGGTGTGTTCTCTCTTCTTGGGACAGGCTTGAATCTGAAATTTAACCAAGATGATTCTAGAGCCTTCCTTTGTGAATAAATGCCACCTTCATATAATGTAAGCTTTATTACTATTCACGTCTGGTGAGGCCAACAGATCAGGAGAGGGCTGTCCTTGAAAAGAGGGTTTGTTACAGTTCCCCAGAGGCAGGTGCACTTCCCTCCCCTCCACAATCCCCACCAGGGTGGGGGGCACACAGGGAAGCACCAGGGTCAGCCACAGGCAGAGGGAGGAGGAGAAACAGGTGCACAAGAAACTTTCTTGTGGTTTCTGCAGGAACAGAATGAGTTTGGCAAGATAAAGAAGATTTGGCTGGCTAGTTCGAATGACTTCAGCAGGCTCTGGGGAGTAGGTGTTATTTCTAGTGCATCTGGCACTTAACCCTGGGGTGATTAGGGCAGAAGGACAGTGGTCCAGAGTGTGAGTGTCCAGTACAGGAGGTGGCTGGGATATGGGCTCTGGATTGGCCAGTTTGCATATGAAAGGCACACTCAACTGGGCTGGTGGTTTCCTGTCTCTAAGAATTAGCTAGCCCTGGGAGGGATGGTCTCTCCAGGGTCTGTGAGGCCCCTAGATGTCAAAACATCAGAAACACAAGGTTAATAAAAAAAAGTCCATCACTTAACATTAGTTAATATATTATAAAATGTACCTTTTGATTCTCAAGAATGGTAACTATTTGTATAGGCTTCATTTTTACCACTTGGTCTGGATTGAAGGTTTTGTTGTTGTTGTTTTTTAAAGATTTTATTTATTTATTTGACAGAGAGACACAGCGAGAGCAGGAACACAAGCAGGGGGAGTGGGAGAGGGAGAAGCAGGCTTCCTGCTGAGCAGGGAGCCCGATGTGGGACTCGATTCCGGGACCCTGGGATTATGACCTGAGCCGAAGGCAGACGCTTAACGACTGAGCCACCCAGGCGCCCTGTTTTTGTTTTAATACCATATATTTAAGCCTCCTGCTAATGGGTTATATTTGGAGAACGAATCATTTTGCAGTGGAGTGCAGGAAAACTCAGCCCTTTCCACAGGTGGGAAAGCTGGGATCCCAACCTATGTCTATGGCTCGGAGTAGGGATATTCATATTTAAAACATTGGCTAGCTTCTCTTATTTGTCAGCTGGTAATTCATATAGAACCTGCCTGGCAGGGTACAGGTTTGTGACCCCTTGGCCTCATCAGGAAAGTAGTCTGGGAGGGGAGGAAGAGACATGACCATGGATGGGGTTGGACAAAATGCTCTGGGATGTTCCTTTCATCCCGATTGTCTGGTTTGACTAAACGTTTCACCTATTAATCTCATTTTCTTCTTCCCTCTCAATACAGTTTACATACTGGAGTCATGTTCTAAAACATTCGGTAATTGTTTTTGCCCAAAGGCACACTTTGACATCTAAGTACGTGTTAACATTTAACGCACCAGCCTGATTGACCTGACCGCCGAATTTCCCTTTTCCTTGTATGACGGCGAGGCTGAAGGAAGACATGCTTGGGTGTGGAGCAGAGCTGAGTGGTTTTGGCAGCCCCTCTAGCAGACGTGTTTTGGGAAACAATTCCTCTCTTGTGCAAAGCAGCCCAGGGACCTGAGCAGACCCATTCATTTGCCCTAATCTCATCTGAAGTCTCCCAGGAAATAACCTGAACACAAACACAGGGTGTTTCCCACATCACTTCTCTTCAAAGCACTTTACCCCCAATCTTCTAATCAAACTTCACAGCTTGCTTGGGAGGGGAAGATGGTTTTCTTCCTGTCCTGGTGCCCGCAAGGCAGGCCAGCACAAGGCAATGAACTAAGGAGCAGAAGGCTTAGTTTGGCCCCCATCTCTCTCTTTGAATCTCTTGATGGATGTCTGGGGCTGGTGGTTATATTCCTTAATCTATGAGCTAAAGGCTGCACCTGTAGCCATTGGCAACTTAGACTTTCTAGACTCTAAGAGAGATAGTGAAGATGAAGATACTTGGCATCAATTCATAGTCAGACATGAATTCGTTCAAGTGGAACAACCAACCAACAAACAGACCAACCAACCCGACAAACAAACCCAGCAGCAGCATCATTATCATTTTTACCCACAACAACAGAGTGATTTGATCCAATCAGTTCAGCGGCCATCAGAAAAACATCACAACAAATCAGATAGGAGCGTTGCTGTCCCTGGCTGTCGTTGGGGTGGGTGGCTGTGCAAGGCAGTGATGGATGTGCGGTGCCAGAAAACCTGAGCTCAGCCAGGTTTTCTGCAGCCAGAAAACCTGAGCTCAGAGCTCAGCTTCACCACTTCCGGGATGGGTGATCCTGGGCCAGTTACATAACTGCTTTGTGCCTCAGTTTTCCCGCCTGTAAAATGGCCATAAGAGTAGCACCTGCTTGGGATGCCTCGGTGGTTCAGTCGGTTAAGTGTCTGCCTTCGGCTCAGGTCATGATCCCAGGGCTCCTTCCTCAGCGGGGAGCCTGCTTCTCCCTCTGCCTGCAGCTCCACCTGCTTGTGCTCTCGCTCTCTCTGACAAATAAATAAATAAATAAAATCTTAAAAAAAAAAAAGGGTAGCACCTGCTTTGTAGGAGTGTTGTGAGGACAGATGTGCTAACTCACCCAAGGAACTCGGCTTGGTTCCTGCCACCTGGGCAGGGCTCCATCACCATCAGACTTTATAACTGTGCAAACCTGGCCCAACTCCTCCCTAGTACTGTTTTGTGGACCGGGCTTTCTCCATAGGCATGAAAAATCACAGAGAAGGGCATTAAGATCACCACAAATTAGAACCACGGGGGAGCCAGGAAGTGGCTTGACTGGGTTGTGTAGTTCCGTCAAATGTAAACCGACTAGCTAAATACCCGCCCCTGCAAAAAAGAAAACAAAACAAAAAAACAGTGTGAAGATTAATATGTCAGGAAACAATTCCTTTGAATGCCCTTCACAAGCTTTGGGCCGTGGCACATGGACGGCGAGAGAAACCATCCAGGGCCACAGAACTGTGAGACGTGGGCCCCCCTCACCCCGGGGAAAACAAGGCATGGAGGGTCAACTCCACAGCTCTCCATTATCAGCCAGTTACTAGGAAAGGCCAGAGAGGTTTGGCAAATTCTTATTTGGAAAGAGACCTTTTTGACCCAACTGAAGGCTCTCAAAATGGTGAGGGGGATTCATCAGATTGTTTCTGGCAAAGACCATGAAAACGAGAGAATTTAACTGAAATTAGGAACGTGTGAAAAATGAGCCAAACAACCTGAGGGGATTCTTAGCATCCACATGGGTTATGTTACAAAGCCAAGGAAAAACTGAGGAGCGAGAGATAACGCTTTGGCCACCAAGTAGCAGTGGATGGGAGTGTGAGGCATCTCTGGGGAGAAAACCATCCGTATGAATGGTGCTGAGATCAGCACTCAGCATTTGCTGAGTCCATAGTCGGGGTCACACCCAGTTTAAAGCACTTCACGTCAATCAACTCATTTAAAATGATCAACAACCTAATAGGTAGGTGGTCTAAAACCAAGGCACAGAGACTGTTCGAATTCCTCCAGGATTTGAATGGAGGCTGTGTGAAGCTGGGACCCAACTCCCCACCACTCCCCTGAATCACACTACCTTGGTGGGGGCATCAGGAAGGTGAAGAGTATGTCACTTGGTGGCTTGCCAGGGGATCCTGATCAGTGGAACAAAGCAAGCTGGTGACCAGCCTGTTCCATCTCAGAGGGAAGCCTCTAGACCTTTCAACGGGGAAGGAAACACACAGACCTCCTCCTCCGCCTCCTTCTTCTCTTAACTTGTTAATATGGACAATTTCAAATATATACCCCTAATCTGTTTCAACAATTATCAGCCATTTTCAATCTCATTTTATCTATCCTTGTTTTCTTCTTCTTGAGTATTTTAAAGCAAATCCCAGACATCAAGTTGTCTCACCAGTACACACATATGTTGAACAGATCGGGGATTTAAAGAAAACCATAACTGCCATGTGATTATCATACCTGATAAAATGAACAACGGTTCCTTAATATCAGCCAATATCCAGTCCATATTCAAATTTCCCCAATTGGCTTAAAAATGTTTTTACAACGGATTTGTTCAAACCAGAATCCAAACAAGGGCCACCCATTGTATTTGACCGCTAGAGTTTTTTTTTTTTTAAAGATTTATTTATTTATTTGATTTTTTTTAAAGATTTTATTTATTTATTTGAGAGAGAGAGAATGAGAGATAGAGAGCACGAAAGGGAAGAGGGTCAGAGGGAGAAGCAGACTCCCCGCCGAGCAGGGAGCCCGATGCGGGACTCGATCCCGTGACTCCAGGATCATGACCTGAGCCGAAGGCAGTCGCTTAACCAACTGAGCCACCCAGGCGCCCGACCGTTAGAGTTCTTAAGTGTCTCTCTCTCTTTAAGAACAAAACAAGGGGCGCCTGGGTGGCTCAGTGGATAAAGCATCCCACTCTTGATCTCAGGGTCATGAGTTCAAGCCCCACATGGGGCTCCACCCTGGGAGCCTATTTAAAAAAAAAAAGTAACAAAACAAAAAAACCCAACCTTTAAATTTTGGAGCAACTTCAGATTCAAAGAAAAGTTACAAAGCCGGTACAGAGTCCAGTTTTCTTCAATGTTAACATGTTACACAGCCGTGATACATTTCAAAAGTAAGGAATTAACATCGATATGTTACTATTAACTAAACTTCGGTTTATTGGAATTTCATCTATTTTTCCACCAAGGTCCTTTTTCGGTCCCAGGATCCAATCCAGGGTCCCACATTGCATTTGGTAGGTCTCTTGTAATCTATAATGGTCTGCCTTTTTTTCTTCATGCATTGATGTTTGGAGAAGTTGTTGGGTCAACTGGCCCATAGAATGCCCTGCATTTGGACTTTGCCGATTACTTCCTTCTGGCGTTTGACTTGTTCCTCTGTCTCCCATATTTCCTATAAATTGATGGTTACATGTAGAGGCTTGATTAGATTGAGGCTCCATTTTTTTTTTTTTTAAAGGGCGGAATTCTTTGTGGATGGTGCTTTGTACTTCCTGCTGCATCACATTATGTCACACAATGTCTGGAGATCCCACTTTCAGTAAGTTCTGGAGGATCGTTTTATTTTTGTTTATTTAAATTTTTAAAAAGATTTTATTTGTTTATTTGAGAGAGAGAGAGAGAGAGCATAAGCAGGGCGAGTGGCGGAGAGGGAGGGAGAAGCAGGCTCCCAGCTAAGCAGGAAACCCCACATGGTGCTTGATCCCAGGACCCTGTGATCATGACCTGAGCCAAAGGCAGGTGCTTAACCGACTGAGCCACCCAGGTGCCCCTGGAGGATCATTGTAAGCCCACATTACCTGTTTGTTCTATCTACCGTTGCACTTTTGAAAAAAACAAGTTTTTTTCTTTGTTTGATTAGCTTATTTTTTTTGGTATTAGACAGATTTTTTTTTTTTTCCTGATCAACTCTTACCAGGGCCAAAGTGTTGATGCTAGTCATTCTACCCTTAAGATAAACATGCTTCAAGGTCTTCATCATTATCTATGGTGAGAAGTTTGCAAAACAGAGCCAAGACAACCTTTGTTCTTCAGATAGACTCTGCAAATGTGCAAGTGTCAGGGGTTGAGCTGTCCCTGGAGTGTAAGAGGTGAAATGCAATCTCCAGCCTCACGGGAGAGCAACCTTGAGCAGTGGAACAGCCATAGGACACGGATCAGGACCCTGCCAAGAGCTGGCTGACAGTGGCCAAATTCAGGGCCAGGTTCAACTATGTGTGCTGCATAAACCTGGGGCAAATCATTCCCATGGATTGCAAAGTGAATGGCAGCTCCTGAAGTCGTGCAGTCTACAACCCACACAAATGTATATGGCTGCCCTGAAAAGCTATGCAGCTCTCCGTGGGTCCCAGTTTTATCTTCTATGAACTGGCTGCACCAGGGTCCTGGCAGGAAACAGAATGGATCCTGGATGGTTCAAATGAAGAGGCTTCAATGAAGGAGGCCTTATAGGCATATGGGCAGGGTTAAGTGAGCAAACCAGGAACGGGGAAGTGTGTTGGGACTGATACTGTTGGGACCTCCTGGGAGCTGGAGCCTGGTAGGGGCCCTCTAGCAGCAGCTGGAGCCTGGGAAAGACAAGTTATTGTCACAAACTTGGGTCTGAAGCTGGGAGGGAGCAGGGAAGATGTACCCCCAGCTCTCACTGCCCCCCCGGCCTCCTCTCTTTTGCTGATTCCTCCCACTGGCTGGACTAAAGGCAGCCAGGCGATGCAGTCTGAGGTTCAGCCTCCCAGGCTCAGAGTGCGGCAGACAGGGGTGGCCAACAGAAAAGCCAGCACTTTAGGGCCCTTGGGATTGGATATTAGATCTGAGACCCCTTACAATTTACGATTCTTTCACTCCAGGCACAACATTTAAAAAAAAAATATTGGGCCCCCGCTTCCCCCCGAACCATGTTAGACCTTGATGGGGAAGTAAATAGGGACAAGGTCAGTATATGAAAGGGGGTCAGGATGTGGGTCAGGACTCTGAGTCCCAGGCACCCACTCACAATGGTACACCTGTCTTGGCCCTGTGGACCCAGGGAGGCACACACTGTGGTCTGAATCCACACCCCCAGCCTCCCTCTCCTATCCTATGGTAGTATTCCCGCCACCTTCCACACTGCTTTCAAGCTTCACCCTTGTCCCTCCTCTGGCTTCCCCTGATATGTAGAATGATCTGAACCACCCCCCTCCCCACTCCCCCCTCCCGCTTACTCCATTCCTGCCACACTGGCCTCTTCATTCCTCCTTGAACCTGTGACATTCTAGCATTTGCTATTCCCTCCCCTTGGAGCATCTCATGCGCCTCCTTCCCACCATTAAAGTCTTTGCTCCAGTATCACTTCCTCCTAGAGGCCAGCACCCACATCTCCATCTAAAGCAGGCTCCTCCATCCCTCCTAACACCTCAAGTTTAGAAATGGAATCCCTGTGTTGCTTTCTTGATTATTGTCCAAAGCCCTGAGCAGGGTGTAAGCATCTTAATGTCAGGGCCTTGTTTATCTCGTTCACGAGACACAACAGTGGGTTCCTTTCCAATGGTTTTCCAGGACATAGGCAATTCTTTCTTCCTCCCTTGAGTTATTCTATTGGTTTTGTTAGGGGTATTCTTTCAAATGACTCCCCTGTTGCAAAGAAAAAAGATTCTTTTTTTAAAAAAATATTTTATTAGGGCGCCTGGGTGGCTCAGTTGTTAAGTGTCTGCCTTTGGCTCAGGTCATGGTCCCAGGGTCCTGGGATCGAGCCCCGCATCAGGCTCCCTGCTCAGCAGGAAGCCTGCTTCCCCCCTCCCACTCCCCCTGCTTGTGTTCCCTCTCTCGCTGTGTCTCTCTCTGTCAAGTAAATAAATAAAATATTTTTTAAAAATTTTATTTGTTTGAGAGGGAGAGAGCGAGAGCACAAGCAGGGGGAGTGGCAGGCAGAGGGAGAGGGAGAAGCAGGCTCCCCGCCGAGCAGGGAGCCCGATGTGGGGCTCCATCCCAGGACCCTGGGATCATGACCTGAGCTGAAGGCAGACACTTGACCGACTGAGTCTCCCAGGCGCCCCGATTTTGAATTTTCTAATAGCCACGTTCAAAACATTTAGGAGAAATAAGGAAAATCAATGTTAACGATTTTATTTATCCCAACATATAAAAATGTGATCATTTCAACATTAGAACTAATATAAAAGTTATCAGTGAGATATTTTACGTTCTTTTTCTTTGTATTTATTAAAGATTTTAAAATTATTTTTAAGTAATCTCTGCACCCAACATGGGGCTCAAACCCACAACCCCGAGATCTAGAGTCGCAGGCTCCACTGACCGAGCCCGCCCAGCGTCCCTTTCACATTCTTTTTAGAATTTGGAGCGAATGCTTCAAATCCTGGTGCATATGCTCCACCTGCAGCCCATCTCGATGTGGAGCAGCCACCTCTCAAGAGCTCGACAGCCGCGTGTGCCGTTGCCTAGGGCAAGGGGTGAGCGGGTTTTGGGGGATTCTCTCTAATTCTCTCTAATCTGCTCCCTCATCACCACCTGGGCTCATCTACCGGCTGCGCTCCGAATGCTTCTCTGCAAGAGCCTCTCCAACCAGCTTCCACACCTCCAACCTTCCTTGGTCCTCTTTGCTCTACCTTCTGCAGCCAGAGAGAGCTTCCTAAATGCACACCGGATCATTCCTGGCCTCTGTTTAAACTCCATCGGGAGTGCCCCGTCCCCTGTGAGTGGAGCAACTTTGGCCCCCAGTGATGTGTTCCTGCTGGCGCAACCCAGCTGGCCTCATCTCGGACTCTCGCTCACGACTTCCCTGCTCGGCTGCCTCAGGTACCAACCCTGTGGGTTCACTTATCTGTCTCCCCGGCTCCTTAGGACAGGCACTGTGCCTTTCGCCTCTGGGTCCGGGGCACCGAGCCCCATACAATCTCACCTTAGCTGCCGCAGTTTCCCGACCCTGTGTATGTGCTCTGGGATTTCTGTATACAAACTTTGTGGATGTGGCTTGCTCTGGGATTTATGTATATAAAAGGAAGCAGTGACAGATGATTCTAGAAAGGTAGTTTGGGGCCAGGTTGTGAAGGACTTTGAATGCCAGGTCAAGGAGAGTTCAGACTTTATTCTGTAGGTAATGGGGAGCCATTGCGAGTGTTTGAGGGAGAGCAGGCGGGGCAGGGGACGAGTCCAAGAGGGACTTTTGGTCTCAGGCTTAAAGTGAGATCAAATCCAAACCCTTGACACCCCGTGGAAAGACCTGGAAGGGAATGACATGATCTGCTTTCTAGAACCATCTTTTCTGAAGGCCACTTAGGGATGGGTTGGAGGGAGGAAGTGAGGCAGAGAACGGCACATGTTGAGCTTCTGTAAGCAGGTGCCTTCTCTAATATTATATGTGAGGACGTATGTAGGCAGGAACTTTCCTAGTGATCCTAGGTGAGAGTACCCTTTCAGAAACTGAAGTTCAAGAAGGTTAGGACAGTTGTCCCCAGCACCCCGTAGTAGTAAGTGTCTGAGCCGGGGTCCCGTTGGGCCTGGATGCCTACAGGAGGCAGGGCAGCTTCTGTGTGTCACCAGCAGGTGCACCCCAGACTACAGGGCTGCCTTCTCCATGGGGGAATCTCTCTGGGTCGCTTTGGTGCCAGCTCACAGACCAGACGGAAAGTGCCTCCAAGTGGAGCCAGATGGCAGCACAGGGCTTTGAAACAAAACAGGTTACTTACTTTGACCCCCTGCTCCCCTATAAGATTCAAAATTATTTTTCTACTTGGAGCTTAGTTAATACACAATATTACATGGATTTCAGGTGTACAACAGCAATCCGACACTTAGAGATATTACGAAATAGTTACCCTCTGTCACCATACGAAGTTATTACGATATATTGACTATATTCCCTACGCTGTACTCTTTTTTTAAAGATTTTTATTTATTTATTTGACAGAGAGAGAGAGAGCAAGACAGGGAACACAAGCAGGGGGAGTGGGAGAGGGAGAAGCAGGCTCGTGGAGCAGGGAGCCTGATGCGGGACTTGATCCCAGGACCCCGGGATCATGACCTGAGCCGAAGGCAGACGCTTAACGACTGAGCCACCCAGACGCCCCTGCGCTGTACTTTTCATCCCCGTGACTTATTTATTTTAGAGCTGGAAGTCTGTGGTTCTTAATCCCCTTCCCCTTTGTCACCCACCCCCCTACCCACTCCCCTCTGGCAACCACCAGTTGCGAGCTCTCTCTCTCCCCATAAGACTCTGAAATTGACACGGTCTTCTGGTTACAACCAACGCCTTAGCTTTCATAATGCCTTAATTTTAAAAATCCTAGAATTAATTTTTGGCTCTCCTTAGCATGAAAAGCTTTCCCTCAAAGCCTTTAATTCTGCAGCCCCTTATTTTTCCAATCAAAGGAAACTCCACGGGACTTTCATGGTCTAATTAATGACTCTCTAATCAGAGTTCCACTCTGCCTGCTTTATCTCTCCTTCCTCCCGCCCCCCGCCCCACACCCGCCCTGGTTTCTCAGTGAAGGGCCTATCTAGAACTTGTTTTGACTTCAAACAGACACTTCATAATAGTAAATGGCAATACGGTTTTATCGAGTGCAACAACCTTTTCATTCTCTTTCTTTTGGGTCTTAGTATCAAAGCCACCCTTAGAGAATGTGGCCTTCTTTCCTGTCTGGTTTTCAGCAAAACATGCCTTCCCAGCAGCCTGGCGAAGGTGTTTTGGATTATGCGCAACAAAGACTTCCAGGGTAAATCTTTCTAAGGTGACGGCGAGCTGATATTCCCGATGCTACCTAGAGGCTTTTAGTTTGAGGATTGTACCTGACAATCCTTACTTCAGGAGTTTGGATAGAGATGTGAGGGGTGCAGGCACCAGTCCCTCCTGGAATGAATGGCGAGCTCCTTCTTTGGTCTGGTCATCCACAGGACACACCTGCCATTTCCATCTGTGGCTCTCTTTTTCTTTGTCACACTCAAAGAAATAAAGAACACTCAGCAAACAATTGTTTTTTTTTTATTTTTTTTATTTTTTTAAAGATTTTATTTATTTATTTATTTGAGAGAGAGAGAATGAGAGAGAGAGAGCACATGAGAGGGGGGAGGGTCAGAGGGAGAAGCAGACTCCCCGCTGAGCAGGGAGCCCGATGCGGGACTCGATCCCGGGACTCCAGGATCATGACCTGAGCCGAAGGCAGTCGCTTAACCAACTGAGCCACCCAGGCACCCTCAGCAAACAATTGTTGCCCAGGGCCCAAAACTTGCATGAATGTCCTCCAGAGGCCAGCCCTGGGAGGGCAGCTTGGCCCCCAGCTCTCCTCTGCCTGGGGGCATGGGAGAAGTCAGTAAATGATTCACTGATTTGCTGGGATATTCAGCTTATAGTGACTAAACTTTGCCTGAGTATGAGCCTGTTAGGCCCAGGGATACAGAGATGAGCGGGAAATGACCTTTGGTTTGGGTGCAGTGTGTCGGAGGGGAGATGGCCGATGTGTTAAGAAGTAAGCATGGCCAGGGAAGATGGGTGTGGGCATAGAAAGTTGTGGAAAGATCTCCGGAAGCACCGAATGGGCATCAGTCCTAGCTGGAGAGATTGGAGAAGCGTTGGAGCCTGGAGGAGGCTCACGGGGGAGGTGCGGAGCCAGACCGAGGGTGGGAGTGTGTCTTAGTCCATTCGAGCTGCTGTAACAGAACATCACAGACTGGGGGCTTTATAGACAACAGACATTTATTTTCCACGGTTCTGGAGGCTGGGAAGTCCCAGACCGAGGTGCCGGCAGACTCGGGGTCTGGTGAGAGCCTGCTTCCGGGTTCATAGAGGTCTGTTTCCTCACGTGGCAAAAGGGGCAAGGGGAGCTCTCTGGGGTCTTTCTTATGAGGGCCCTAATCCCCATACCACTGCCTTGGGGTGAGGATTCCAGCATGTGAATTTGGGGGGGGGGACAGAAACATTCAGTCTGTAGCAAAGGGTATTCAAGAGAGAGGGGAGCAGTCTGTAAAGATCTCAGCCCATGAAGGGAATGCGAGCGTCACTGTGGGGCTGGAGCACGGGGAAGGGGTGTGTGGAATTGGGGGAGGACAGGCAGGGAATGGATGAAAGAAGAGTCATCCAGAACAGACCAGATGCGGAGACCCCATCGGATACAGGGCAGGGGGACTGCGTTTCAGGGGGCTGGGAAGTGTGTGCACGGTGGAGGAGATCCAGGGCTGGGGGTTGGCCCACAGGCTTGTAGAGGGGCAAGTGGGGTTTGATGTCCCTCCTGGGCTCTGCGGGCCGAGCCTGGGTGGGGGTGTGTCCACACAGAAACTGGGGGGCACCTGTCCCTAATTCATGCAAGCATGGACAGGCAGTGACCCCAGAGAGTGGAGTGCAGCTTTGAACCTGCCAAGTTTGAGGGTTGTGGGCAGGTGAGGATGCAGATGTCTGGGGGGTGGCCCATAGCCTCCCCGAGGACTGGGCATTCAGAGCAATGGGACCCTGTCAATGGTCACCCAAGTCCAGGGCTTGCCCTCTGTCATGCCAGGCTTTTGCACGCACCTTCTCTTTGTTCCCCCATCTGCAATCCCCACTCCCACTCAGCCCTCTGACTTTGGACCTCCTTCTAGGAACTTGGCTCCCTACTGTCACCCCTAGCCCTGAGCCTGGTCCCCCAATCCCACAAACAAGTCTTCCTCACGGGTTTCCCCATGGGCCCCGACTTCCAGGGTGGCCTGGAAGTGAGGATGAAATCCTAGAGCCGGGGTGGGGGAGTCTGGGAGAAAGGTGTTGGGGGACGGGCCACAGAGCAAGGTAAAGCCCTCGCTCACCTGGACAACTGCCTTTGGGGGGGCGGCTTCTTTCCGGCTCTCGAGAGGTTCGTGTGTGCACACGTGTGTGGTACCCGGTGTGCGCACAGGTGTGTGGAGCTGGGCGGACACCTGCTGCTGCATCCCAGGCCCTCCACCCTGAGCCCTTCAGCACTGCACATAATCCTGCCCTTGCCCCTCACCATGCTCCGGCTCCCCCTGCCCTCCCTGCCTCTCCCGAGCTCACATGGATTTCCCTGCCACCAGACCCCCTAGCCTCCTCTGAGCTGCTGACTTTGGATCAAATGGCATCAGGGACCATGTTTCTTCATTTGCATCCTTCCTAAGGGTCCCGTAAGTGCATCTGAGGGTGAAACTGGTGTCTAACCTGGCTGGCCACATCCAGGGCCTAAGCACGGAGCCTCACCTGTGTCTCTGGGTTCATCATGCATCAGGATCTACTCAGTGAGAGCGACAGACACAGCTGGTCAAGTGAAAGAGAGGGACGTGACCAAGATCCTGCAAAGAGGCAAATGGACAGGCACCAGAAGGTGCAATCTTGCCTGTTGGAGATAATTTTCTAACCACCTCCGCAGGGCCAACGGCCCCTTTGCACAAAGCCCTACCCCCTCATCTCTCTTTGCCCAGAAGTGGTGTGGTCCCTTCTGCTCAAGCCTACTGGCCAGAGGGCGCCTGGGTGGCTCAGATGGTTAAGCGTCTGCCTTCGGCTCGGGTTGTGATCCCGGGGTCCTGGGATCGAGTCCCGCGTCGGGCTCTCTGCTCCTTGGGAGCCTGCTTCTCTCTCTCTCTCTCTCTCTCTCTCTCTCTCTGTCTGTCTTTCATGAATAAATAAATACAATCTTAAAAAAAAAAAAGCCTACTGGCCAGAGCTAATCACATGGCCCTGCCCGGCTGCAGCGGGGGCTGGTGAGGGAGGACAGCAGATCCAGATGTTGGTGAGCACTGGTGACATCTCCCAGATTTACTCAGGCCCATTTGGGGGAAATTCCTCCATCCATGAGATGCCCTGAATCAGTTTCCACTTACTCACCTGAGTCACGAAGTTCTTCCTCACGTTCAACTGACCTTGCCCATCCATTGGCCTCCAATTCCTCCTTGAGGCTCAAAGAACACGTTTAATTCCGTTTTCCCGCATGACTTGGGAGATCTGGATCACTTCCTGCTGGTCTTCCTTCCTCCAAGTCCAGCATCCCTCTGGAGGCCACTCCTACTTGCCCTGGGCAAAGCTCCCCATCACAGACCCTCAGCTTGGGCACTTGTGGGAGGCACATCATGATGCGGAGTCATCCTGTCTGAACACCCCACCGTCTTCATACCTGGGCCAGGGTAATGCTGGTATGGCCAACACTCTCCTGGGTGTTGCCTCTTTCTCATTAATAATTTCAGTCCCCTGCAATGGACTGTATGTTTGTGCCCCCCAACCCAATTCATTCGGTGAGATTCTCACCCCTAGTGCCATTGTGTTAGGAGGTGGGGCCTTTGGGAGGTGCTTGTCTCACAAGGGTGGAGCCCTCCCTGAACAGGACTAGTGTCCTCATAAAAAGAGGTCCCAGCGGGCTCCCTTGTCCCCTCTGCCATGTGAGGACACAGCAGGGAAGATGGCCATGCCTGAACCAGGAAGCGTCCCTCCCCTGACACCAAGTCTATCAGCACCTTGATCTTGGACTTCCAGCTCCCAGAACGGTAAGAAATAAATTTCTGTTGTTTATAAGCCCCCTAGTCTATGGTATTCTGTTATAGCAGTGGATGGAGCCCACTAAGGCATCCCCTTTCTTTCTTTATCGCTGAGCCATCTCGGTAAGATCTTTGGGAAGCACTGTTTGAGCTGTGGCTACATTAGGGAGCAAACTGATCATCACAGGAGTTGAGTTTTCGGTGTTGGCGACTGGGCAGACTCCTTATTTTTTGGTGTTTTTTAGGTTTTATTTTCGACCCTTTTTTTTGGTTTGTTTTCCTTTCAAACCTCGGTTTGAGATCATGGGCTCTTGTGATAGGCATCCAATTTGCTGTCTTCTGAACATCTATTTCTTTGGGGAAACGGGTAGGCTTACACCTGCAGGTCTCCTGGGCAAAGAAGTGACCCCTTTTATAGAGCCTGGCTGGATGCCTGGGGGGGCGGGGCATGTACGGGGAAAGAAAAATTCAGGGTTCGAAGCTTCCAGAATATCCATGTTTTGCTCATGTTCTGGCCTGGCCAAGGACAGAAAGCTTGGCCAGAACAAAGAAGCCCTTCTATGTGACCATTCCGCTACCTTGAGTCAACCCAGCCCATTTCTGTGCTGTCCTGGGATCCGGAACAGCTGGGATTATGGGCTGCCTGAGAAATCAGTGTGGAAGCTTACATTGCCTCCCTAAACTTCTCGTGTGTGTGTGTGTGTGGGGGGGGGGGGAGGCGGGGGGCGGCTGCAGAATCCATGTCCAATAGGGCACTCAGGGGGAGGGGGAGATTTCTGTTTTAGATTAACAGGAGGATTTATCATGCCAGAAGGTCAATATTTACCTTGGCTTCAGCTTGATGAGTATTTACTTCTCTGCTCAGTGGCTCGTTCCGCTGACTTCAGCAGAACAGAAGATCTGCTTTTTGTCTGCGGAAAAGGATGCTGACTGATATTTTCTTATCAGAAAGGCCCGGTAACAGAGTTGCAGAGGATCCCCCTAGTCAAGTGTGTATGTGTGTGTGTGTGTGTGTGTGGGGGGGTGTCTCCTTCCACCAAGAAATCTGATCCCTCTTTGTAGAAACCTGTTTTTTAAGGCATGTTTGAACTTACAAAACGAGGAAAGCACGGCTCCTGGACAAATCACTTCTCTCAACTCCTTGTCTGAAAAATGGGAATTCTGAGAGCCCCTGCCTGCCCATGTCAGGGTTGTGGCAAACAGTGGAGGTGCTCAGTAAAGCCCCGCCAATCCTCATTTGTGGGGTTTTCGTTGTATTGAGGTTGGGAGGGGTGGGTTAGGTGATTGCCCAAGGTCACCGAGGAAGAGAGGAGGAAAGGGGCCAGCACTGCAGACAGGGTCCCAGCTCCAAGCCCTTATGGCTCAATTTCTTGGGCTCTTGGCAATGGTGGCTTCTGCCTTTCCCAAAGCACTAACGTGTATTTGGGGGGGTGCCACACGCACGGCTGTGGAATATTGAGACAAGTGCTTGTGTGGCGTGCTGACAAGGCCAGCCAATCAATTCTATGCTTGGGGACCATTAAATTCTAACGGTACTGCCTGGTCCTTTATTTTGGGGTGCTCACACCTTGCCACTGTTGCCACCCACCACATGTATGTTTTATCTAAAAAAATAACACAAACTGCACATTCTACACAATAACACCCCCATATTTGTTTTATTTTTAAAATTTTTATCTTTTTTTTAAAGATTTTATTTATTTATTTATTTGACACAGAGAGAGAGAGAGAGAGAGAGAGCGTGAGCACAAGCAGGGGGAGTGGCCGGCAGACCAAGAGGGAGAAGCAGGCTTCTGGCTGATCAGGGAGCCCGATGTGGGGCTCGATCCCAGGACCCTGGGATCATGACCTGAGCCGAAAGCAGTTGCTTACCAACTGAGCCACCCAGGCATCCCTTTTTTTTTTTTTTAAAGTAGTCTCCGTGCCCAACGTGGGGCTTGAACTCACAACCCTGAGATCAAGAGTCGGATGCTTTACCGACTGAGCCATCCAGGTGCCCCTCCTGTATGTGTTCCAAAATAAAGTTTTGTTTTAAATTGTTGACCACAGATATATATACACAATGGAATACTATGCAGCCATCAAAAGGAATGAGATCTTGCCATTTGCAACGACGTGGGTGGAACTGGAGGGTGTTATGCTGAGTGAAATAAGTCAGAGAAAGACATGTATCATATGACCTCACTGAGATGAGGAATTCTTAATCTCAGGAAACAAACTGAGGGTTGCTGCAGTGGTGGGGGGGTGGGAGGGATGGGGTGGCTGGGTGATAGACATTGGGGAGGGTATGTGCTATGGTGAGCGCTGTGAATTGTGCAAGACTGTTGAATCACAGATCTGTACCTCTGAAACAAATAATGCAGTATATGTTAAGAAAAAAAAAAAGAAGATAGCAGGAGGGGAAGAATGAAGGGGAGTAAATCAGAGGGGGAGATGAACCATGAGAGACGATGGACTCTGAAAAACAAACAGGGTTCTAGAGGGGACGGGGGTGGGGGGATGGGTTAGCCTGGTGATGGGTATTAAAGAGGGCACATTCTGCGTGGAGCACTGGGTGTTATGCACAAACAATGAATCATGGAACACTACATCAAAAACTAATGATGTAATGTATGGTGATTAACATAACAATAAAAAATTGAAAGAAAAAAAATAAATTGTTGACCACAGAATTAGACATAATGGGTTTATCCTGGGGCTCCAAGAGTCATCTGAGAAAACTCTGCGCACTCTGGGTATGAGCCTCCTGATCAGTCCTACCCTGGGGATTTGAGAAGGGTGGTTTTTATCAGTTTTATCACTCACCAAAGCCTTGCAAATTATCATAATTAACATTTGTTGAGCATTATAAGATATTACCTGCAGCATCCAGGCACTTCCTGTGAATAATTCATTAAATTCTTTTAGCAAACCCAAGCCTTAGGTGCTGTTATTATTATTGATTTTACAGATGAGGATGCTCAGAGAGGTTAGGTAACTTGTCCAAGGTCACACAGCTGGTACTTGTTGGAGTTGGACTCCACTGTTTCTCTACTAAGCCTTCACTGCATGACACAAGAAGTCACTGTATGACACAAGAAGTTGCCTGGTTCGCGGTCATGGGGCCAGAATGAACTTTCTTGTCCTAGATATGAAGGGAAGGACCAACCTCAGACAACTGCCCCCGTCCTGAAGCTGCTGGGATGAATTAATTCTTTTCCTACAGCTTTTCATCCTAAAAGAATCCTGCAGAATACGAAGTAGTGGTATCCTCTCCTCTCTTCGGTCCTTCTAGCTGGGGCGCAGCCTGTGGCCCTGGAAAAAAATGACTTTAAGATAAAAAGGAAATTCTTAAAAAAAAAATAAATCTTATTCTCTTCCTGTCACCCCTGCAGTATAAAAGTCATTTACGATCACATGGAATTTCTCGTGTCTCATTCTGAAAGTAGACGAGAGGAAGAAGAAAGACAGAATGTTTACAGATTCCTGGGAGATGGGGAATGACCTCATCACTTACTGGGAGTGAGCCAACTGTCCAGGGAGCACAGATCAGTTTTGGGGAAGGCCCTGAAATTCCCCGGATACCCCAAATTCTCCAAATCTTTTAGGTCTTGAGAGAGGGATGATGGTAAGATGAAAAGGAAGTCATCCCAGGTCCAGATGACACTTCCCATTATGGGCGGTCCACTCTGAGATGGACTCATCATCCATCCTGAGTCCTGTTCAGAGACTCGGGACTTGGGAAGTGTGGGTGTGCCATTGAAAAGGCCTCGGCAGGATTTGAGGGAACTGAGTGGAGAAAGAATGGGTAGTTTGGGGGAGAGGGTGGAGCGGGTTGGATATGATATTTTGGGATACATACTCAAGGGGGTACCAACGGGATATGTAAGCAAGAGGGCAAAAGCCACAGGAGTGGGCCTTTCCGTCCACCTTCCTAACAGCATCCTCTAAAAACAATCCCACAATTCTCTTACAAAATGTATTGCAACCCATTAAGCACTTCCATATTGGATGGCTTCTCTCCAGATTTACCGACATTTTACAGACTAGGAGCTCCCCACTGTGAACAGGGCCAGAGGTAGCCTCAGGGCCTCTGTCAGCCCCTAGGATGCTCTGGCAGAGAACTGGAAAGACTCCCAACCTGGGGAGTGGGGCACAAGCTGGATTTCAGGGCCCACCTGTCTCTCGCATGAGGTACAGTGCTGTGGGTGTCCTGCAGCCCAGAAAAGACCAACCTGCGGCCAGGCTGGTGGGCTCAGCTTGTCCATCTGTAAAAGGTGGGAGGTAGGATGGTATTAGATCTCCCCTCCCCCCTTCCCCCAGCTTCCTTCCAGATCCGATGCCTCACAAATTGGTGATTCCAGAAACAACTTCTCACCCCAAATCCTGCGCTTTCCTCCTTCTGTGCTACAGCTCATCTTGGAGAGAGAGCTGTCGAGGTAGAGGGTGGAGGTGAACGGGAAGAGGATTCTAGGGAAGCCTGGGTGTGCAATAGTTTGGTCCAAAGGGCCCTGGACCAGGACCGCGTTGTTTTTCGGCTTAATTCTTGTGAGCCTCGGTTTCCACCTCTGAAAAATGGGAACGGCGCCACCTAATACAGAGGGCAGCTTGGGCCAGGGGAAACTGCCAGGCATGGAGTGGGTGCCCCACGAGCGTTTGCGGGCCCGAACAGGGCTTGGTTGGGAAGGTTCTAGAGAGTGTGGTGTGCGCGAGGACGCAGGAACAAGGTCTGGCTTTCCCGGCACGCGCGGCTCCCGGACCCCCAGCTCTGCGGCCACTGGCGCCTCCTCGGCCGCGGACCGCCGAGGGTTAATGAAAAAGCCCCACGCCCCCTTTGACGGCGCAGAGCCCACCTCGCCGAATTTGAAAAGGCGGCCCTGGTGAGGCGTGGGCGCCCCCCAGAAACTTCCAACTCCTGGCCGCGCTCCACTCGCTCGCCGGCTCCCTCGCTGTGCTCCCGGCGGGGGCCGCGGGTTCGGTCCGGCCGCGGGTGCACTCCCGCCTGTCCTCCCGCCCGGGCTGCGGGTCCCCGCGGGCGGCCGCGCAAGATGAAGCTGGCTCTCCTCCTGCCCTGGGCGTGCTGCTGCCTCTGCGGGTCGGCGCTGGCCACCGGCTTCCTGTACCCCTTCCCGGCCGCAGCCCTGCAGCAGCACGGCTACCCCGAGCCGGGAGCCGGCTCCCCGGGCAGCGGCTACGGGAGCCGCCGGTGAGTAGCGCGGGGCTGTGGGGCCTGGGGGTGCTGAGCGCTGGGGGTCCGGAGCGGTGGGGGCTGGGGGCTGCAGACAAGGGGCTGAGGGGCGGGGGGCGCCGGGCAGGGCGTGGGGGTGGGGGATGGAGGGGCTGAGGGGCGGTGGGCTGCGGACGCGGCGTGGTTGGGGGCTCGGGGCCTCGGACAGCCGGGGCTGGGGGCGCGGGGCTGAGGGTCAGGAGGTGCGGGGCCCGGACTGCGGTGGTCTCTGGCCGCGCCCCCCCCTTCCTTTCTTTGCTCACCCAACCTTCCCCCCTTGGGCTCCCGGCTCCGAGTGAGGGTGGCTGAAACCTGCGGCGGGGGCGCGCGGACGGGGCGACCGTGGCCCGCTGGGGCTGGGTGGCTCAGCCCGGGGGTGTTTACCGGCTCACGTGGCTCCGCCGCGCTCCCCTGCGCGGCCGCGGCTTTGTGTTGGGGAGCAGGTTCCCGGGTTGCCAAGGCCGAGCGTCCGGGGTCTCCCGCCTCTCCTGCCGGCTGCCCAGGGACACCGGAGGGGCGATTCCGTCCCGTCTTGGGGGCCGAGGCCGCGGAGGAGCCTCGGCTGCGCCTCCGCGGCCACCTGGGGAACCCGGCTTGGATCGGAGGGGTCCGCGGTGGGGCGGGAGAAGGAGCGAGGTCACCGAGACCAAGGTGCCGGGACGCACCGGTGGCGTCCTCCTCTGCCGGCAGGTGGCGCCCTGGCCACCCCCTCCCCCCCCCCCCCCCCCCCGGGAACGGTCTCCTCGCCGCGCGGTTGAATTCCCCCAGAAAACGCGTAAGCACGCGAGGAAAAGTTGCCAAACGCCTCGTTTGCGCAGCTCATTCGAATTTAGCTTTTCCTCATTCAATAATTACAACTCCCGCCGCTGTCATAGATCTCTAGAGCACACAACGTGCGTTCATTCGTACCTTCCACGCCTTTTGATCCTAAAACCACTCCAAGGGTACCTGTTACAGCATAATCTTTCCTTCAAGTGAGGAAGTTGAGCCCCAGAGGGAGGTCCCCAAGTTTGTGGCAACTCAAGACTGACCTTCGGTCCGCTTTCTCCAAATCCTGAGCTTTCTGCCGCACCGCTCTCATTATTATGGAGGAAGGCAAGAGACAGGTCCCAGTTCGTTCTCCTCCGTGATATTTATTTACCAAACCCGGGAGAGCTACCAAGATGAATCCTGGCAACGTCTTAGAGCCTCTGGGGAAACAGGGAAGTTTTTGTGCTGGGCACGTTGTACCCTCCATGGCTGGGTAAGGCGAGACTCCGAAAAGCCAAAAAGTGCTTCTGGAAAACTTTGCATACAATTTTATTTCCCTCATTTTGTTTGGAAATACTTACCCATGGCTTCTATTAGTATTATTCTCCAAACATCCACAGTAGTGTGGCCTCTGCACGCTTCCATATGAGATGAGTCTGAAAAAATAAACTTTTCAAGTTGTAGGAGGATATGTATAACATGATCTCATTTGTGAAAAAAACAAAAACAAAAACATTCTGATTTATGGGCATGTAAACGCGCAGAAATAAAGCTTGTAGGCAAACGTTTCTTGCAGTGACCTGTATGAGAGAACCAAGGCTGGAGGGGCAGGGGGAGGTGAGGTGGGTGGACTTCCATTTTCTCCCTCCGTGGACTTGGGTCTTGTTAGCCTCTTTTACCAGGAACATAAATTCATGTATTATTTTTGTAATTAAAAAGTGTGGGAAGGAAAGTCCTAAAAGGCTTCTGCAGTGTGGAACATGCATGCTGGGAAGAGCCAGAGGTGAGGTCCCTGAAGGAAGCGAGTGAATGGGGACGGGCGTTCTGGCGTTTGGTGGGCTGGAACTTGGGGGCCGCCACAGAAACTTGGAAGGGATTGTTGTAGCATAAATAAAAAGAGGCCCAAACAATTGTGGTAATCTTCCAGAACTCTTTCTACCAGGATGGAAGCCGGGAGAAGGTATAATTAAGTTTAAAGAGGATCTGGATGAATCTGTGGAAAATGGATTCCCAAATAGGATACGGGGAGGTGTTAAGGAGGCTTGGGGCAGGTTCCAGACACTTGAGATTGATGCTCCAGAGCTTAACTGAATCTTGCCATGCAAGGCCCAGCATGGCCATTGCAGCCTGGTGTCACACACTCCTGTGTCTCACGAGCCATCAGTCACAGGTGGCCTGTGTCCTTGAAATTCAAAAGCCCCAGAAGCAGAAGGCTTAGAGACAGCATTTGGCACCGTGCCCTTCATGGCCTTGGCCTTGGCCTCGGCTTTGGCTCCGTATGTGTGTTTACAGTGGCTTGGTCTCAGTCGATGGGCCAAGCGACAGAGCTGTTTCTTGACAAATAGTCCTCCTTTATTTTATGGTATTGCTCCTGTTGACATCTGAGTTTTGGATGTGGTGTGCATTTGCCTTCATGTGTGTGCGTGTGCACATGCGTACAAGCCTGTGCCCGTCCTTCTGGGTCTGACCTGGGCTGGGGGCACCTTGCCTAACCCACGGTGCTCTGCTTTGGTCCCCTCTGTCAGAAGCCCAGGGTGCACCTCTCTGTTTAAGCTATTTTGGGGAAAAAAAAAAGAAAGGAGGACCCCACTTCCTCAGAGGGTTGTTCCCAGAAGAACCTAGCGGCCCTGTATACGGGCCACTAATGATTTTTGCTGGCCATAGAGCTGTTCAGGTGCCAAATAAAAGCTGAAGGGAAATGCAGCATTAATGTACCTGCTGGGTTGCGCTAAGAACAGAGCCCCCAATCCCCTGCTGTAGTCTCTCCATTCTACCCTAGTAAGCATAATGCATTTGTGAAACTCTTTAGAGTATACACATTTCCCTCTTTTCCCTTTCTTCTAGACTCCTTCCCTCCCCCTCTTCTCTGACACAGATGTTTATGGGGGGGTCTTGTCTGTTGTCTCCTCCTCACCTCTATCTCCAGCCCTAAAAGGGGCCAGAACAGGGTGATCAGGGCACAAGGAGTGAGATCAGACAAGGGTTTTTACGCCTTATCCATGTTAAGGATACGTCTCCCAGCTGGAGGAAGGAGAAATTTTAATCCAGATAAATAATAAATTTTTATATTTCGTATTAATTTTTGGACTGGAGGTATTCTTCTGACTAGGAGAAAACAGAAGAGATGTGGGACCTGCCCAGATTGCAGCAGAGGAAGGAATGAGTACGTCTGGAGAGTGGGTTCATGGGGCGGGGGACCAAGGACAAAGCTGTTTTTTGCTTCTCCTCCGAAGAAGAAAGCTCATTCCAGAAACTGCTTACCCTTGTGTAGGGCCCGAGGCATGAGAACAAATGGAACCCACACACCGTAGGGCTACATGTCTATATGTTATGACTCAGGCTAACGGATGGTTCAGTAAGTGGGTTCTGTCCACCAGCCTTGATGAGTGTACCTTCTCAGTGACCTGGAAAGCTGGGTCGATGAGGAATTCATAGATGCCTCAGAACTCTGTTCTGGAAAATGGTGGTGGGGTGGAAAATAGAGGGGGGCTCTGGCCCGCCCTCTACCCTGGATTCCTCCCACACGGTGAGGGGCTTTGTGCTCAGGCTTATGAACCCCTCAAGCTGCATGTCCAAGATCACTCCACACCTGTTGGCCTAGAAGTGGGCAGACTAGCTCCGGGGTCTACCTGGAAGGATGGTCATACCTTTAGTGATGCTGATAGTAATGAATGAGGAATGGTTTCTCCTTGAGCCCTCACCAGCTGGTGGCCTGTTCCATCCTTGTGGCTTGACCTGCATGAACCTGTCATCCTTACCATGCCTCTGGAGGCTGCCCACTCACTCCCTCCCTCTCCCCACTCTGCCATTATTCTGGGCACCGGGATGTCTAGGTGTGTGGCTCACCAATGCCCCACGTTGCTCTAGGCCTCCCCTTCCCCTTAGCCACTGTCCTTGGCCTTGTGCCTTGCCAGGCTCTCACTACCTTGCATGAACCTCCTCACACCTCAATATGTCGCTGTCATAAATTTCATACGTTCTGGACACAGGCTCTGCCATCTCACCCCTCACTCGCCTGGCTGACCCCTCCTGTGCTCACTCCGTCTTCTCTTAGCCTGTCTACTTGTCCCATCTTTGTGGCCTTCCGAACTTCAACTTCTTGTCCCCTTGAACTTCTCTCCTAGCTGCCTAGAAAGGCAGCCTCCTGTGGAGGGTCGGGGGGGCTGTGGATCTGCTGTAGGAAAGCCGTTGCTCATCAGCAGTGGTGATGGGGTCTGCTTTCCTGCCTCTCTGCCCAGGTACCTGGAGATAGGGGGTGTGCCAGCCAGCCCCGTGATGGTGAGGCTGTGTAGCCTGGTCCAGGACCAACCTAGCCACTGTCTGGTGGGGCCTGTTTTAGTTCTATAAGGATCTGTCTTTCTCCTCTGCACGGCTGCCCGATGGACCTTTCTCAGCAGCAGCAGAGAGCACTCTCCTCTGGTTCAAGCCCTTTGGTGACCCACCATCTCCTGCATCGGCGTAGCTGACAAGTTTCAGTTCTTAGGTCAGCTCTTAGTGACTGGTAGGGGCCGACCAGGCCAGTGGGTTAAGAAGGATTCTGAAGTGGAGTCTGGGCTCCGGGAGGAGTACCAAGACAATTGAAGGATGTCACTGTGACTGAGGGACAGGAAAGTGGAGGCAAGTGTGATGTATTTACAGCCTTGGCCTTTATGATAAAATCTACTTTCTCCAGCGTCACATGTAAAGGCTGTCTTTTTTTTTTTTTTTAAGATTTTATTTATTTATTTGAGTGAGAGAGAGTGAGCAAGCAGCAGTGGGGGTGGGAGGAGGGAGGTTGGGGAAGGGCAGAGGGAGAAGCAGGCTTCCCGCGGAGCCGGGAGCCTGACGCGGGGCTCGATCCCAGGACCCCGGGATCATGACCTGAGCCGAAGGCAGACGCTTAACCACTGAGCCACCCAGGCGCCCCTAAAGGCCGCCTTTTTAAAGCCCATCATTTGTCCTCTACACCATCTATACCGTATTAGTTATTTCTGTTTCTTTGCATCTGCTGTTTTGATTTGTTTGGAATGTCCTCCCATGAGCACCTAGAATACTCTGCTTACCTCTATCTTCAGGTTTCTCAACCTTGGTACCCTTGACGCTGTGGACTGGGTAATCCTTTGTCCTGCAGCCATCCTGTGCATTGCAGAGTGTCCAGTAACATCCCTGGTCTCTCCCCACTAAATACCAGGAGCACACCCTTGCCTCGAACCGAAATAACCAAAAGTGTCTCCAGACACTCCCAGATGTCCCCTAGGGGACCACATCACACCCACTTGGAACCACCATTCTCTATGGATTTGAACATTTTGATTTGGGGGACATTTAAAAATATGGCGATTAAAATTTTTTTCCTATGGAAGTTGTCAAGCAAAATAAACCCCCATGTACCCTCACTGGGCTTTGTTGCACTTTGCCACACCTACTGCACTCCCCTCTGCCTCCCAGCACACACACAGTCTGTTTGTGTGGGTGGAGCATTTTACCTTTTTTTTTTTTTTTTTTAAAAGGGGCCCCGTGCCCCGCGCGGGGCTCGAAATCACGACCCAGAGATCAAGAGTCGCACGTTCTACCAGCTGAGCCAGTATTTTTTTTATTTTTTTTATTTTTTTTAAGATTTTATTTATTTATTTGAGAGAGAGAGAATGAGAGAGAGAGAGCACGAGAGGGAAGAGGGTCAGAGGGAGAAGCAGACTCCCCGCTGAGCAGGGAGCCCGATGCGGGACTCGATCCCGGGACTCCAGGACCATGACCTGAGCCGAAGGCAGTCGCTTAACCGACTGAGCCACCCAGGTGCCCCTGGGTGGAGCATTTTAAAGCAAATCCCAGACTCCTGTTCATTTTACTTGTAATATTCAGTACATGCCTGATTCCTCCCCAGCATGCCAGTGTCGCAGCTAAACCGACTTACGCTCCGTCCTTAGTCGTATTATTGTTCCTTATTACTTACTATTGGATCTAAAATCCGATCCACATTCAGATTTTCTCCAATTGTCCAAAAAGTGTTTCTTTCTTGTTAGTTTGTTCAAATCTGGATCTAAATGAAGTCTACTTTGGTTCTTGTGCTTTTTTTTTTTTTTTTTTTTTTAGTCTCTCATGGTAGGAAAGTTCTCTCTCCTTTCTGAAAATGCTTTTTTTCCCCCAAGCCTTTGACTTGTGGAAGAAGGCCGGTAGTCCTGTAGAATGCCCATGTTCTAGATTGGGCTGACTGCTTCCGGGTGGTGTAATTGAATTGATCCTTTACCCCCTATATTTGTTCTGTATTGGAGATTAGATGTAAAGGTTTGATTACATTTAGGATCTCTTTTTGGGGGGAAGGCAAGAATGCTTCATAGTTGGTCCAGTTTATCACATCATATCATTATCAGGAGGTGTCATGAACTGAATGTTTGGGTCCCCTCAAAATTCTTATGTTGAAGCCCTATCCCCCAATATGATGGCATTTGGAGATGGACCTTTGGGAGGTAATTAGGTTGAGTTGAGGTTCTGAGGTTGGGGTCCCCGTGATGGCATTGCTGTCCTTATAAGAAGGGGAAGAGAGACCAGAGCACTCTCCCTCTGTCTCTCTCTCCCTCTCTCTCTGCCACATGAGGACACAGTGAGCAGGTGGCCACCTGTAAGCCAGGAAGAGGGCTCTCACTGGGAACTGAATCTGCTGGCACTTTGACCTTGGACTCTTCAGTTTCTGTATCTGTGAGAAATGTCTTTTTAAACCACCAGCCTATGGTATTTTGTTGTGGGCCCTGGGCTAATATGGGAGGACATGACATTTTTTTTCCTGGAAAGGTGGCTGCTTAACATTCACCAAAACACTACTGTCTACCGGTTTCCCCTTCTCTTCTTTTTGCAATTTATTTGTTGAACAAACTAAGCCTGGTTGAGTTTTCCTCGCTCAAGTTGTTGTTGATTATATCCTCATGGTGCCTGTTAACATGTTCCTCTGTCCTCGGTATTTCCAGAACATTCGAAATTAAATAGAGGTTTGAGTGGATTTGGGTTCCTTCTCCTCCTCCCCCTTATTATTATTTTGGCAAAATTACCTCATTGGACATGTAGTATTCTTCCATCAACAGTCATATCAGGAGTCACACTACGCCTGGTGGTTTCTCTTTCTCTTGTGACATCAGTAGATTTTGATAATCATTGTCTTCATTGCTATTTCATTAAGGGCTGCAAGCTTGTCCTATTCTAATCCTGACATTTTTTTATTTTTATTTTTTAATTACTTATTTATTCATTTTTTAAAGATTTTATTTATTTATTTGACGGAGACACAGCGAGAGAGGGAACACAAGCAGGGGGAGTGGGAGAGGGAGAAGCAGGCTTCCCGCCGAGCAGGGAGCCCGATGCGGGGCTCGATCCCAGGACCCCGGGATCATGACGTGAGCCAAAGGCAGAAGCTTAACGACTGAGCCAGCCAGGCGCCCCCTGCCATTTTTTTTTAAAGATTTTATTTATTTATTTGAGAGAGAAAGAGAGAGCAGGGAGGAGCAGAGGCGGGGAGGGAGACTGTGTGGAGAACAGAGTTTTTTGAGATTCTTTTCATCACGGCCCATTATAAGAAATACCTTTTCTATGGCGACTGAGTATGCCGCACGTGTACATCTGAAACAAGTTTCACAAAATAATGCTTACTGTTACCATATGTGATACTCTCTTTTTTATTGTATTCTATGGAGTTCATAAAAAAAAGTGCTTGCCAAGACTCAGAAAATTGATTCCACAGCCCCTCTGGGTTCAGACCTGCCTGGAAGACCCTGTGCCCTGGGGGAATGTGGGAGGCTCCTTGCCCCCCCCCCCCCCCCCCCAGCCCCTTGCGTGCCTGGCTCTCCCACCTCTGCTCTGACTCTGAAGTCTCTTGTTGTTTCAGCCTAGCTGAGTGCTTGGTGTGCCCCCTTCTTACCCCAAAGGCCTCCCGCAGACCTTACTCCACTCTCTTTCTTATGGGGCAGCCACAAAGCCCTTTTCTTCAGGAAGCTTTCCAGGACTGACCTCCCTGCTCTATGGGCAGCAATCTGTGTCGCTTGGATCTGTGACTATTTGTGGTTTTCATCCTGAGAACTCACTTCCCACTTTCCTTCCCTGCAGATGGAATTATTTTTCCTACCTATTTACTCCCTAGCATGGCCCCAACTGGCCCACCTGGGACATGGGTGCACAAGCTGACCCTGCCCGCCACCCACTCCTGCCCCTTAGGGGTGTGAGATTATCTTGCCAGGCATTTAACCACCTGGACACTGAGCCTAGTAGGTGGGCTGGAGCTGGGGACTCAGATGTGAGGGCCGGGGCCGCTGCCTGGAGACCTGCACACAGGAGGACCTCTGCACGCTCCGGGGAGTGAATGATCACATCTGGGAGGCCTTGTCTCCCTGATCGCAGGTCCTCAGGTGCCTTACCTTCAAGGAGTTACTACTGAGGACCTATTGTATGTACTTGGTGCTGGAGGCTGTGAGGTGACTGGTGATCAGTGGGGCCTCAGAGACTGGTTGCAGAAGGCAGACCCCTGAGTGAGGGTGGGATTTGCTGCCATGTGGATGTGTGCTAAATGGTATGAGCAATTGTTTGGGGGAATTTGGGTGTCTCGTGCCTCAGTTTTCTCCTCTGTAAAATGGGGATGATTACAGCATTTACTTCGGAAGGTTCTTCCAAGGCTTAAATGGGTTAATACAGTGCTTAGAAAAACGTGTTAGCAAACACTCTATTTGGCCTGGTGACTGTGCAGTGTGCTCATGTACCTTGCAAAGGTTGTGAGGATGGGGTGTTTCACAAACACACGAGGCCGTGGGATCCTTTCCTGGGGAGCATTTTGTCCGGCTGGTGTCCTGGACGCCATACTGTGGGAAACACTGGCTACATGTTTCGAGGACCTCCGAGGGGGTCACTTTTGAAGTGGGTCTTGTAGGATGAACAGGAGTGTTCTTGGCAGTGACAGGGGAGGGCGTTTTGGGTGGACGAAACAGCCGTGTCGCGGCTGGGAGGCATGAGCGTGGTTATATATGGTTAGGGTGGGTGAGTCCAAGAAGGGCTGGACCCACCGGGCAGGCCGGGCCTTTGGAGCCTGAGTGCAAAGCCGCTTTCTGCCACCCTGAGGAGCCTGGGCTTTATGTCTAGACATGGTCACAGTGGGTCTTGTGCTAACCTTGCTGGTGGGAGGAGAGCCAGCTAACAGACAGTGTCGGCAGTCCCGGGCCACTTGGTGGACCGTTGATAAGCAGCAGCAGGTTGACCATGACGGGGGCTTCCAGCCCCGCCCAGTGCTTGGGGGATGCTGGGAGCCGGCCACCTTGCTCCTTGGAACAATGCAAAGACTACAGTGTTTTCTCAGCTTTGAAAAGGCAGCAAAGCATGGTGTTCAGGCACCTTGCGTTTTTATAAAATACTTGTATTTTTCCTCCATGGGGTTTTCATGGCATGCAGCCGTGGGCTGGCCCACGTTGGGATTCAGTGGCTGCTTGTTGAGTGAATGAATGAACAGAGGCCTTGACCTCTCTCCTCTGGGAAACTGAGGCTGTGGGCTCTGCCCTCGTGCGGTTCTGTCATTGTGAGGGGCCTGGGAAGGTGGTTCTTGTCTGCCCTTTGTCCCCGCTAGGTCAGCTCTGAAAGCCGTGTTTAGAGGAGCGATGGAGGCGACCTGCTTGAGGGGGTCCTCCTTCTTCCTTTGAAGTAGAAATGGGTGCAAAAGGGGGACTTTTCCTGAAAACCACACGGAATGGCCTCGATGTAAATATCTGGTGTGACTTTTTCCTGCAGCCCCAGGCTTTTCTGTATCTCCTCTCCCTTCATCTCTCTCTCTCTCTCTCTCTCTCTCCTCCCCCCACCCCCAGCTTGTCTGTTATTTTAAAATCCATTCCCAGAGAAACAATTCCTATGGCAATAAGAACACTACTCCAGGCTTCTCTTGGCTTGAACCGGTCCCACACTTCATTGCCGCTTCGAGAGTGTATGAGCTGGATCCTGACCAACTCTGCCTGGGGCAGGGAATAGAGTAACAATAACTAACTGTTAGAGGATTTTCGGGAATCCTGCAGCCGATCCTAAGGAAGTAGACACATGGCACACTGTTCTCCTCCCTGAGGAGTTCAAGGGTCCCCGGCCTTTCCTGCCCAGGCTTCCTTTCCTTGCCTCCCAGAAACCAGGGTGTACGAGACCACACGAGACCACCTTGAAAGGAGCTGGACCCTGTCCAGGTTAATTCTGTAACACTCGGGTTGGGTGTGGGGGGTGGCGAGGCAGGACTCCCACCTCCCGAGCCTCTCCCTGGCCTCACCCACAGCTGCCTCCAGAGTGCTCTGTGTAGGGGTCAGAGCTGACCACTGACTGCTGACCTCTGCCGGCTCCCCGGGGCCTGCAGTGACCTTGTCCTGCTGGGTGTTAATAGAGGTTGTGAGAAGCAGTTTGGGAAGTGCTTGCGGACCAAGCTCAAGCGTTTCCCTAATAAAGAAGGAGGGCGTGAACCCCGGCTCTGGGGGGGGGGGGGCCCTGACTGAGTCACCTGACCTCTCCTCATCTGTAAAATGGGGATGATGGTCCTATTTACTTCTGGGTCGTACCTGAGCTGATAGTAACAAAGTGCTTAGAACGATAGCTAGGAAGCACTCTTGGTGACTCGTTTCAGTGATAAAGGCTTTCCCGGACTGAGCAGGGTGCCCCTGGGCCTTGCAAAGCTTGGGAAATGTGGTTTCACGGACATCGAGGCCATCAACTCTTTTTCTGGGGAGCGTTTGGTTTGGATGGTGTTCCAGATGACACGCTCTGGGAAAGGCTGGCCTAGTGGGTCAGAGTTCATGTCTCAGGGGTTTACAGCGCCCTTTGCCCATCGGGAGCCGGTCTTCAGCAATCTCAGCAGGGGCATTTCTAGCTTCCCCCTGCAGTGGCCCACCCTGGTGCTGCCAGGGACCAGAGAAATGCGGGAGTGAGGGTCCTGTCGTTTCCTGAATCCCAGAGGACCCTGCTGGGGTTTTCAAGGCTTTGAGTGAGGTGTGGGGGCCGGTCCACACTCGCGGCCGAACCTCGGCCACTAGGGGCGTGAGCACAAGGGGCTGCCCCCAGAACATGATGGGGAAACAGGTGGGAGGGGCTGTGGGGGACACCCTGAGATGCCCGCGGTGAGGTCAGAGGGCCCCGGACTGCTGATGAGCTTCCCGTCCCAGAGAGCGAGACCCCGTGTGGCCCCTGGATCGGGGGACGGGGCTTCTTTGGGCCTGTCACGCCTGGCTAGGGGACCCACTGCCAAGCCGGCACTTCTTCTCGGTGACTTGGTGACTCCTGAGTAACATGAACCTAATAGGATTGGGTGAGATCAAATGAGGAAGTGTAGAGATGCAGACTAGTTATTACTCAGTGCGTTCCTGCCCACCGGACACCTTCCACCTCTCTGAGCAAGACTTGGGGGGCACCAAGGCTTGTGGGAAGATGGATGTTTGCTCCGTGTGTGTGTGTGTGTGTGTGTGTGTGTGTTGCTTGCACCCATGCCTGGCTGCAACTGGCAACGCAAACCTTTTACGTCTCTGTTTGCAAGTATCTGGTCCCCCTACCGCCTTCCCTCCTTATGAAAGGGCAGGGAGTGTGCGGCCTTTGCTGAGGAGCCCCCCAGTTCCTGCCACTCGGGAAGCCCAGCAGAGGGTCTTTCCTGCTCCAAGCCACTGCAGAAAGCTTAAGCTTCTGTCTCGCCTGGGGAGCAGGCTCTGGAGCCCGGCCCGTGCAGGCTGTCGGCTGACCTTGCGGGGGTCTCACTGCAGAAGCCTTTGCTCAGAAAGTGGCAGTTTCCTTCTGATTTGGCTCCGGCTGTCTGTGCCCCGGCCAGTTGCCTCTGGCGTCTGACATTTTTGTCATTCCTGCTGCCCTGCAAGGGCTTATTTGGGGGAATCAGCACTTTCCTCTTCCCGTGCCTCTGTGAGTGACTTGGCCACACGGCTGCCTCTTTGGATTGGAGAGCTCTCAACCTTCCCCGGGCACCCATTTTCTGCAGGGATGGAATCCGGGGTCTGCAAAGGGTTTGCCAGGCTCTTTCTCTCGTGTGTCGCTTGGCTGGTTTGCGGTCCCCCAAAATAAGTCCAGGCCTTTTAGTTAAATGCCGTTGGAGCTTGCTCTCACACCCAGGAGCTCATGGTAACGCTAAGTCCATCCTCTAATCAATCACTTGATAATTACTGAAGAGTTGTCTACGTTGAGACTGGTGAGTTTTCTGAGGGCAGGTGTTCTGTCTGTCTTGTCTGGTGTCGTATCTCTAGGTTCTTGGAGAGTCCCTGGGTTACAGAGAGTATCCAGCAAAGGACTAACTGCTTTGCAAGTTAGTTTGCAAGTATTCGTCCTCTACTGCTGCTGTAACAAATGACCACAAACTCTGTGGCATAAAGCAATACAGATTTATTACCGCATGGTTCTTGAGGTCAGAAGTCCGCAATGGGTCTCACTGGGCTGAAAGGGATTCGCAGGACTGGTCCTTCCGGATGCTCCAGGGAAGAATCCATTTCCTTGTTTTTTTTCAGCTTCTGGGGGTTACCTGTTCCTTGATCGATGATTTCTTCCTCCATCTTCAAAGGGCACCCTCCAACCTCGCTTCCTAACATCTCCTCTCTTTCTGACTCTGATCCTCCTGCACTCCATCCCACATGGACCCTTGTGATTCGGTTGGACCCACCTGGATCATCCAGGATCATTTCCCCACCTCAAGACCCTAAATTTAATCACACCTACAAAGTCCCTTTAACCATGGAAATTAACAGATTCATAGATTCCAGGGTTTAGGATGAGGACATTTTTTGGGGGGGCCACTACACAAACATAAATGAAAAAAGAAAGGCACATCAGACATCTGGGTTCTTGGAGAGTTGGGTTAACCTTGGGTTTCAAACAGCGTTCATACTGAAAGTGGGTTGGAGCCTCAAAAGCCTGTTAAGACTCAGTCTTGCATGAAAGAGCCATGAGAAGAGCATGGCCTTCCCACCCAAGTTTTTATGTAGGCTGTGAGGTAGGGATTTAACTTTAGTTTTTCCCCCCAAACCTCTCCTCATGCTTCTAGTGAATAATCCACCTTTTTTTTTCATAATTAGAAATACCACTTTTATCATATACTCAATTTCCCTGTATACACAGCCCTTTTTCTGAACTCTTAATCTGATCTGGTGCCCAAACCACACGATTTTAATGACTATATCCTTATTGTGTGTCTTGTTAGCTGATAGAGCAGTTCCTCCTTCACTGTTCATCTTTATCAAAATAGTCCTAGTTTTTCTTGTACGTTTTTTCTTGGCGGTGAATTTTATAACCATCTTTTCTAGTTCCATAAAACATGCTGTTGGGATTTTGATCTAGGCTGTGTTGACCTAATGGATTCATAGAATTCGATGTTTATAATATTGTGTGTTTTTTCAGGAACAAGGTATACCGCTCCATTTATCTAGATCTTGTTATATTTATTCTTGGGCGTTTTATAGTTTTTATGGCTATCGTGAATCAGTCTTTTTTGTTCCCTGACTTTTGTAAATGTTTATGTCTGGCAAATAGGAAAGCTGTTGATTTGGGGCGTGTTGGTTTTATATCCAGTTACCTTCATGCATTAAAAATATATATATTTTAATGGTCTTTCAGGTGGTTCTGTGAGGTTTTGAAGGTAGAGAGTCCTAGAGTCTCCAGTGTGTGGGTGTCCTTTCACACAAATGTTCCCAGGTAGATGATGTTCCCCCCAAAGCTTAGGTGGCCCAAAGCATTCTTAAGGAAGAGAACAGCATTTCAGACTCTCATAGAGTCACGCACACTAGTCCAGATGTTAGCTGTCCAGTTGCCTCATATGGCCTGGGGCTGGCTGTGTAGGCTGATTCTGGCCCTTCTGCGCCTGTTGATGTACTCGTGGAGAAATCACAGGGACAGCTAGTACTGAGTCAGTCACACCTGTGTCTCAGAGAATACAGAGGGTCAAAACTGCAAGTGCCTGGGATCTTGAGACACAAAGCAGCATGGTGTGGCCCGTGGGGTTGGTCACACTGCATTCTGGATTGTGTGTCTGACATGAGCCGCTCGCGCCCAGTCCTGTCTTGGTTTTGCTTTATTCCTGTGTCACGTACTTGTTCTGCAGCGGGGCTCAGGGTCAAGAACCCCATCCTGGATGGCTTTGTTTGCCGGGGCAAGTAACCCGGGCCTGAGCATAGAATGTGAGCCGAAACAATCCCTTATTGATTCAACAGCAACAGGACCAGTTGGGACACCACTGTGTTTACTTCTCGGGCTCAGCAGTCCAACTCCTTCAGGAGCTCAGGAGTCTAGGGCTGCATTCTAACCGGGGACGAACTGAGGAGTGAACAGGGAGCCCGGGGGACCCTGACGGGGTATGAGGGTCCAGGCAGTTGCAGGAATGAGAGGTTTGGCTGGAAAACTCAGTTTTCAGCCTGGCCGTTGGCAGGGAGGCAGTAATGCTGGAAACTGTCTGCCTGCTGGCCTGGGGCAGCTGCACGTAGGGACAGCTGTCTCCGCTTTGGACATTGGATCTGCCCTGAGATTAATAACAGAGCCTGGCCATGGCCATGGGGAGCAGAGAGGGGCTTGGGTTACAGCGCACCAGGAAATTCACCTGCCCTGCTGACAGTGGGTGGGTAGCCTGCAGGATGGATGGGCTCTGGGGGCCTGGGAGTGTCTGGGCAAAACAGCTTACCACTGGCCAAGCCAAATCCACCCCCACGAGATGCAAGCTGACTCTCCCAAGAGCCGCTTTCTTTCCGCTGGACCCAAAACCAGCAGGAGCTGATCTCCAAGAATTATGTGAAGAGCTGGGAATGGAAACCAAATGTTGATGTCAGGTAGAGAAAGCTGATGGAAGCCCTTGGCCCAGCAGGCCTGGGAGCAGTGGGGGCCCGGACTCCAAGTGGCCAGCCCAGACGTGTAGGTAAAAGGGGCCTGACGCATTTTCTTTCAGACAAAAGTTTATTTTCTCCTGGTTATATTTACTGCGGCTCATTTGGAAAATACGGGGAAAGTGGAAAGGAAGAAATCATTTATAATTCCATTTTTTTTAAGTTTTAAATTTTTTATTCCTTTTCTTGTGGCGAAACCCACATAACCTAACATTTACCATCTTAACCACTTTTAAGCGTACAATTCCATGGCATTAAACACATTCACATGGTTGTGCAACCATCCCCACCATCCATCTGCAAAACAGAAACTCTAGACCCATTAGACACTAACTCCCCAACCCCCTCTCACTCAGCCCCGGGCAACTACCATTCTACTTTCTGTTGGTATGAATTGGACTCCTCTCGGGACCGCATACACTGTTTGCCCTTTTGCGACTGGCTGGTTTCATTTAGCATCATGGTCTCCATGTTGTACCAGGTGTCAGCTGAAGAATAGTCCACGGTATGTATGGACCGCATTTTGTTTATCCTTCTGTCTGTTGATGGGTGTTTAGGTTTCTTCAACCTTCTGGCTATTGTCAATAATGCTGCTGAGAACATGGCTGTACAAATATCTCGTTGAATCTCTGCTTTCAGTTCTTTTGGGTAGATACCCAGCAGCGGAATGGCTGGGTTGTATGGTAATTCTATTTTAATTTTTTGAGGAGCTGCCGTACTGTTCTCCACAGCAGCTGCTCTGTTTTACATTTCCACCAATAGCGAAAAAGGGTTCCGATTTCTCCACGTCCTTGCCAACACTTGTTATTTTCTGATCTCTTTTTTTTTTTAAGATTTTATTTATTTTTGCGAGAAAGAGAGAGGGAGAGTGAGAGAGCACACACAAGCCGGGGGGAGGGGCAGAAGGAGAGGGAGAAGCAGGCTTCCCGCGGAGCAGGGAGCCCGATGCAGGACTCAACCCCAGGACCTTGGGTCATGACCTGAGCCGAAGGCAGGTGCTTAATGACTGAGCCACCCAGGCGCCCTGATCTTTTTTTTTTTTTTAAGACACACACACACACACACACACACACACACGGTGTGCACATGCGAGGTGGTGGAGGAGCAGAGGGACAGAGAGAGAGAGAGAGAATCTCAAGCAGGCTCCATGCCTAGCGCAGAGCCAGACGTGGGCCTCAACCCCATGACCCTGAGATCATGACCTGAGCTGAAATCAAGAGTTGGCCACAGAATCAACTGAGCCACCTAGGTGTCCCCTGATTTTTTTTTTTTTTGATAGTAGCCATCCCAATGGGTGTAAAGTAGCATCCTAATCTCATTGTGGTTTGGATTTGCACTTCTCCAGTGATTAGTGATGTTGAGCATCTTCTCATGTGTTTCTTGGCCATTTGTGTTCATCACTGGAGAAATATCTATTCAAGTTATTTTGCCCATTTAAAAATCAGGTTTTTTTTTTTGTTGCTTTTGCTGTTGACATATAAGTGTTCGTTATATATTCTGGATATTAACCCCTCATCAGATATATGATTTGCAAAATTTTTTTCCCATTGCATGGGTTGCCTTTCACTCTGTTGATTATGTACTTTGGTGCACAAAGGTTTTACATTTTTGATGCAGTCCAGTTTATCTCGATTTTTCTTTTGTTACCTATGATTTTGGTGCCATATGCAAGAAATCATTGCCGACTCCAATATCGTGGAACTTCTTCCCTATGTTTTCTTCTATGTCTTGCCCGAAGAGTTTTAATCTTTTAGACTTACATTTTGCTCTTTGGTGCTTTTGTATACACGATTTTGGGTAGCTCGATACTCAGAACTTGCATTATGACTAGTGATAGCTGAGCCTTAGAGTGTACTATGATGATTTTTCCTCTCCCTGCCCACATTGTTGACCCTTCCTGTTTTTGTTCACTTAGCTTTGGGGTTATTTGGGGCTTGGGGTTATTTTGGGGGTTAGTTTTTGGGGTTTGGAGGTTTTTTTCTTTTTTTTTTTGAGATTTTTCATTTATGCATTTGAGAGAGAGAGAGAGCACAAGTGAGAGCATGAGCAAGGGGGAGGGCCAGAGGGAGAGGGAGAAGCAGACTCCCCACCGAGCAGGGAGCCCGACCTGGGGCTCGATCCTAGGACCCCGGGATCATGACCTGAGCCAAAGGCAGATGCTTAACTGACTGAGCCACCCAGGTGCCTCTTGCTGTGGGGTTATTAACTCATCTCTAAACTCTTCCCTAGGCGAGTGCTTGCTTCAGCAGCACATATACTAAACTCTTCCCTAGTCAAGCAGATTTCCTCCTGATAATCCATTAGATATTCTGCTACTCTCATCTCTTTGGAGTAGTTACTGCCCAGACCTCTGATCTGCTGAGATCTGTCCAGGTAGAAGTTGAAACCCATAATCTTGGGATTGCTCTTCATCAACATCCTGGTGATTTCCTTTGTCCCAAGCTTCTCCCCTGTGTTGGACCCCCTTTTTCCTGCATTTCATATCCACTGTTTTTGGTTTACTACCTCATTTTCATGGAATACATCCTTTAGTAGCTTTCTGAGAAAAGGTGGAGGGTGCACGAAGCTTGGTGTCAGGAATTCTGCCCCAGGGCCAAGGCTGAGACATTTGTGTACCTCTCCTGCTTACCTCTGCCATGGGGCTTTACACTGGAATCCCCCACCTGACTTCCCACCCTCCTCAGGCTGGACTGCCAGGGATCAATAAGCTTGGCAGTGTGAGTTTATTCCTATGAACTCATTCTTTCTGTTAGGTTCTGGTTTCTTAGAAATTCCCTTCCTTTCCCTCCAACTTAACCATGACTTCAATAATAGGTACTTTTGACTTGATATTTTAACCGGCGTCATTCGTTGCGCTGAACCAGGAAGGGTTTTGTGAGCAAAACAAGGAGGTGGGGGAGGGGTGGGTGGGGGAGGGGGAGAGGGATTACCTGGGGAAGATGAAAACCAGAACCTTTCTCCAAAGACCCCGGGATAGAAGAGACTGCTGTTTTGTGTAGGGAATTCAGTCTCAAATGCTCTAGGTGGGCCTCCTAAGTGCTAGGAACTGTGCGGTTAACTGAGGCAAGTGCCACATGGTCCAGCGGCTCATGTGGGTCGGACACCCACTGGGAGCAAAGACCCAAAGTGCCTGGGGCAACAAACCTCGGCCTGGTCACAGGTGCAAACAACTGGGGACAAAAACAAGGGAATGCACCAGCCAGTGCCTGACCCACTCAGGAAACTGAGGCACCCGCCTCGTCCCTCCTCCAGAGCAGGTCTGTCATTTCTCAGAGGGGTCCCAGAGTGAGGTCCTTGTCTTTGCTTTGTTCCTGCCAGACCAGCTTTCCAGAAGCCACTTTAAAGAAGCCACAGAGGCCACCAGCTTTAAGGGGCTTGCTTGTCCCTTTGAAGTGGGAGTGGGTGGAGAAGGGGGAGTTTTCGAGAAAATTCCTTGAGACAGCCTCAACGTAAATATCTGGTGTGGTCTCAGGGATTGGGAACCCCTTCTCTGAAGTTGGGAAGAGGAGGGTCCATTGCAGGGGCTGTGTGGCCGGCTGGGCTTTGTGGGGAGGACTTCTCACAGACCCCCAGAGCTCTGGGCCCCTCTGTTCCCCGTGTGGCTTCAGGGCTCCTTCAGGAGAGTGTCTCCCCTCCTCAGGTCTCGTCTCCTCTGTGGCCTGTGCCCTTTGCCCGCGCCCTGCCTCTCTGGCCTGACCCGCTAACGAAAGCCTTCTGTGCAGAGGTCAGTGGTGCCTGACTATGGTCACAGAAGCCTCATGGGGGACGGGGTGGCGGAAGGAAAGGGGGCTGGGGGAGGGCCTAAGCCACAGAGCTGGAGCAGATGGCTAAGAAAAACACAGGCTTGTTTGCCTCTCTGGGGGTTCCAGCACAGGATGGGAGTTCTCTGGTCTGAGGAATTTGCTCACACACAAGGGCATGTGGGAATGTGTGTGTTGGGGGGGTGGGGGGAGTCACCCCATTTGTGCCGCAAGTGCTGGGGCCTGGTGGGGATTCTGGTTGTTGTTTACCTTCTTGAGGGACTGACTTCGTCTGGCCTGTGGATTCATCCTGGGCAGGGGCTGTGACCTTCCCCCTCAAAGCCCACACTCCGTCCTGCCCTGGCCATGGGTATTTTGGGTGTGTGTCAGTACGGGTCCTGTTGAGTGATAGTTGGACTCAGGAGGTTTCAAGAGGAAAGGAGACTCTTCATCTTCCTGGATCGTCTGCACATAGGTCTTCCCCCCGACTCTCTGGGAAGGAGGGAGCGATCTCTGCATTTGGATCTAATTTTAGAGGCCTTTCAAACTCTGCAGGCTTCAGTTGGGAACCAAACGTTACCTTTGGGGTAGTGTTAGGCTGACTATGCCTCATCGCAGGGACAGGTTTTGTTACTCTGCTGGGCACCCCCCCCCACCACTGTCATCCTCCCGGGAAAACAGGCTGGGAGATGAAGAGGGGTGGGTCCAGGGTCACACAGCTGGGGAGTGGCTGAGCCAGGGCTGGAATTGAGTTTTTTGGCTTCCTATCCTGTGCCATCTGCATCGTGCAGCATAGGGTCTGTGTTTAGATGGACACAGTGGCGTTCTAGAACATACTGTATGCATAGAACATGGGAGGTATAGATATTTACTATTTACAGTTCCAAGAATAGAAGGCAGGCCAAGCTGCACAGGGTCACGTGAGGAAGCACCGGGGTTCCTTGGGGGTGGTGGTGGGGAACAGGAAGCCTTGTGGCTTTTGCTGGAAGGAACAGGTGAGGGAAAGTAAGCAGGCTTAGGCTGGCTAGTTTGAACAACTCCAGTGGGCTCTGGGGCAGAGGGGCTGTCCCTTGTTGTGTGTGGTACCCGGCCCTGGGGTGAATAGGGCAGGTGGGTAGTGGCCCTAAATGTGAGAGTCCCCAGAAGGAGGCAGTTGGGTATGGCCTCTGGATCGATTGGTTTGTATTTGAACGCCATGCCCCGAGAGCGGGACCTTCGCCAGGTGACTCAGGCGCATCCTTGGGTGGTCCAGAGCGAGGCGTGTCTGGCATGTGCCTATAGGGCAAATGTTGGAGCATCAAGTTTCTAGAAACTAGAAACACAGCGGACACACAGGGGCCTGTGTGAGCCCGTATGTGAATGTGGCCAGCTCAAGAGCAAACGCTGATAAGGCAGTTGGGGTCTTCAGGAGCCACTGTTTTTAGCCGATGGGGACCCACGTGGGCCGCACACAGGCAGGGGTGTGTGTTACTGCTATCCACCATCTACTCAGTAATTAATGAACTCATGGTTTATTTCATATCTTTTTTCTCTGTTAGGCTACAAGCTTCCTGAGCATAGAGACCAGGACAGACACCTTCGATGCCTCATTAAAATGGCAAACACTGAATCAATGCTTATTATGTGTCAGGTGGTATTCTAAGTGTGTTGGGTACATTAATTCATTTGTTCCGCACAATGCCTCCATGGGTTAAGTACCATTATTATTATTATTATTTTAAGATTCATTTATTTAATTGAGAGAGAGAGAGAGAGCAGGTGAGCGGGGGAAGGGGCAGAGGGAGAGACTATCCGAGCAGACTCCCGCAGAGCGTGGAGCACGACGGCTCGATCTCATGACCCTGAGATCAGAACCCGAGCCGAAACCAAGAGTCGGACGCTTAACCAACTGTGCCAGCTGGGTGCCGCTAGGTGTTCTTATTTTATAGGTAGGGAAACTGAGGGGAGATTTAATAGCTTCCCCATCCCCTCCAGGGTCATGGAGCTAAGAGCCGGGATTTGAACCCAGGCTGTCCTAGCTCATGCCCTTAACCCCTGAGCTGTCTGACCATTCGGTGCTCGAGGGTGGAGGATGAGCAACGAAGGGAACACAGATAAGGGGACATGAGTGGCCTGGTGGGGAGAGAGCCACGTGTGTTTGTGTCTGCTGCGTTGTGGGTGTGCATTCTAGGGGCACGGCAGAGCAGTGTGGGAGCATGGAAGCTGGGGGTGGGGTGAGCCTGAGAGCGGGAGGATGGAAGAGGCTGGGAAGGAGGTCCTTCTAGGCAGAGAAGGGAGAAGTTGCTATGAGTTGGGACTCTGGAGGTGGGTGCAGAGGTGGGAGGGTTCTCCAGGTTGATGGAAGCAACAGGAGCCCTGAGGGGGGTGGGTCTGGCATTCCTGAGCCACATGCACCCACCTCCTGCATCCCGTCCACAGGACGTCTACCCTGTTCCTTTGACCCGTGTCCCCAAACCAGATGTATGGGGATGTCTGGGAACCCCGAAAGCGTGACGAAGTCTTGTGACCCAGTTTCCACTTGTTGGAACTGGGCCTCCCTCCCCGGGCCCAGCGTGGCCACCTCCTGGCTGTGTGGCCTGGGGCCAGCCATGTGTGGGAGGCAGAATAATGGCCCCTGAAGATGTCCACTTCCTAATCCCCCCAGAGCCTGTGAATAAGCGACCTGACCTGGTAAAAGGCACTTTGCAGATGTTGAGATTGGAGAAGGTCCTGGATTATCGGGGTGCGCACAACCCAATCCCAAGGCTCCCATTAAGAGGGAGGCGAGAGGGTCCAAGGGGACGGGGGATGCAGCAACAGAAGCGCGGGGTCAGAGTGACGCACAGAAGGGGATGAGGAATGCAGAGCCTCCAGAGGGAACCAGCCCACCGATACCTTGACTCCAGCCCGGCGAGACTGAGTTTGGACTTTGGACCTCCAGAGCTATCAGATGATAAATACGGGCCGTATTATAGCACCAAGTTGGAGGTAATTTGTTAGAGCAGCAACAGCAAGGCCATACACCACGTCCCTGCTCTGAACCCCGATCTTTTCATCTGCAGAACAGTCACGACCCCCCTCCCCGTCCTGTGCTGACTCCCGAGTTTCTGAGGATCAGAAAGCAGGAGACTCTCTGGTCTTCGGAGCTGCTGCTGGAACTTTCTGTCACTGCACAGCAGGTTTCCATCCAGTGGCAGAGGAATGGGTGAAGAAAATGTGGTCTCTACGACTACGCTGGAATATTACTCACCCTTAAAAAAGAAGGCAGTCCCGCCCTTTGGGACAACAGGGAGGAAGCTGGAGGACAGTATGCTAAGCGAAACAAGTCAGACGCAGAAGAACACGTGCTACGTGATCCCGTGTAGATGAGTGATCTAAAATAGTCAAACTTAAAACCGTAACACCAGGGGCGCCTGGGTGGCTCCGTCGGTTGACCGTCTGCCTTCGGCTCAGGTCCTGATCCCAGGCAGGGTCCTTGGATCGAGTCCCGCATCTGACTCCTGGCTCAGCGGGGGCCTGCTTCTCCTTCTCCCTCTGCCCCTCCCCCTTCTCATGCTCCCCACCCCTCGCTCTCTCTTTCTCAAATAAATAAATAAATAAAATCTTTAAAAAAAAACCCCATAAAATCAAAGAGTCGAATTTGTAGAAGCCGGGAGTGAGAGGGTGCGTGCCAGGGGCTGGGGGAGGGAGGAAATGGGGAGGCACTTGTCAAGAGTACAGAGTCTCATTTACTCGAGAGGAACATCTGAGAGACCTGTGCATCGTGGTGCTGGTGGTTAATAGTATACACTGTGCTTAAACATTTGCTAAGAGGGTAGCTCTGATCTTAGGGGTTCTTATCATAAAATAACAATAATAATAAATAAGAAGGAGGGGCCGGGTATGTTTACGGGGCAGATTGTGGTGCTGGTTTGTGGAATGTATATTTATCTCCGAATTCATCAAGTTGTATCCATTAATCACCTACAGCTTTTCGTAAGTCAAGTGTATTTCAGTAAAGGTTTAGAGGGGACGGGGGGAAAAGCAGCGGGTTTCCAGGCCTCACCATCACATGTGTCCAAACGTGCCGCTGTGAGGTCTCTCCTGGAGGGGAGAAAACCTTATCCCCAGGAATTCTAACCAAAAAGCTCGGCGACCCCACCACAGGACTGATTAAAAGAACCCTTTCTGAAAGCAGCAAAACTGCAAGTCATTAGTTTGCAGCTTTTTCTTGTGTGACCCGTTGGGTGGCCTGGTTCAGAGCATTCTGCAGCCCACAATGGATTTAATTATGTGTGTTGATCCCACGGCGAAAACCACAAACAAATAGAAGCACGTTCGCTGGACCCTGCTGTGGGCTCCTGGGACCAGGTGAGGTGTGGAGGCCTGCCCCTCCTGGTGGCCCTGTGGGGGAACCCCCCGCCCCCGTCTGCAGGGGTTCCTGGGAGGGAAGCCCTTTAATCATCGGGGCTGGAGGCGAAATGGGCTCTCCTGTCTGGTGATTTTGTGTCTTTCTTGTGGCCGGACGGCAGTGCCCCTTCACCTGGGGAGAAGGAGCCAGATGAGAGGGGAAAGGTGGGGGCGTTTGCCTTCCATCACACTCTCTGTCCTGGGGCCGTGCCCATCGGGGCTGCTGGGGGAAACCTTCTGGAACTCAGCTCTGTTCACGTCGTGCCCTTGCTTAAAAACTGCTCTGCTGTCTCCCCTGGCCTCAGGCCGAGGCTGGAACCCCCGGGGCCGCTCCAGCCCCACAGAGCTGCCCCGCTGGTGGTTCCAGAGCTTTTGGAACGTTCTTCGTTCCTCAGCCCTGCCTGGAGACACACTGATGCTGGATGCTGGGGGTGCGCGGAGTCGGCATGGTCTCGTCTTTTCCATCCCTGCCCTGCACCAGTGCTGGGAGTCTGGAGGAAATCAGATTTCGTGTGTCCTGGGAGGGACTTGTGAGGCCCAGACGGAGGGTGCCCAGGAGTGAGAGGGGAGGCGGTGGCCAGGTGGGCGCTGAGGGGATGGCAGGAAGCCTTACTACGGGTGAGGGGGTTGAGAGGTGCTTTCCAGAGAAGAGCCTCGGGAAAGAAGCCTTTTTTGTACGTGGAGTGCTGAGCTTGCGTTGGAGCCTGGGGACTGAGCAGTGTGGGGACATCCTGGGGAGGGAGGGAGATGAGGGCCCCCTGGTGCGTGTCGGATTCTTGATCGCTGTCCCCTGGCTGCTGAGGGTGCCTGGCTGGGGACAGAGGCAGGCAGAGGGAGAAGCAGACTCCCCGCTGAGCAGGGAGCCCGATGCAGGACTCGATCCCAGGACCCTGAGATCATGACCTGAGCCAGAGGCAGACGCTTAACCCACTGAGCCACCCAGGTGCCCCTAATGGACCTTCGTTCTAATTTCAAAGCTGCTTTCCCATGAGAAAGAATCTGGTGGTAAGGTAGAATTTGAACGTAAAGATCCTAAACTTGTTTCTTCCAACACACAGTTTACGTATGTTAATTGTCCCACTGAACTTCCCAAACATTCTACTTAACGCTTACTTGATGCCAGGTGCGGCCGCGGAGATACAAATTGGGTGGGTTTCTGCCGTCAGGGACCAGACACAGAAAGAGATGGTGGTGTACCCCCCTGGGGGGGGCACAGTGGCTGTGAGTAGGTGGGCACAGTTGGGGGCACCAACCAAGAGGGAGAGGTCCAGCTTGTCCAAAGGGCATAGCAGAGATTTGAGAGAGGAGGGGCTGGGTGGGGAGGAGGGGACTTATCTAAAAGACACTGCTGTGGGCTAAGGGCCCAGGTGGGGGGAGGGGCACAGCTCAGGCTGGGGAGACGGGCCACTGGAGGGCCAGATGGCTCAGTTATGGAGACCTCAGGGGAGAGCATCAGGAGTCCACACCACCACTGTCCCTTCTTTCTTCATTCATTTGTCTAATGAGCACCTGTTCACGGATGGGCACCGTGTGCTACCCCTCCCCGGTAGCAGGGGTTCAGTCATGGTACCTGCCCTCCGGAAGTCGGCAGGTAGACCAGGCTGGTGGACCGCAGCACGTTACTTGCCCATCACGTGCCCCACACAAGTGGCTTTGTTTTGCTGGAAGGTCTCACCGGGCCCCTTGGGGATGACTTTGCAGGTGTTTTTGCAGAACGACCTGCCTAGAGAGGGTGTAAGCACCTCCAGCCCCGTGAGCAGTAGAAACCTAGCCCTGGCCGGCTGGAGGGCACGAAGAAACCATGCACTTGGCCAGTCTGGTTTCCCAACAGTCTTGACTTCTGGGCGAGAGGCAGCGTCACTCTGGCCCTTCTGTCAAGGTGAACGTGATGGCCTCTAAAAGCCTCTGCCCCAACCCTACCTCCCAGCTCCAATGCTGCCAGGAGGACGTGGAGGTCCAGAGAGAGATGGGGCCAGTCCATGGTCACACAATGATCCCAGGGCTCCGGCTTCCTCTTTTAGGAAGACCTCTGGAACCCACTGACTTGTCTCAGGTGGAGAGTCTCAGGTCCGGAGGTGTCAAACCCATGTTTCCCCACTACCCGCTGGGGAGGGGGGAGATTTACTGAGCTGCCAGCCATGAGTGCTGGTGGCAAGACGCCTCGAAGAACTAGGGAGACAAAGCAGGCTCCAGGAGAAGCAGCGATCCCAAGGAAGAGGCGAACTCCATAAACAGCAGGATTTAATTCGGAATGCCGTGTTCATTCCCCGCCGGAATCTGAGTTGCTTCAAGTTCTCCGGGCCCGCCCTTTGAGGGGAGATTGAGGGGCTCCTTCGAGACTCAAAGCCAGCTGCGGGATGCAGGGGGGCCACCCAGCTGGGCCCGGCGTGTGGACACGGAGCCCCGCTCTTTTTGGAAAGGGACGCAGGTCCAAAAGGTGTTCTGCTCACCAGAGACTTGTGGGGTCGTAATTGTGTGTGATCTTTGGGGTATCGGATGCCAAATTCCACCCTCGTCCCTCTTGGCAGCCACATTCTTCAGATTCTTATTAGTTTTTTTCCCCCAAGTGAACACTGGGAGCCAGTCTCCCTGTTGATTGTGGGAGGATGGGAGAAAATTAAAACCAGGAGTCCTGGCTTTCGTCCCGACTCTGCCACCAGCTTGCTGTGCCACCGTGGGTCCTTCCCGCTGGAGGGCCTCATTGTCTCACCTGTAAAGAGGGGGTTGGGACAAGGTGATCTTTGTAAGACCTGCCCCCTGCAGTGCAGACCTTTCATAATTCTCCATCCAAGTCCCTCTGTGGGAACAGTGGGTGATGCCACCTTTGCCCATGCCATCCAGAGCCGGCACCTTGGCTGCCAATCGGTGGGGGTCACACAGGGCATGTCCTACACTGAAGTTTATGGAAGCAGCATGTTTACATCCAGAGGAGCCTAAAACCCCAACCAAGAGGTGGCAGTCTGCATAGTGGTAATACCTATCCTCTGCCTGGAGCTGTGCAGCCCATATGTCTGTATTCATTCACATAGGTGTTACTGCTCTTGAGCAGCCCTTGGAAAGTGGGCTCCCATTTTGCAGATGAGGAACTGAGGCTCTGAAGTTGAGACTTGCCCAAAGCCATGTGGGTGGTAAGTGGTGCAAGTAGGACACAAATTAGGCCTCCTGGTCTCACATTTGTACACCTTGATAGTACGCTCTGACAGTGGGTTGTTTTGTCTGGGATGCTTTTAAATGTGAATCATAAAAACCCTACTGACGTAGGCTGAAACAACAAAGTCATTTAATATTTCACATATTGAGAAATGGGTGGCTCGAGGGTTGGTTAATCCGGCAGCATCAAATGCTCAAGGACCCTGCTTTTTACTCTGCTCTCCCTAGGCTGTCTTCCCTCATGGCTCTAAGATGGCTGCCACAGCTCCAGGCATCACATTCTTATCCACCTGTGTACAGAAAAAGGCCTGAACTTCTCTTCTTGAATCCTCCCTCCCCCATAAGGGGTGGTATTTTGCAGAAGCCCCTCGGTTGACTTCCCCTTACTTGTCACTAACCAGACATGAATGAACATGTCCACACTTCAACCAATGAGATTATGGTCTTACCCACCTTTTTTGAATTTACTGATGCCCAGAGTCTGAAGAAAACTGGGGTTGGTTAGCAAAGAAGGAGGAGGAGGAGATGACTACTGGGGACACACGTGTCATATATGAGAGGCCAGTTAGGCACCCAACTCCCTCACTGTCTGTTCTAAAAGGCACAGTCCCCCAGAGTGCCTGCTACAGGGGGCCCTAGACCCCCTGTTCTGTGCCATGCGAGTTCCCCACACCTGACTGGACCAGGGGTGGGCGTCTGCCCCAAGGCAAGCCTGGCGTGGACAAGAGGAGCTGGGCCAACCAGAGTCTCTGTCTCAGGAAACAGAACTGGGAGAAAATGAGGCCATCCTTTCAGTGTGGCTCCAACTGTGGTAAGCATACATTTTTCCTTGCGGAGGGGTGGAGTGAGGGAAGCTGCTTAGTCTGGCTGGCTTCTTCTGAACACAGGTATGGTGGTGGCTTTTCCCTGGTGGGTTTCTATAAGGATTACAGGAGGAGATGTGTCCGAGGCTTGCCCCAGTACCTGGCATATCCAAGCGCTCAGTAAATGTCAGTTACTCTTTTTCCTGTTTCGGTTCCAACTTCCGTTGGGTGGAAAGCGTCACTGTCCTCACCCAGCATCCCTGGGAAGACTGTTACAAGTGCATATTCTTGGGCCCATCCCCACAGGACCCGAGTCAGAAGGTGGTTTTGAGAGATGGTGCACTTGAGAAGGACCACCAAGGACACACAACTCGGTCCTGTCCTGATCTTGGCCACACAGAAACCTCTGACTTCGATAGAGGTTGCTTGCAGGCCAAATGGCTCACGGTCCAAGGCGGACACGCCTCACTCTGTAAAAGGTCTGGTGAGTTCCAGTTCTGGTCGTGGAATCTGTGTCGCCGGAGCGTTTCTCGGCAGGTGGCCTCGGGAATGCTGATCCCACGGAGGACGTTTGGCACCAAACTCTGGCAACTTGTTTCCTCTGGCGCTCTCATTAATGGGAGTCATCGTGGATCCTTCTTGAGATGCTCAAAGCCACGCTCTCTGTTCCGCCAAGTCGTATGCTCCCTCAGCTGCCCCCGTGCGAATGGGAAATTCAATCTGTAAGTGGCTGATGCTCTGTATGGGGTTCTTCCAGCCTTGTCTCAGGTGGGGGAGGCCTCAGGAATTCCCCACCATGGAAAGTGCTAGAGAACGAATATAGACAGGAAGCAGCAGAGCTGTGCTGTCTGGGGGCACGCTGGCGCCCCCCTTTGCCTGCGGACCCGCATCCAGACCCACACGCCTCCTTCTCCCACCCGGCTTCAGCGTTGGACCCCGCAGTCCACGTCATCACCCCCCTGTTTTTACAGAAAGATTGGGTCGGTTGCTGCCGGGCTTTTAGATCAGCAGCCTATCCCTCTGAAAGTCAGTGACCTTAAAATGACTTAAATTCCTCCCTGGTCTTGCCTCGAAATGGACGACAGTTCCAATAAAATCTGTCAGGGAGCGCAGGCAAACCTCTCTGCGTAGCAAACGCTCCTACTGGTTTCTGGGCCCTAAAAACTGACCAGGACTGAGTGGATCACACACTCAGTTATTCTTACAGGAACGAAACCGTCACTCCGGACAGCGGCTCACTGGTTGAGAGATGGAGAGAAACACCAGCCACGGGGACACTTGCCTTGTTGGGAGACACTGTGTGGCAGTCCGGTCTCTGGAGGTCAGTCTCCCAGGCGGCTCCATGCTCTGAGCTGACTTGGGGCCCCTGGGGCCACTTGAGCATGTCTCACCTGAAGGTGTCTCCTGTGGAGAGCTGGCCCCTCAGAGCTGCCTTCTCCCCGCTGCGGCCCCCAGCGTGTTTCTGCTCACTCTATCTGAAGGACCCACTGCCGACTGTTCTTACCTGCTGGAAAGGGCAGGTGTGAATGCGAGGGGTATGGGGCCTTCTTCTCCCCCTGGCCAAATCCTGGGCTTCCGAGCTGTCTTCTTCCCATGGACACTCACTGCTCTACGGGTCGGCCTCCTCGTCCCCCCTAGCCTCTAGGACATAGACCGCTTTCCTCCCAGTGCACTGGGTGTCACTTTATTTCTTTCCCTGTTGGGCTCACAGCAGACACCAGGCCGAGTCCCCAGGAAGCAGATTCTGAGACGGGGTCCAGCACAGAGGATGTGTCCTGGGATTGGTGACATGGAAGGACTTGGGTGTCAGAAGGAGAAGTTGAGCTGGGATGCAGGCCCAGTGACAGCTACCACCAACCTCCCCAGGGAGCCCTGCGGCTGCAGTGGACCTTTCAACTTGTCCTGACGTCCATATGGCTGGGCCCTTCAACTCGTGCATGGACCAGACCCTGGACAGGGTCACCCTGGGGAGAGCAGGATGTCAGGCGAGGCAGCTCTTACTGGGAGGGTCTGACCGCTGATAGCCCTTCGTTGAGGGCGATCCGGAGGGGGATCTGGGGCACGGCCCAGTGTCCACACCCCATGGGCTGGTGCGGAGGGGAGCAGGGTGCTCTGAACGTTATTCTGCACGAAGACAGCCTGAGATTGCCTTTGCCTTTCGGAATACAGCACATACCACTGACTCGCACTGAACTTATTGTTGGCGAGAACCTCCACGCCCCATCTGGGGCTTGTCCGCTGGGTTTTGGGGCCGCAGGGCCGGACTCCACATTCACCCGGTCATGTTTCATCTTGTTAGATTTGGCTCCTTGCTCCAGGCTGGGGAGATCTAGCCTGGATCCCTCTTCCCTGCCAAGACCCAGGCCCCCGTGTGCACCAGCTCCTGGTCTGTGCTTCCCGTCAGCAGCCCGCTGCCTCCAGCACCATCTGCTGCCCGGCCCCCTCCAGGCAGCATGGCCCCACGTGGAGAGACCACCATTTGCCAAGACCCAGGTGCTCTTCAAGTCCATCTGGCAGGTGTAGCTGAGCCGCTCAGGGCTGGGCTTGAATCTTGGGTGCGCGTTGGCTGGCTTGTTGGGTGGCCTGGGACGTGTTCCGTCTGCCCTCGCCCCATGCCTCGTTTCCTGATCTGTGACAGCTCCCACCCCATGTGGGAGACCACTGGGTCCCTCCGGCTTCCTGGTTTGCAGGTGGGATGGCTCCCAGAGGGACTTGGCTACTAAGCACCTGCCGGGTGATTTTGTACTAGTTCTCTAACCGTCTGCTGGCCTCCTGGGCAAGGTGCATGCAGCGTGGAGCGTCGAATTGAAGACTGAGCTTCAGGGTCTAAAAGGACCACGTGCTCAGTGTGTGACCTTGTCTCTTCTGGAGGCTCAGCCTCCTTCTCTGTAAAGCGCCTACCTGAGAATTGTTGTGAAGCTTACGTGAGATCACGTACGTGCAGGTTTCCTGGGGCCGCCACAACTAAGTCTCACACGTGGTGAGCTTAAATGACAGAAATGAATTTCCTCACGGTGCTGGAGGCTGGAAGCGCAAGTCGGAGGTGTTGACAAGGGTGGTTTCCCCCCGAGGCCCCTCTGCTTGGCTCGAGGATGGCCTTCTCCCTGCATCTTCACGCTGTCTTCCCTCTGTACAACTTTGTGTTCATAATTTGCAAATTTCCTCTTTTTATAAGGACACCAGTCACACTGGATTACAGCCCACCTTACTGACCTCATTTTAACTTAATTCCTTTTTTAAAGACTTTTTTTTAAGGTTGTATTTATGTATTTTAGAGAGAGTGCATGAGCTGGAGGAGGGGCAGAGGGAGAGAGAGAATCCCCAGCAGACTCCCCGCCGAGCGTGGAGACTTACTCGGGGCTCGATCTTACAACCCTGAGAACATGACCTGAGTTGAAATCAAGAGTCCGATGCTTCACCAACTGAGCCACCCAGGTGGCCCAAGACTCCGTCTTTAAATACAGTCACATTTTGAGTTATTGGGGGTTAGGGTTTCAACATATGAATTTGGGGGTAGGGACACATCTCAGCCCGTAATAGTACATGGGACTGCTTTGCCAACCCCAAAACAGGTCTTGGGGTCCTGAGCCCGACTCTGCCCGCAGGAGAGGGTCTCTGCATGGCCAGAAGCCAGGTGGGCTGACTCTGTACCTGAGCTATTCTTTCTCTCCTGGGAAGGGGCGAGGACCTGGTTCCTCTGCCGGCGTCTCTCTGGAGACCAGCTAAGCCCCATGGGCTCTGCTTCAAGGGCATGGTCTCAGAGTCATCCAGATTAACCATCCCCGTGGCCATTGCCTTCAGGCTGCAAATCTGGGTTCTCACAGAGCTGCGTGCACCCAGCCGGCCTGCAGAACCCCTGGAACTGGCCTCTGGGGGTTGGGCAGTGTATGGCCAGGTAATTAGAATGATCAGGGCTGGGCGGAGGGGGGCCTGAAACTCAACGCCCTTAACCTTGAGATGGGTGGTCCCAGCCATGGGGGCAGAACTTGCTGGGGCTCAGGGCCTGGCACCCAGCAGAGCCCGAGAAACAGTTTTTGGTGAGTGAGTGCAAGTGGGTGAGAGAAAGTCCCGCTGGGACATAGGGCTTGGGGTCGGATCAGCACAACTTCACGAGGCCTGTTCTGGGTCCACCGTCCTTGGGAGCCTATAGTTTTCTAGCATGATTGGGGCTAAGATCAGGGGATGCACGGGAGCCTGTGGAGCCTGAGGTAGGGGTCCCTTCCTGGCCAGGGGGTCAGGGAGGGCCTCCAGGAGGGGACAGAGCCTGAATGAAGACTCGTAGGATAACAGTTGGCCAAATGGAAGACGGTGGGAACGGCACGCCAGGGAGGACACTGTGACAGTGTGCGTGGCAAGATGGAGCGTGGTAGGAGGTGGTACCAAGGGAGGTGGGTGGGAGATGGGGAGGATGGGGAAAGGAAGTGACGGGGCAGGACAGATTTGTGGTTTAGGGAGTGCCCTCTGGTGGCATGTAGAGTTCACTGCAGGGAGATAGGGCTGGAGGCTGGTAGACCAGCAGGCACCAAGGCCGTCCAGGTGCAAGATCAAGATGGAGCAGGAGATGGGTGGAGGACGTGGACTTGCCTGGCGTGGGGGCTAAGTGGCCACATGGAGTGGGGGAGGGAGAAGGTGGAGTCTGTGGCAATTTGCCGCTGGGCGTTCTGGGTAAAGGGACCAGGAGTTTAGTGATGCTGGTCACCAAGATGGACCCAGTTGGGTCTGGAGAGCGATGCGCTCAGTATTGGACAGATTGGAATGGTGTGTCTCAGAGTGTCCCATGGGCTATGATGATGTGTGACCACGGTCCAGACAAGTAGGGCCTATACATTGGGGTTCAAGGAGAAGCACTGAGGTGACTTAGCATGAGGGTGGAGCAGAGCATGGGACAGGGGAAAGGGGGCAGACTGGGTGATCCTCCCGGGAAGGGAGGACACCGTCAGAGCCCCAGGGCTTGGTTCGGGCTCAGAGCTTAGGGTCCTGGGGGTGGAGGGAAAGTGTGAGTGAGATCAAGTCCCAAGGCAAAGCTCAGACAGAACTGGGGGGCTCGGGGGGTCAGTGCTTGGGGTGGGACCAGGGCTCTGGGGAGGAGAAGTTGCCATATTGGCATCTCCCTGGGTTAGTTATATTCAGAGGTGGGCCTGGGCCAGGGGTGTCCTGAAGACCCTCCATTCCATTGTGCCGTGACTTCCTGAAGCCACTTAGCACTCGTTGTCCCAAAGGACCCTAAATTAAGAATTTCGGAGCTTAGCCAAGTCATGGAGCCAAACACTAGCAGGGTGAAGACCACTGTAGAAGCGGCCTCTAGGTGGGTGGAGCAGGGCCAAGTCAGTGGCTCTACCCCATCAGGGAGTGGACCTCGTCTCATAAGAAAAGGGACCTGCACGGGAGCCCGTCTGTCCCCAAGGCTGGGAGGAAGTTTCCCATCCTGGACCCTCCATGAGAACCCAGCTGGGGACGGGGAGGGGAGGTACGGAAGAGACATTTGCTGCTCAAAGATAATGTCAGCCCCTTCCCATCCTGATGAAGGTTGCTGAGGGCACCCTCACTGCCAGGCAGTTCGAGGACCAGCCCTGCCACTCCCGAATTCTGTGATCTTGGGCCAGTCCTTCCAGAAGGGTCTTAAAAGGGACATATGTCTCCTGCCAAGCCAGTCTCCTGTTGGAGTTATTCTGTGGTCCTTACAGCTCTGTATGCACCCACCATGAGCAGGGGTGGGGGTGGGTGGTGCTGTGATACCACCCACAAACAGGAGACACGGAATGTTCAGGACATGGGGATCCTAAGAGGGACCCCACACGGGAGAAGAGTGCCTGACACCAAGATTCTCTGGAACCGTGGTGCCTGGACATGAACAAGGTTTTGAACTCCATCTGAGAAGGCCTAGATCCCTTTTCCCTTGTCTCTGCCTGCCTTCTTCATTGTTTTTGGCCAGGTTTTGAGTTTGGGAAGCCATTTACAGCCCATTAAAAGATCAAATGTCCTGCAGATGATGAATTGAGGCATTTGAAAATGTTTTGCAATTCACAGCTCATTTCCCTATAGACAACCCTGACCCCGCGTGATTTGGAGACCAGACTGGCTGGTCTGTCTGTTCCAGAACACCAGGGGCGGATGTCAGGATGGAGCATTGTCCTCGGGTTGGTTCATCCCCAAGAGAATCACGCTCAGTGCCTGAGATGGCACCAATGATCCCCAGTAGAGATGAAGGAAGGGCTTAGATGCCACCATCTTGCACAATTTCCGGACTGATCCGGCAGAGGCAAGAGTGGAAGTGTGTACTGGAGAGGTGGGACCCTGCTGGTCCTCTGGGCTGGAAGGCTAGATTCCCTTCCCCACTCAGCCTCAAGTCTGAGCTATGGGCAGTGAGGTTTAACTGCCCACTACTCCGCCAAGCTCCAAAATGTGTAAGATCAATCCCTAGGCTTTTATGGACACTGTGGGGATCTGGTAGCCAGCCAATCAGGGATACTTTAGTAGTGAGTGCCACATGATTTATACACCACTAACCTGAATCTGCTCACGTAGCCCTCGCAATAAACTTAAGGGGTAAGATTTTTTATTTCACGGAGGCTCAGAGAGGGGACATCACTTTGCTCAAGTCACAGAGCAGGTTGGTGGCAGACCCAGGTTTTGAACTAGGTCTCCTGGTATCTTTGGGGAGAGGGATGGATTTTTGATTACTTCTATGCTCTTTTTGACAGTGCAAATGTTGGTAGTAGAGATTTGCCTAGAAAATTGTCCAGATTTTGAAAAATTTTGATGCAAGATCACACATAAAATTTACGTATAATTTTAAGTCTCTGGAATTTTTCTCTTGTGTCTTTGTTTCTCATTAGGAATTGCTATAAGCTTTGTCTATTTGATTTTTTTTAAACATGTTTTGTTGATTCACTTAAAGTAAATCTGCTTCATTCATTTCTGCTCGAATCTTTGTGGATTCTTTTCTTCTTTCTCTTGCCAAGGTTTTCTAATTACTGTGTTTTCTCTTGCTACCTTCTTGCTTTTCTAACATTTTGTTGGATTAATCAAATTTTCTTTGTTTTTTTTTCTTTCATGGTTTGTTAGTATTTATCTTCAAACTGAAAGGTATATTTTAATTGTGTATTTTTCTGCTATACCTGAAGTTGCAAAGCACTCATGTCCTTTCCTTAAACAAGACTCAACCCCCAGCAACTTTTCGTTCCTTCTGTCCCTCTTACAGCTCTCTTCCTTACTGAGATCACTTTGGATTTTAGAGCTAGGCTGTTATTAAATCGTATTACTCTTTCTTTGCTCATAACTGCTTCTCATATGTAATATATTTCTTCTGCATCCTTCATTTATTTTGCTGGAGTACATCCTGCAGTGATTCTTTCAGAAAAGGTGACTGGTAAGCTTTCCGAGTTCCTGTGCATCTGAAAATGTCTTTATCTTGCCTTTGCCTTTGAAGGAGAGCTTGCCTGGGTGTGGAATTCTGGGTGCTCGATATTTCCCCTCCGAAATTTGAAACCATTGTGTTTCTTGATGAATCTGGTGCTGCTGATGAGAACTCTAATTTCAGTTTATTGTGGGTAATCTGCGTTACTTTCCTTTCTACAGCATTTGGGATTTTTGTCTCCATCCTGAGGGTTCTGACATTTCAGCACGATATGTCTGTTTGTGTTCATCTGGTTTAACACTCAGTGGGCTCTTTTGGATTAAGGAATCATGTCTTTCTCCAACTCTCTTTATTCTTTCTTCAAGTACGTACTTCCCTTGGCTCTCTCCAATCCCCCATTCCGGAGCTACTAATAGACATATGTCGGCACGTGGTCTCTCCCCTGGGTCTCTCACTTCCCCCCCACCACACACACTTCCCACCTCCTCTTCCCCCTGCAGTGCATCCTTGGAAAGTTCATGGCTCGGATTTCCGGCTCACCCGCTAACTCTCTAGCTGTGTCTATTCTGATTTTTCAGCCCATCTGTTGTGCTTTTGGTTTTTACAGTCGTATGTTTCATTTCCAAGAGATCTCGTTTTTTCCATTTCATAATATTTTTTACAAGGGCACAATTCTCTTATCTCTTTGAGGACATTAATTATGTTTTAAAAAATTGTCTTCATTGGTTTGCTTTATTATCTTTTCCTGAGGTGTGATTTATTGTCTGTTGAGTTGGTGCTTTTCTTTCATGGTGTTGGCCTTTTTTTTTCTTGAATACTTTGAAATTCTTGGTATTTGGGGATTTCCACTGGCTCGTCTCTGCTCTACTATTTATTGCTGCTTTGCCTCTTGGAGGGTTGGTAGTATGGGTAAGGGGTAGGGAAGGAGTGTGCAAGAATTCAGTTGTATAGGGGTACCTGGGTGGCTCAGTTGCTTGTGCCTCCGACTCTTGGTTTCGGCTCAGGTCATGATCTCAGCGTCCTGGGATCAAGCCCCATGTTGGGCTCCAGGCTCAGCGGGGAGTCTGCTTCTCTGCCTCTCTGTCCCTCTCCCTCTGCCCCTCCTCCTGCTCTAGCTCTCTCTCTCTCTCTCAAATCAATAAATCTTTTTAAAAAAGGAATTCAGTTGTATAAACTTGAGAGGGTCTCCGTTTCTCCTGGGGGTCATCAGATTTTGGAGCACCCTCTCCAACCACACCTGCCTCAAGGCAGGTGAATCTAATGCCTGATTCTTGACACCAGCAGGGGTAGGGATCCGGGTCCTACCTGTCTGACTCCTTGTACCATGGTCCTCTGACAGTCACCTCTGGGTCCCTCCCCTATCCCATTAGCCACATTAGCTCTTTTCCCAAGTTGTGCCCACATTTACCACCGATCTGGAGTCTTCCCTGTTTCCGGTTGGACTTTCCTCTTTCAACTTAGTTCCACCTACTTTCAGTCTCTCAAGTGTTCCTCAAAATTTCTCGACCACGGCTTCTTTGTTTTCCAGTGCTGTTAGGGACTGATTTTTTATTTTTTTTATTTACATTTTCTGCTTTATTGAGTTATGAGTGACAAAATTAAAAAGTGTTATTTAGGTTGTACAATACGCTTTTTTCCCCCAAAGGTATACAACGTGATGACTTAATATACATATGCATTGTGAAATGGTTACTACAGATTATTAACACATTCATCACCTCACATAGTTACCACTGTTTGTTTGTTTGTTTTGTGGTGAGAACACTTAAGATCTCTCTTAGCAAATTGCAAGTATGCAATATGGAATTATTAACTATAATCACCCCGTGATTATATATATAATACACAGATAATATAATAATACACATACATATAAATCTAATGTGTATGTTAGATCCCTGGAACTTATTCATCTTATAACTGGACATTTGTATTCTTTGACCAGCATCTCCCCATCTCTCACACTCCCCAGCCCCTGGCAATCCCTGTTCTACTCTCTGGTTCTATGAGTTGGATGGTTTTGGATTCCACATGCCAATGAGATCATACGGTATTTGTCTCTCTGTGGCTTATTTACTTAGGGTATTGTCTTCCAGGTTCATCCACGTTATTGCAAATGGTAGAATTTCCATCTTTTTTATGGCTGGATAATATTCCATCGTGTGTATATGTGTGTGTGTGTGTATTTTCTGTATTTTCCTTGTCCATTCATTCATGGATGGACACTTTGGTTGTTTCCATCTTGGCTATTGTGAATAACTTTGCAATGAGCATGGGCATGCAGATATCTCTTCTAGATACTGATATTAATTCCTTTGGATATATACCCAGAAGTGAGATTCCTGGATCATATGGTAGTTCCATTTTTAATTTCTTCAGGAACCTACCATAATGGCTGTACCAATGTCCATTACCATCAACAATGTACTGGAGTTCCTTTTTCTCCACACCTTCGCCAACACTTGTTGTCTCATGTCCTTTTGATATAATAGCCATCCTAACAAGTGTGAGGTGATCTCTCATTTTGATTTGCATTTTCCTGGTGGTGAGTGATGTTGAGCACCTTCTCATATACTTTTGGCCATCTGTATGTCTTTAGAAAAATGTCTATTCAGGCCCTTTGGCCATTTTAAAATCAGATTATTTGGTTTTTGGCTATTGAGTTTTATGAGTTCCTTGTATGTTTCAGATATTAACCCCTTATGCACGGTTTGTAAAAATCCCAAAGCTCCTGCAAGGGCATTTTTGTCCATGGAGGGCTGGCAAATTATCGTTACTGAGGAGAGATATGAGTGGGGGACCTCCTGTCCCACCATCTTGCTGATGTTGCAACAGGGACTTATTTTTAGATTTTAAATTTCTAGGATCTGGGGAGGGGGGGAATGGGAGGGGCAGGTGGGAGCACGGGCTGCTGTTGGATCCAATCACAATATTGTTTGCGTATATCAGCCCCGCCCCCCCCGGCCCCGCGCCACGTCCCAGCTCAGGGTTCTGCACCAGAGAAATTTTTCTAAACTCAGACCCATTGAGGCATTCCCCTGGTCAGAGTCCTTCAGGGGCTCCCCACTGACTTCATGATAAAACCCACATCTAGCCTGGCAGGTACCACGTCGCTTCCTTCCTCCCGGCTCCTCCCTTCCCTCCCGCCTTTGGGCCGCGTGTGATTGCACTTGCTGTGGGCTGACTCTTACCTTTCAGTACCCAGGTGGTTGGTCTTTCTCGGGACCTGGGTTGGGTGCCCTCCTCTGTTCCCATAGTTCCCCGTGTACATCTTTTGGTTGAACCTATGGCCCCGTGTTCCTGTGGGTTGTAATCACTTCCCTCTTAGTCTTCCTCACCAGAGTGGGATTTCCCGGTGGGCAGGGGTTCATTCCGAGTGTTTGAAGACAGAAATGGTGGGTGCCAGGGCTTGGTGGCCAAGGTTGTGGTGGGTACTTCCCTTTCCCCTTAGTCCTGGACTGAGGGTCTCAGTGAACCCCTTACCCGGGAGAACGAGCACCCCCACCCCGCAGCCTTATGGAGGGACCCCTCCTTGGCCAGCATGACCTTTTGCCCTGCAGTCAGCACCTCAGGAATAGAAGGGCTGACATGACTATTGCTTTCCCCACAGGCACTGGTGCCATCACACGGTGACGCGGACGGTGTCCTGCCAGGTGCAGAACGGCTCGGAGACAGTGGTCCAGCGTGTGTACCAGAGCTGCCGGTGGCCGGGGCCCTGTGCCAACCTCGTGAGGTAAAGGCTGTGGGGCGGGCCAGCTCTGCCCTTCCTTTCTGTTCCCTTGGGTGAATGCAACCCCAGCACAGGCTGCTGGGGAGGGGGGTTTGACGCTCGGAAACAAGAGCTGAGTGTGCGTTTATGGGGCACCTTTTGTGTACAGAGCATGGGGATTATGTGTGGGCAAGATGAAAGGGACATGCTTCCCACCCTGAAAGAACTTCACAATCCGGTAGGATTTGATGAGCAGAAGAGCACCATAGACAGGAAGTGGGGTGAGGGGACTGAGGGATGGGGGAGAGCCAGGTGAGGCCCCTCTCGGGCCCGCCCACGACGGCCCCGCCCCCTTTACGCCCCGCCCCCCACAGCCCTCAGGCAGCTTCTCAGCGTTCGCCTGATGATCCTTACTTCTCACAACTGCCCTTTGCCTTGGGACTGAAGCAATGATGTGAACAGTGTTCACATCAGACCCATCACATCACATCAAGACCCACTGCAGGGTCTTGTCCTCCGTGTGGGTGTTTACAGGCCCCCTGAGAGTTCTCTCCCTCTCCTTGGCATGAGGAGCTCAGAACAGAATGTTCGGTCACAGCAGATAGGAATTTGTCCTGAGCCATCCCTTTGTTGAGTAAGACTTAATGCTCATTCTTGAGAGGAATTCCATATCTCTGGTCTCAATTATCATTGCCACTTAAGTGGCTATTATCTGTTAAGGAATGAGGGTTTAAGGTACTTTCCTCTCTCTCCAGTAACTCCTATCCGAGTTAGGGTTGGGGTGCATCCCCTCTGCCTATGGCTGGGCAGGGAGAGGGAGGACAGTAGGGTTCGGCACTGTCCCCAGCTCCCTGGCGACGTGGGGCACCATGTGCACTCTTGTCCCGGGGCCTGGTTTTGCTGGCTTTGCATATACGAGGCACTGTTTGTAGTAGCTGCTCTCTGGTCTTCCCACCTCCCCCATCCCCTCCACGTCCTCTATCAGATCACGGCACTGCTCCAGACCTTCCAGAAGCTTCCATCTCTCTTACAGGGCAGTCTCTACCCCTCTCCACAGCTGATCAAAGTCCGGACACGGACCCTGTTTCCCTCCCGACCCCAAGGCCCTCCACGAGCCACCCTGGTCCTGGGACTGTGGCCACACGGACCTTGCTGGCCTGGAGACTCCGTCCTTCCTCGGGGCCTTCACGTTTGCTGGTCCTTCTGCCTGGCCTGGTTTCATGCCGGAAATAGCTGCATCTCCTGACCTAAATCAGTGCCTTTCCTCCCCGACACCCTGTCACTTTCCAGGGGGCCACAGGAGGGCAGGAATTGCTTCAATCTCTCCTGTGCCCCTCCTCCCCCTGTGCCTCGCGTTCAGGAGCTCAAGAGATACTATTGAACTGATGGCTCAGTATCAGGAGGATGAAATGAGATCCAAGAGGTCAGAGCACTTTGAATTCACGCACAGGGTGAACCGTGAATACTGCACTTCATTCTGGCAGAGAGCCCTTGTCTTATAAACTAATGCGCACACTTGCCATCGGGAGTCTGACGTTCAGAGCAAAGTGACTTGCCCAAGGTCAAAAGAATCGTCACAGGGATGAGGTCGGGTTCAGACTCTGGCCCGTCAAACAGGCCCCATAGGGATGTGCCTGAGGTTTCATGGCCCAGCTCCCTTCCTCCCCCAAATAAATATGTGTTGACCTCCTCCTGTATCCGCGCTCTGGGGAGGCCTCCTGTCCTCTGTGAGAACCCAGACCAGGCCCCGACTCAGGGAGCCGATGATCCAGTGGTGGTGGCAGGGGCATTAGTCAAACCACGACAGAAACAGGCACTTGGTCACAGATCATCACTGCTGTGTGGGAGCAAGGTGCCCTGAGGGTGGCGCTGGAGATGCGGTGGGGACCCCCGACCTGTGGGCTTCCCTGAGCCAAAGATATTCTCAAGATCTTGGGCACCTTTGATTTCACCCTCTGCCAGCTCCTGTGTCTGCCATATTGTTCCTCAGGGTCACAGAAGGGCGGGAGCAGCTCCGGGCATCAACAACAGTGTCCCAAATAAATGAGAAAGGGAATGTGGCATTATGTTCTCCTATCAAAGGGCACTGTCTTTTCCAGAGTCCCCCTGCAGACTCCCCTGATGTCTCACTGGTCCGAATTTGTCCTATGACCCTGGGTGTCCCTGACTCTAAAGTGGGGGTGGTAGAAAGCTTCCCTGGGAGGCTGTTGGAGGATGATGTGAGGCGGGCATGTAAGAAGTGCTCTGGGAATGGAGGCTGAGGCTGGGCCATGCTGAGATATGAAGCAGATCCTGGGCATATCGCTCCCCCGCCCACCCACCCCCACCTCCGAGGCAGCCCCTAGTGGGGGTGTAGGCCTGGGCACGCTCTGAACTTGCATTTTTCCACACAGAGGTTAGGGTGGCAAACCCCAGCTGGGCTCCCATAGCTGCCTTGTGCCTTGTGTTGCTTATAGTCCTGGCTGCCCAGGGTGTCTTGCCACATTTCAACCTCCTCATTTACACAGAAGCTTCCAGGTTTCGGTATCTTTTTGCCTTTGCTGCCTGTGGAGCTGTGGGAGATGCAGCAGGACCGAGCAGGACCAAGACCCTGCCTACCCCCACCCCCTGGTCCGCAGAGCAGAGTTCCTGGGACATATGGCCTTCTACCCAGGCAAGAGGAACCCCTTGTCCTGGCCCTTCCTTCAGCCATACTCGTCCTCGTGGGGCAAGGAGTCTGCGAGCCTAAGCCCCTCTTCTGGACCATTCTCTGGGTACCTGGCTAAATAGCCCTGAGGGCTTCTGGGTCTGCCCTAGCCTCATCCCTGAATCTGGGGGACTGTGCGCGGTGGGCACACCCCCATACCCCATGGGGGCTGGTGAGGGTGGCTGTTTGTAAGAGTGGCTAGCATGGCTGTTGCTGGGTACTGGTGCTAAGGCGTGTCTAGGCCAGTGTCTGGCCGGGATAAACCCCAGTGCTTTGGTGTAGCTCTGAGAAGAGACGCAGATGTCAGGTGAATGAAGAGTGGCTGGCGAGAGAGTGCAGGGGTGAGTTTCCTGCCCGAGGGCGGGGGCACCTTCACTGGCATCTTCCTCCATGCTGGGTCTGGGGAGAAGGGGTTTCTGCATTTCCGTGTGGTTAGATTTGGGGATCCGCATGGCCATAATCCTTTGTGAGGCCTCTCTTGGCCGAAGGCTCTGAAGTCAGCACATTATCTCATTACATCCTGATGACATTTTTGTGACCAAAGTGTGCAGGTGGGGGAAGGGAGAGCGTGGTTGTGAAAACTTTGAGGCCCTATTCAGAATGCACTCGGGGGCTGGCATGGGCCCCCACCCTCTCCACCAGGAGCCCCACACAGACCTCTTTGCTTGCATTTATTCTTTGACTCAACCCTTTCTGCAAATATTCATTGAAGGCCCTAACTATGTGCCAGAGGGGAATGTGATGGAAAGTAAGACCAAGTCTTCTTCCTCATGGGGTTTGTATTCACCTACATATGAAAATGAGAAAAAATATCGCCTCATAATGAGTGTAGGAAATTAAGATAGGGGTGATGTGACTGGGCATGAATTGGGACGAGAGAGAGAGCAGGCACGAGAGAGACCCTGAAAGGATGATGTTGATGCTGAGCAGAGTGAGGAGAAAGAGCCTCCATGTGATGACTGGGTGAGGATAGTTGGTGCAAAGGCCCTGAGGCAGGAAGGCCCTAGATGAAGGCACAGAGAGTAAGTCAGTGTCCAGAAGCAGAGCAGGTGAGGAGGGGAGTATAGGCCAGAGACTGATCTCCAGGGCCTTAAGTTTGGACTTTTTATTTTTATTTTTTTAAATTAAAATTTTGAAAAAAATTTTTAATTTTTTTTAAAGTATGGATTTTATGCCAGTGTACTGGGAAGCCATTGAGAGTTTTAAGTAGAGATGAGAAATGATCCGATTTAGGTTTCTTTTTGATTAGCATTTTATTTTGAGAGCATTGTCGATTCACACACAGTTGTAAGAAAAAAGACAGAGAGATTCCATGTGTCCTCTCTCTTTTTTGGATCCCATGTACTGTTCATCTCCTTCCTCCCAATGGTGCCGTCTTGCCAAAGTGTACGATGTGTCATAACCAGAGTATCGAGATGTTGACATTGATACAGTCAAGAGACAGAATATTTTCTATACACCAGGTCCCCATATATTGCCCTTCTGAAGACACACCCACTTTCCTCCTGCCCCCAAGCTCCCCAAAACCCCTGGTAACCACTAATCTGTTCTCCACTTTTAAAATGTTGTCATTTCAAGAACGGAATCACACAGTAAGTGACCTTTCGGGAGCGGATCTTTTCCCTCATCATGATTTTCTGGAGAGTCATCCCGGCTGTTGGGTGTATGAGCAGTTCGTTCCTTTTTATGGCTGAGTAGTATTCCACGGTGCGGATGTCCCACAGTTAGTTTAACCATTTAGCTGTTGAAAGACATCTCAGTTGTTTCCAGTTTGGGGCTATTCTGAATAAAACTGTCATCAACATTCGGGTACCTTCAGATTTTTGCATGAATACAGGATTTCATTTCTCTGCGTAAATGCCCACGAGTGCAATTGAAGATTTTCTCCTATTTTCTTTCTAAAAGTTTTATAGTTTTGTGAAGTCCATGATGTATTTTGAGTTAATTTTTGTGCAAGGTGTGACGTTTAAGGCAAGATTTTTTTTTTTTTTTTTTTGTCTGTGGATATCCAATTGCTCTGGCACCATTGTTGAAAAGGCCATCCTTCCTTTCTTGAACTGCTTTTGCATGTTTGTCAAAAACCATTTGGGCGTATTTGTGTTGGTCTAAGTTCTCTGTCTTATTCCATTGATAACATGCGTCCACGGTTCTGCCAATACCACTAGGCCTTGCTTGCTGAAGCTATATAATAAGTCTTGAAATTGGATCGACTGATCTGAAATAGATCAGATAGAATGAGTTAGGATGTGCTCCCTCCTTCTGCATCTTTCTGGAAGAGATTGTGTAGAATTGGTATTAATTCCTCTTAAACATTTGGTAAAATTCTCCAGTGAAAACATCTGGGGCTGGGGAATTCTTTTGAAGGAGTTTTTAAGCTACAAATTCAATTTCCTTAATAGTTATGGGGCTATTCAAATGATCTATTTCAGATACAGTGAGTTAGGTGACTTGTGTTTTTCGGTGACTTGGTCCATTTCCTCTCAGCTGTTAAATTTATGTGCATAGGCCTACTACCTATTTCATTTCTGATATTGATAACTCGTGCTTTTTCTTCTTTTTCCTTTGTCAGTCTTGCTAGAGCTTTGTCGTTTCACGGGTCTTTTCTGAGAACCAGCTTTTGGTTTCACTGATTTTTCTCTAAGATTTTTCTGTTTTCAATTTCATTGATTTCTGCTCTTATCTGCTCCTGTCTCTACTCTGTCCTTCCTTCTGCTGGCTTTGAAGTATTATTCTCTCCTTTTCTGGAGGTTCCTGAGATGGGCTGGTTTAGGTTTTGAAAAGATTGCTGGCTGCCATGGGGACAGTGGGCGCGGGCAGGCGCAAGGTGATGGTGGCTCACGCCAGGACACTACCTGGGGAAGTGGGGAGAAATGGGTGAATTCAGGATGTGTCTGGAAGCTGAGATGACAAGAGTTTGACCACAGAAGAGCAGGGGGCAATCACAGAGAGCCCTAAAGGTTTGGTTTGAGTGGCTGGCTGGCTGGGCGTGTCCTTCATTAAGTTGGGGACCCCCAGTGGTGTCAGCCCTGGGAGGTGGAAACCAGCAGCTCTGTTTTGGCGAAGTGAAGTTGGAGATGCCTATGGGCGCATCCGTGGGAGGAGAGGATGCAAGTAAGGTGTCGAGTGCAAAAGTCTGGAGTACTGGGAAGATTTCAGGGCTCAGGGCATATTGCATTTCATGGACTCTATGACGCCGTTGGCAGGAAGAAGTACATTATCTTACGATCCCTAAGAATTAAGCCAATTAAATGATCTCACACCATCAACTGTAGTATGAACCCCAGTGTCCCCGATGTTAAACTGTAACAATGTGGGCAAGTTGGAACCTGGGAGAGGTCATGTGACCGAGGATCAGGAGCATGCAGACTGTGTTCGAGGCTGCGGGACTGGGGTGGCCTTGGGGATGACTAGATGGAGAGGGGGTGCTGATCCCCAAGCCATCCGGGCACCCTGACCTCAGAGGCAGGGCTAAGGTGGAGGGGCTGGCTGAAGTGGTGAGAAGGAGCTCCCGAGGCAGGAGGAGCATCCGCATGTCCCGGGAGGTGAGTTTCGGGATGGAGGGCGTGAGGCAGAGCCTGAGTCTCCCAAATGCTCTGGGAAACCTGGTAAGACCAGAGCCGAGTGCCCATTAGAAATGGCAACGCGGGGTGTCTGAGACCCTGGCCAGTGCAGTTTTGGGGAGCGGTGGGGACGGAGGCCAAGATGACAGGTGCAGAGGAGGAAAATGAGGTGTGAGAAGTCTCAGGAAGTTCTTGCTGTGAAGGGAGCAGTGAATGGGGCTGGGAAGCTGGAGGCAGCATGGGTCAAGAGAGGGATTTTGTTTGTTTTGAAGACAGGAGGTACGGGAGCATATCTGTAAACTGTTTTGTGAGCCGTCAGGAATGGTCCCGGAGAGAGGGGAGGGCAGAAGCCCAGGGTGGGGAACCTGCAGCAGGAGGGGAAGGGGGGCCTCGTCAGAGCTGCAACAGGGGGGCAGGCTGAAAGCAGGGGTACCTGCCACGCATGTGGGTTCACCCGTGTGATGTGGGGATGGTCTGATTTGGGGGGTGACCCTACCAACTCATGACATTGCCCTCCCATTATTCCCAGGGCTCACTGCGAGGCCCTACACACCGAGGTGCTCGGCCATGTTCCTCAAAGGATGCAGCCATCTTCTTGCTACCTGAAAACAAAACTGTAATCCAGCCGTGTCCTGTGTGGATTTTCCCATTCTGTGATTTTTTTCCTACATTGGATTTCTGCAGTGTGTGTGTGTGTGTGTGTGTGTGTGTGTGTGTGTGTGTGTGGATCGGAGTCGGAGGTATGTGTCTGTCACGTTTACAGACAAACATGAGGCCCAGGACCATGCCAGGCACCCGGTCGGTAGGCAGCTGGTGAGGAGAGGGGGTGCCAGGGGGTCCACCCTGGGACCCGGTCTCCCTTCAGGGAAGTCCCTGCCTCAGCTTTCTCAGATCCTGTGTTTGGTCTGGTCCGCGGTTGGTGCACAACTGAGCACCTAAGAGCAGACACTGGTGTGCAAGAACATGGCCCCTTCCCTCACAGAGCTCCCGTGTGTGTTGGGAGGACCGCTGGCAGAGGGAATGTGGAAGACTCACGGCAATCATGGCCCTGACATGAGACCTGGTCCTGGGTTTCCTGGGGGCAGTGACATTGGCGCAGAGATCTGCGGGATGAGAGGGTTTCCCTAGGGGAGGGGTGCGGTGGGGCGGGAAGGGGTGTGGGGGAGGCAACAGTCTGGGAGGGCCAGGCGGGGGGGCCGTCTCCAGCCGGCGCCACAGTGAGGGGCTGGACGCTGAGATTTCCCCGTGAGAGGCCTCAGGACCAGCTCCACACCCAGAGGAAGGCAGAGAGGACAAGCCGGGCCTCCCCGCTCTGTGCCTCAGTTTCCCTTCCCGGCTGCCTCGCTTTGGGGTGGAGATCACAAGGCCGTGCCTTGATCAGAGCAGAGCCGGAAGTCCGCCGTTACTGATGCTGCCCTCCTGCCCCCCGGAGCCCCGCCGGGGGCCAATGCGGGAGGGGGGCCGCTGCGGGAGGGGGGCCGCGGGCCAGGCTCAGGGCCTGCCTGACAAATTGGGAAGCCCGAGCCCCAGGGACTCGGGGGTTAAGTTTTCCTCGGCCTGGCTTCCCTGCCCCGGCTGTCTCCCTGGCCCCTCCGAGCTCTTTGATGGCATTAGAGCCAACCTTTTCCAGATGTGCTGAGCGGAGGGGTTTGCCGGAACTCTCCGGGGCTTCATCTGCCTCCTTCATTGCCCTCCGCCAGACGGCCCCCTGCCGGCCAGCCTCCCCCCTCCGGTGGGGTTGCCTGCTGCCTGCAAGGCCCTGCGAGGCCCCGCGACGTCCTGGACTTAGTACTTTCTTAAAACGTGGCCTTTCTTTCCTGCCCGGCCTCTGCAGCTGGCCTGTGTGGGTCCAGAAGCTCTCCGAGGCTGACCCCCGCAGCGTGAGGGCTTGTCCGGGCTGCGTCCCCCTCCCTCGCCAGGACTCCCCAGTGCCCTGCGGTCCTGGGCTCTGGTGGGGGGTGGGGGTGGGGGTGGGGGCTGGATGGAGGACACTGCCCGCTGGGCCCGCTGTCCCTTGCATCTGGCACTTAGGGATGACTAGCTGGGATTTGGAGGAGGCTAAGATACCCCCTCCTCTTGTCTCTGAACCACAGTGGGACAGCCCCTTCCCTCCCACTGGCCCGCTGCTATTAATCAAGAGATTAATAATCTACTGCCTCCCTTTCTGAAACCCCTACTCCCATTTCCTGTTGAGTCTCCAGCCTGTCTCGGTACCTCCCAGTCTGGTCCTCCTCACTGTGGTCCCTGGTGGGAGGAAGTGGGGCCAGGGCAGGAGCCTGTAGGCTGAAATGCCCAGCGAGGGAGGGGCACCTGCGCCCCCACATGAGGTCTCCGGGCTGGGGATGCCCAGACCTTAGCCCTGTGCTGGCACCCACCGAGGGGCCGCCTGATGCTTTGGAGACCCCCACCTTTGGAAGCCAAAGAGCCATGGCTTCCACCTACACACCTCCAGTGATGGGCACCTCACCCCTCCCGGGATCTCGTTTTTCAAACGCCCTCTCTCATGTGACCTTGTGCACCCAGGGCCACGTTTGGGGAAATATAAGACACATCTGCACCCTTTCTGGGGCAGTCACTGAGTGGCTGTAGGAGTTTGGGGGCCCTTTAAAGGACCTCATGACTTCAGCCTTCTGTCCTTCCTGAGAGGGTCCCCCAGGACCAACTGCTCGCGGTGGGGGTTAGCTTCCCTACGTTGTTGACCAGATAAGAATACACCAGCCCCAACAGGAGGCCTGGTTCGGTCAGAACTCTGCCACTTTATAAGCTGGAGTCTGACCCCATGCTCCTCTGCAGCCTCAGTTTCCCCTTCTGTAAAATGAGGCCATTCATCCCTGCCCTGCCCCTCTTTCTCGCCCAGCAGCCGCCTGACTGCCTTCCCCACCTTCCATCTCTCCCTTCCCATCTGGCGCCACACAGCCAGCCACAGGTGGGGTCTAGAAAAGCCGATCTGACCACCACAGTCCTCCACGCCGCAGTCCCTGGGTGGCTTCCCCTTTTGGCTGGGAGGGGTTGGTCTCCTAGTGGGTACAAGGCTGTCTGTTGAGGAGCAGGAAAACCACATCAAGTCTTCTGTTTATTTTTTAATCTCTAAAATAAGAGCGAAATGAAGCTTTACTGATTTTTAATATATGCAAAGACAGTAAATAATACGTGTATGTATACATGTGTAGACTAATACATGTATATTGCAGGCTCGAACATGTTTTGCTGATCAGGAGCGTGCTCTGAAGGCCAGGTGAGCGCCAGCCAGTGCGGTCTTCCTAAACCTAGGCCAGACTTAGGCCTTGTCTGTTCCCCGAATGCACCAGGTCTCACCCCAAACCACCTCCCGGCCCTCCTGGTGCTGGCTGCCTCCTCACTGTCTCAGCTCAGCAGATAATCCTCAAGCGTCCCCCGACGTAGGAAGCCTTTTCTGGCCCCTCGTTGTGGAGGTGGCCATGCCCTACTGGCCATCAGTGTCCAAGGATGTCCCCTAGCCTGACACCCTGAGCTCCAGCACTAGGCCTGGGAAGCAGCCAGCGGCTTTAGTGGAGGGGACCAACATCAGATCAATGACAGCACAGGTGGTGGTGAGTGTTTGGAAGACAAGCCAGGGTTCTATGACAGTATAAACCAAGGGGACGCAGCCTGCAGTGGGGGTGGGTGTGACTGAGGGCCGGCTGGTCAGGGAGGCCCTCTCAGAGGAGGCGGCACTTTTTTCGTGGTTATTTATTGAGTGAGTCACAACCCCCAGGAGAATATATGTCCTTGAGTTTGCCAGGTGACAGGTGACGGTGAGGGAGGTCTCAGGATCCAACCTTCAGAGGGAGCAAATGCGGAGGGGTCGGAAGTCCCTAGATTTGGGTTGTCTTGGGGGAAAAAAAAAAAAAGCCCCGAACTGGTGAGGTGGGAGACACCCCCTGGAGACTCCAGATTGCATTTGGAGAATTTCAAGGTAGGAAGGGATCTTTGAGTCTGGTGCATCTCAGCGCAGACTTTATAGAGGGGCAGGGACTCACTCAAGGCTCACAGATGGGCAGAGATGCATTGGAATGAACTAGAAACAAAGCAGCCAGAAATCCCTGTGTTTATCTTGCCTGACTGCATGTTTGCTCCCCTCAGGCCAAGTCAGCCTGGGCTGTCCTTGCGGGGGGCCACCCTGCACACATGCCCCAACGTCGGGATCTTGGTTGGGCCTGCAAAACCAAAGCAGCCTCATCTGACCTCTTAGATGCATCTGGGACGGGAGGTGGGGGGCAGCCGATGAAAGGATGGGCCCTGGGGTAGGTATGCAGTCGAGGGTGGGGAGCGGGCTTGTCCACTTCCTGGTGGTGCGAGCCAACTGGGGGCCCCGCTACCCACCAGCCGCACAGCTTGGGCAAGGACTCTCCTCATCCGCAAGATCATGGTATCAGGGGTCTGAGCTCCCAAGGGTTCGGCAAATATAAAGCCCTTACGTTCCTCTTCCTTTGCTGGGCCACTTTTGGCACCTGTAAAGCTAGGAATGCTGAGCTGGTCAGAGGCCTCAGGAGGGCTTCCTGGAGGAGAGGGCATTGGAGGTGAGGGTGGAGATGACTGGGCCTTAACTAGATAACAGAGGGAGAGAGAGAGAGAGGGAGGGCAGCCCTTAAGTGATGAGGGATGTGGTACATTGGAGATTTGGAAGGCCAGTATGGCTGGAAAGCAGGAGTGAGGGGCTCAAGAGTCACTGGGGAGGCTGGTAGAGGCCAGGCCAGAGCCCTCAGGGCTTGTGGGCCACAGTGTGGAGTTTGCTCTCCACTCCACGTGGACACTGCAGCACCTCAGAGTCTAGAGGGAGACAGGATGGAGGAGCATCTCCACCTTGGGGGGCATCAGGCCTCAGAGGCCAATCTTGTTTCTCTTCCTGCAATACCCACCCCGGGAGTCATTCAAGCCTTGGCAGTGGGGGTCACTCCCGGGTCTCTGTGGCTGCCACCCAGGACCTCATCCTTGGCCCTCCATGTTGCTGCCAAGGTACAAGGCTCCTGCCACCACCTGGATGGTGGGGTAAGCCCCATGTGGGGGTGCAGCCTCTGCTGGGGAACCCTAGGCAAGCCGGGTCCTCTCCAGGAGCTCAGTGTCCCCAAATGAGACTGGCCTCCAGGCTGTCAGAGGTTCGGCCAAGGCTGTAAACCCTGGGATTAGGGCTGTTTGTCTTCTGGTGGGGGTGGCCTGGGGGCTGTGCTGAGTTGAAAGGGATTGCTTCCTGGGCTGGGGGATGGGAATGGGTGGGAAGTCTCTCTGCCCCTTGGGAACAGTCTTGAAACAACAGCAGGTGGTACAGTTGCCCCCTTACCTCACAGAGGCGCTCAAGACTGTGTGTGTGCGTATTTGTACTTTCGTTGATTGATTGATTTTTTATTTGATTTTTGACAAGTTTAGTCTAAGGTGTATAGCGTGGTGTTTGGATATATGTACACATTGTGAAATGATTAACCACAATCAAACTAATGAACATATCCCCCACCTCCCATACTGACCATTTTTGTGTGTGTGGTGAGAGCCCTCGGGATCTCCTCTCTTAGCAAATTTCAGGTATACGATACGTCATTGTTAACGACAGTGATCGCATTGTTCGGTGGGTTTCTAGGCCTTACTGGTCTTATACCTAAAAGTTTGTACTCTCTTATCAAGATCTTCCTCTTTTCCCCACCTCCGAGCCTCTGGTAACCCCCATTCTACTCCGTGTTACTGTGAATGCCACTCTTTTGTTGTTGTTACTCCGTATACGAGATCATACGATTTTTGTCTTTCTGTGTCTGGTTTATTTCACTTAGCAGAATCCATGGTGTCACAAAGGGCAGGAGTTCCTTCTTTTTTACGACTGAATAGTCTTCCAGTGTGTATACGTGTGTGTGTACATATATCATTTCTTTATCCATTCATCTGTCGATGGACACTCAGTTTGCCCCATGTCTTGACTGACGTGGACAATGCTGCAGTGAGCATGGGGATGCAGATGTGTCTTTGAGCTACCGATTTGATTCCCTTTGGATAAAGACCCGAAGAAGGGCTGCTGGATCACGTGATCATTCTTCTTTCTAATAACCTGAGGACCCTCCCAACTGTTTTCCACAGTGGCTGCACCAATTGGCATTCCCACCAACAGCGCACGAAGGGCTCCCTCTTCCCCACATCCATGTGAATCCACGTATCTTTTGTCTTCTTGAGCGTAGCCATCCCAAGAGGTGTGAGGTGATAGCTCGTGACCTTGATTTACGTTTCCCTTCCTAGTTATTTATTGATGTGGCTGTAGTAGACGAGGTAGATGAGCTGGTGCTTGGGAGGACTTTGTGGTCTGGAGGGGCAATTGATATGGAATAGCTTCATTACCATGATTATAATTGAAAACAGTAGCTGTATTAGGGTTCTCCAGAGGAGCCGAACCAATAGGATATATGGAGGTATATAGAAAGAGGTTTATAGTAGGAACTGGCTCACGCAATTATGGAGGCTGAGCGGTCCCATAATGTGCCATCTGCAAGCTGGAGGCCCGGGAAAGCCTGTGCTGTGCTTCCAGGGGAGACCCGGGGTGTCGATGTTGTAATCCCTAGTTCAAGTCCCGAGACCCAAGAACCAGGAGTGCTGACGTCCAAGGGCAGGAGAAGATGGATGTCTCCGCTCCAAAAGAGAGTAAATGTGCCCTTTCTCTGTTCTCTTCAGGCCCTCAGTAGATTGGCTGATGCCCACCTGCATTGGTGAGGGCAGATTTTTTTTTTAAAGATTTTATTTATTTATTTATTTGAGAGAGAGCAAGAGCGAGCGGGAGAGAGAGCACGAGCAGGTGGGAGGGGCAGAGGGAGAGGGAGAAGCAGACTCCCCGCTGAGGAGGGAGCCTGACTCGGGACTCCATCCCAGGACTGCAGGATCATGACCTGAGCAGAAGGCAGACACCTAACCGACTGAGCCACCCAGGTGCCCAGAGGGCAGATTTTCTTAACTCAGCCTACCAATTCAGTGCTGGTCTCTTCTGGAAACCCTCACACATGTTTTACCAATTAGGGGGGCACCAGTTAGTCCAGTCTGGTGGAAACATATAAGTACCCATCACAGTAGCTAACATTTATTGCATTCCTACCTGGAAATTGTGTTCACCTTGAGATGCTGCTATAACAAAATGCCAGACTGGTGGCTTAAGCAATACACATGTACTCAGTAGACAGCTCTTGAGTTTGGACAGTCCAAGATCAAGGTTAGGGAGCAATTGGACCCCAGGTGCTGCTGCTCGGCATGTGAACTGCTTTGTCCAAATAGATTTGGGTCACCTGTTTGCAGCATCTACTAAAACAAAACCTATATCCATCCTGTGGGCCAGCAACGCTGCTCCTGGGAATATACTCCAGAGAAATGAAAACATGGGTTCACAGAGACTTGTACAGGAGTGCTCATCATGTCTTTCTCCATCCTGGTTCGAGACTAGAAGCAACCCAAATGGTCAATCAACAAGAAAATGAGCCAATTGGGGCCCATTTCTATAATGGAATATTATTTAGTAATAGAAAGGAACAAAATGCCCCTGCACTTAACAACACGGATGAACCTCAGGCTAAGGCTGAGTAAAAGAAGGTGGGCACAAACCAGTGCATGCTGCGAGGTTCTGTGTATATGAGATTCTAGAACGGGGGGGCAGGAGGGGAGGGGGAGAGAAATCAGAATGGATACGCCTGGGGGCAGGGTAGTCATTTTGGAGAGGGCACGGGTGACTTTGGAGTTGGGACCATTGGTTTAGACATAGGTAAAAGTTTATTAAGCTAAACACTAGATTTATCTATTTTGCTGCATGTACATTATATTTTAATAAAAAAGAAAAAAACCCACTTTAATGTGAGGTGTGAATTCGGTGCTTCACTTCATAGCACTTACTGTGGCCCGTGGTCGTCCGTTCGTTCATGTGTGTGGTTCTGTGGCCGAGCAGAGCTGTGCCCGCCTTCTTCATGCTTGTGTTCCCATTGTCTGGCACCCAGCAGGCTCTCAGTGTGTACCTGCTGAGTGCACGCATGAGCGTTGGGTTCAAAGCAAGCTCTGGGCAAGGAGCTGTGGGAGGGCTCAGCAGGGAGCCTGTGGACTCTGGCCAGGAGCGGGGGTGCTTCACAGAGGAGGATGACAGGTGAGTCACACCCTGAAAGCTCTTGGGAATTTTCTCAGGCAGAGTAAAGGAGGAAGGGCAGGTAGGCAGAGGAGCCTGCACGTGCAAAGGCCCAGGGGCAGGAAGAGCAGGTTGTGCTGTGGTGGTAGGGGGTTGGCTGGGGGTGGCAGGAGGAAAGGAGCGTAGAAAGGTAGGCAGGGCCTTCTTTACTGACTTAAAGAGCTTAGTCCTTAGTCTATGGGAGCCGTGGGAGTTTTTTGAGAGAGGGCAGTCACAAAATCGGATCTACATTTTAGAAAGAACACCGGGTTTGTAGACTGGATCCCAGGGGATGGGCTGGGAGTTCTTCATGAAGTGTAGGAGGGGAAAGCCCAGCCTGGGCCAGGCTTCGAATACTGCCTGTTGCCCAGGGCACTCAGGGGAGACCTGAGGGGTCTGCCAGGCTGAGCCCGGGCCCTCAGGGCTGGCGAAGCAGCGCCACCTACTGGTCCCAGAGTGGGGCAGGTCAGCCCATGGCTCTCTGAATGAGGGGCAGTAAGGGACCTTTCTGGAGGACAAGCTTTCCCTCTGCTTTAAAGCCCGAGATCAGGATCTGGTGCAGATGTAGGGAGGGAAAATATTCCCTTGTGCCGAACAAACACAAATTAGTATTGGTAGGTTCTGCCAATTCTGTCTCTGTTTGGATCCTAGTCCCATTACATTCTGGAAGTGTGACCTTGAGAAAGTTGCTTAACTTCTCTGTTATGAGTCAGCACATGGACAACACTCAGAACAGTGCCTGGTGCGTGGTGAATACTCAAAGCTCTTATGATACCTGTTCTTATTTCCATCATCATCATCATTCAGGGCGTGGATGGAGGGATGCCTGGTGCATTTGCCTGGCTCAGGGGCCGGAGGGGGAGGGACAGCCGATGGCTCACGGGGCCGGAGAGCGGCCATGTGAGCAGGACAAGGGCCTGCACGCATGGCTGAGCAGTCAGACCCTCCTGACCGCAGCGGGGACGGCTGAAGGGCGTGGGCCGAGAGGAATGAGGTCAGATCTGCATTTTGCGAAACCAGCATCTGTGCACGCTTCCTGCTCTGGGCGCCTCGCACACGCACCCTCTCAGCGAGCCTCACGCCCTGCAGCCTAGTCTCTGTGGTGTCCTCATAAGTAATGCGTGCAAGTCCATATCGTGAGTTAGGGGCAGTGCCCAAAGCCCACAGTCCAGGGCCCCATCCACCCCATGGTGCTGAGGTTACAGGAGGCACCCATCCATAGCATCGGCTGCCCTTGGCAGGATGCGAGCTGCAAGACACTTGACCCTTTCCCTGCCCTGCACGTGTGCCCCAGGTGGGGCTTCCATAGCCTTTCTGCTCCCTTTCAGCCGGAGTGACATCTTGTTCCAGGAATCAGTGAAAAAACTGGCGTCTTTTATCTAAATTAAAGCTCCCTCCCTCTCCTAGCTGGGCCTGCTTCCGGCTGGGAGATCTGCAGCAGGAAGGCGGTGTGAGGGTGTGAGCGTGTGAATGAGTGCCTGTGAGTGTTGAGTGTGTGAAAGCACGTGAGCGTGTGTGCATGGGAGCACATGTGCGTGTGTGAGCATGAAAGCACGGGAGCCCGTAGGTGCACGCAGGAGGGTGTGTGTGTGACTGTGTGCGTGTGTGCTTATTATCACCTGTTTATTATCTATGTGTGCTCCTCGGACCCAGGCTCAGCAGCCCCGATGGCCCACCAGGCCACTTGCCATGGGGTGACGATGGGACACAGTTCCTCTGTCTGCCCTGCCCCCTCTGGCCTGCCGCAGAGCTTCCTGGGGAGCAGTCGAGGGTCTAAAGATCTGGGTCCACTGTCCTGGTCCCAGCGTGGACGTCTCTCCGTGCAGACTCCTGGCTTCTCACTCGAAATTTCCTGCCCCTGGCCGCACACAGCCTCATGCCCCGCTTAGATCTCCAGGGGGAAGCTGGTTTGCCAGAATGTTCATGAAACATGAGCGAGAGGACTTTTTTTTTTTTTTTTTTGGTAAAAGAGAAATTAGTGTAACAGGATTGTTCAGATCGAGTGCAGTATTTCTGAAATTCGAGACGTGACTCGTGTGTTTTCCTGTCAACGGGGCATCTTGAAACGTCACTCCTGCTGCTACCAATTAATTCATAATTTTCCCATTCCCCGATTAAGTTGCTTGGTGTCAGCAGATTCGGATTTTGTGCAGTCACTTAGCTTAGCTTTGCTCTCAGGAGGAAGATGTGCAAACGTGATCAAGCAGCGAAGTCATAATGATGCATGCAAATCGAATAATAAAGCCAAGTGTATCCTCCTTGTGAGATTGGGTCCTATGTTTATGTGTGTATGTGTGTATTGGGGTATGATAAACATTCCATGTTAAGTTAGTTTCAGGCGTATAGTATTTGATTTGATATTTATATGTATTGCAAAATGATCACCACAATACGTCTAGTTAGTATCTGTCACCACACACAGTTACAAAAATTGTTTTTCTTGTGATGAGCACTTGAAGATCTACTCTCTTAGCCATTTTTATATATGCCACTCAGTCTTATTAACTATAGTCCCATGCTGTACATCACATCCCAAGACCTTTACATTTTATTTTATATCTGGAAGTTTCTGCCTTTTGATCCCCCCTTCTCCCATTATGCCTGCCCCTACCTCCCGACGCTGGCAACCATCAGTCTATCTGTATCTATGACCTCGGTTGTTTTTTCCTTAGATGCCACATATAAGGGAGATCATCTAGTATTTGTCTTTCTCTGTCTGACTTATTTCACTTAGCATAATGCCCTCACGCTTCATCCATTGCTGTCGCAAATGGCAAGATTTCTTCCCTTTTTATGGCTCCGTAATAGTCCATTGTGTACATACATCACATTTTCTTATCCGTTCCTCTGTCGATGGACACTTAAGTTGTTTCCATGTGTTGGCTATTGTAAGTAAGGCTACGATGCCCATGGGGGCACAGATCTCTTTTTGAATTAGTGTTTTCGTTTTCTTTGGATCAGTCTCCAGAAGTGGAATTGCTGGATCAAATAGGAGTCCTATTTTTTCTTTTTTAAAAGATTTTTTATTTTTTATTAGAGAGAGAGTGCAAGCAGGGGGAGCGGCAGGTAGAGGGAGAGGGAGAAGCAGGCCTCCCGCCGAGCAGGGAGCCCGATGTGGGGCTCGATCCCAGGACCCTGGAATCATGACCTGGGCCGAAGGCAGCTGCTTAACCGACTGAGCCACCCAGGCGCCCCGGGAGTCCTATTTTTAATTTTTTGAGGAACTGCCGTACCATTTCCCACAGTGGCTGCACCAGTTTGCATTCCCTCCAACACTGCATGAGGTTTCCCCTTTGTCCACATTGTCGCCCACACCTGTTGTTTCTTGTGTTGTTGATGGTAGCCATTCAGACAGGTGTGAGGTGATAGCTCATGGTGGTGTGGTCACACATCTTATGTCTCGGAGTTTTGTAAAATAGTGTCAAGCTTTTTTCAAGAAAAATATCAAAACTGCAGGAGTGTGAAACCTGGCCCCGGAATCCACAGCAGTTTGCAGGGGAATAGGGTCCCACAGTGGGGCTGCCAGTTTTCATTGGTGTGTCTCGCTCATCTGTGAGGCTGTGATTTTCTCGAAGGCGGGACTCAGTTCTGTCAGTCTGTGACCACAGTATCCCATGTAGTTGGCGCTTCATAGGTGTTCATTGGATGAATCAGCCAAAGGAGATGATTGGGACAAAGTGTTAGAGTTCAGGAACTTTTGGGCGGTTGGAAGTTGAAGACGTCCTAACGATAATTTTCTTTTCCTTCTTCATCATCTTGGTCAACGTCTTAGCTCAGGCTGCCACAGCAAAATATCACAGACTGGGGGGTTTCAACAACAGAAGTGTGTTTTCTCAGATGGTCACCTTCTCACTGGGTCCTCACACGGCCTCTCCTCCGTGTGTGCATGAGCTCAGAGATCTCTTTCTCTGTCTTCCTCTTCTTATAAGGCCACCAGCTCTGACGGATTAGGGCCCCACCCTGATGACCTCATTAAACTGTAATTACCTCCTAAAGACCCTCTATGCAAATAGAGACACATGTTGGGGGGGGGGACAAGTCTTCAACATACGGATTCAGGGGACACAGTTCAATCCATGGCAGACATTTTCCCACCCTCGGTGGCCCTGCTTGGAAACTTGCCGGAAGGCAGAGCTGGGAGGGACTTTATAATGCATCCAGCACAGAGAGGGGTGGTCACTTGCCCAGGGCTCCACAGCCAGTGGGCACAGAGCCGGGATAACGGGCTCCACTACCCAGGTGGCTCCCAGAGCCCTGGGCTGCGTGCTCTCTGTAGAAGTGGGATGGGACTTGGGGTGGGTGGGCAGGTGGATGGGTGCTCACACTATCCTGATGCTGCCCTTGTGTTAGTTACAGAACTCTGATCAGACCCACATACAGAGTGTCCTACCGCACGGTGACGGCGCTGGAATGGAGATGCTGTCCTGGCTTCACCGGGAGCAACTGTGAGGAGGGTGAGTCTGCCGGGGTGTGGGGGGCCGGGGGTCAGGGGCCAAGGGCTGGGGCACAGGGTGCAGGGGGACGGGGCACCGGCAGGACTGGGCTGCGGAGTCTCTGGGGGTTGCTGCCACCTGCCACGGGCACGGAGGTGGGGACCCTGTGTGCATTGATTGGGTGGAGGAGAATCATGAGTCCTGGCCTGGGGGAGGGGATTCAGTTTACAGCCTCTCTCTTCCGCTCTGGATCGCACTCACCCGGGAAGGGGGGCAGGCAGAGAAGGCTCCCAGGGTCTCTGTTCGCCAGCCTTGGAGCCACGTCTGTTGTCCAATGAGGCACACGGATCTGGTGGGCAGCGGACTGATTGTCCTGCCCTTCTGTGTGGCTGGAGCCCTGGGGGAGGATGGGAGGACAGGGCCTAGAGCTGGGGCCTTCCTTCTGAGCCTCTGGACCCGGTCCCAGCCTGCCTCTGGAGCCCGGTGGGGCCAGGGAGGGCCCGAAGCAAATCCCAGCTGTGCTCATGGCCAGGGAAAGCAGGTCCTGCTGGACCAACAGATTTGCAGCCCATCTCGTTCCCAGGGCTAGCTGGTCGGCCCGGAGGCTCACGGGTCAGGGTTGTATTTGGAAACGGTAATTTTCCATGACATGGACGTTCTGATCAAATTATTTTCCTTCATCTTTTTTTCAATTACCTAACTTGCTGACTTTTGTTTTATGGATATGCTTTTATAAATTAGGTGATTATAAAGTTATAATAAGTTATAATATGTTAGGTATATTTTTTTATTGAAAACTGCCTAAAATGCTTTGGGTTACAAATAATAACAGGATAATTACAGAACAGTACAAATAATGATGATGCTTCAGTGGGCCTGTGGCCCAAAGCAGAGCTGAAGGAAGGGTCTGGAATGGAAAAGGGTCCAGTGGTGCCGCCCTTCCTGACTTAGAAGGCGCCTGATCCTGGGAGGCTTTTGCTCAGCGCTGGGAAAGCTTTGGGGGCACTTTTCTCAGCTCCCAGAGCCTCTGAGCTCCCCCCGACCCCACCCTTGCCTCAGCTGACTATAATCATGGGTTTTCATGTTTGCCCACCCCCCGCCTCCAACTACCACTCGCCACCCTGCAGATTGTTTCTTCTAAGGGTAACTGAGCCCAGCCCAAATAGGGCCCCTTCCTCCCTCCCCTGGAAACCACTGAGTGCTGAAGCATGGACGGTTTTTCTTCTCTCCTCATGTTCTCATTATTAAAGGAACAATCCAGTAAACGAAGTGTAAGTCTCAGATGTCTGAGTCATAAACCTCACGCAGATAGATAAAGGGCACATTGATCAAACTCATTGAGCGAGTGATTCAAAAGGGGGATTCGAGACACTGAGATAGATGCAGACTGGGGAGCCCAAGGCCGCCCTTAGGTCTGATAATTCGCTGGAAGAACCCCCAGAGCCAAAAAGCTATTGTGCTCACGCTTATGGTTTATTATGATGAAAGGGACGGATTCAAATCCTCCAAGGGAAGAAACCCATGAGACAGAGTCCAGGAGGGTTCCACACACACAGAGCTGCCAGGTGTCCCCTCCCAGCTGAGGCAGGGATAGCGATGAACTCCTCCCCTCACATGTAAAACACATGGACAAAAATGTGACCAGACGCTGGCAGGAGCCTCCCCCTGCGTCTCCCCCAGGAGCAATGGTTCCCTATTTGCTAATTCAGGACCACTGTGACTTTATAGATCACAGCTACCATGAATAAGCAGAGTGAATCGTGTCTAAGTATCTAGAACTATAGGGATGTATCTAGAAATGTTTTCTTCTTATTGCAAAAGTTAAGTCTGTGTTCGGTGTAGAAAAGGTGAAGACAGGCAGAATCACACCTCTCAAGGTTGACCTTGAGTCTCACTTGGGTGAAAAGCTTCCAGACCTTTTTTTCTGTGCTTTCATACGGTTGTACTATTTTGATAACTTTCTTTTTCAAATAAGTGACCATGAATGTTTCTCCATGTCAATAGATAGCTTTCGGTAGCATTATTTTTAGTGGCTGCAAAATTTGGGTATATACTTTATTAACTAAACCCCCACTGCAAGATATTTAAGTTGCTCCCAAGTTTTAAATTATTGATGACATTACTCCAGACATCCTTTTTTTTTTTCCTGACATAAAATTTACATACTCTGAGATGCACCTATCTTAAGTGTACACTTTGATGAGTTTTGATACGTGTACACGTTTCTATCACTTTCTGGAAAGTTCTCACCCCTTAGCAGCCACTGTCCTGATTTCTATCATCATAGATCAGTTTTACTTATTCTTGAACTTCATATAAATGGAACCATATAATATATACTCCTGTGCATGGTTTCTTTCAATTTTCAATAAATCTTTGAGATTTATTCATATTGTGATACTTATATCATCAGTACTTTACTCATTTTTATTGCTGGGTATCATTCCATTGAGTAAATAGCCACAATTTTATTTGTGCATTGTCCTGTGGATAAATCTTTGGGTCATTTCTGGTTTGGGGCTTTAAGAATAAAACTTCTGTGAACGTTCTTGTAATGTCTTTCTCTGGACATCTGTTTTTATTTCCCTTGGGTTAATCCCTACAAGTGGAATTGCTAGGCCAGGTTGTATGTTTAACTTTATAGGAAAGAGCCAAACTGTTTCCCAAAGTGGCTTTACCAGGTTACACTCCCACCAGCAAAGTATGTTCCAGTTGCTTCACATCGTTGCTAACATTTGGTGTTGTCAGTCTTTTTCATTTCAGCCAGTCTAGTGGGTGTGAAATGCTCTCTCATTGTGAGTTTAGTTTGAACTTCTCTGTTGACTAATGATATTGGACCTCTTTTTGTATGTCTATCTGACATACTTACCGGTCATTCTTACATCTTCTTTTGTAAATTGTCTGTTCAAGACTTTTGCTCATTTTTGATTGGGTTGTTTTACTTGATAAGAAGTAGCCAAATTGTATTCCAAAGAGGTTTTAATGTTTTACACAAGCAAGGTGTGTTCCAGTTGCTCCACATTCTTGCCAATATTTGGTGTGTTTTAATTTTAGCTGTGCTAGTGGGAATGAAATGAAATGCAATTTCTTCTTTTTTAAGACTACTTTGACCACTCTAGTTCCTTTGCATCTCCATAAAAACTTTGCACCACTTAACAGTGTCTGGAAAAAAAAAAAAAGTATGTTGTCATGGGGGGTAGGATTGTGATGAGTTTATAGACCAGTTTGGGGAGAATAGATATCTTAATAATGAGTCTTCTGATTCATGAACATGGTATAGCTCTCCATTTATTTAGGTATTTAATTTCAGCTTCCAGAGTAGAGGTATTGCTTATCTCTTATTAAATTTATTTCTAAGTATTTCTAAGTCTTTTAAGTTTTGGTGCTTTTTAAAAAATGGGATTGCCTTTTAAATTTTCATTTCGTAATTATTTTTCTGCTAGCATATAGAAATATATTTGATTTTTAATATTGACTTCATATGTAAAAACCATGCTAAATTCATTTATTAGTTCTAGTAGCTTATTTTTTCATTTCTTTGGATTTTCTACATAAACTGTTATGTCTTCTGTGAATAAAGACATGTTTGCTTCTTCCTTTCAACTATTAATGCATTTTATTTGATTTTTCTTGCTTTATTGGACTGGCTAGAACTTCTGATAAGATGTTTAACAGAAGTGGTGAGAACAGATATAATTGCCTTGTTTCTGATCATGGCAGTGGGGGGGAAGTTCTCCATTTCACTGTGAAGTATGTTGTTAGCAGTATATTTTCTCATATATGCCATGTATCAGATGAGGATAGTCACTTTTAGCCTGAGTTTGTTGAGATTACTCATCAGGAATGGTGCCGAATCTTGTCAAATGCTTTTTCTGCTTTTATACTGAGGTGATCATTTTTTTTAATCCTTTATTTTGTTAATGTGACAAATTACATTGACTTGGAATACTAAACCGACCCTTCATTCTTAGGAATAACATTATTATTACAGGGATCAACCACCTTTGGATGTATTATTAATTTTTCTATTTCTCTATTTGATATTTATCTGTAATTTTCTCTTCTTGTAATGTCTGCCAGTTTTTGGTGATGGGAGTTATGCTGTTCTCATAAAAAGAAATGGGAAAATTTCCCTCCTTCTCTATTTTCTAAAAGCATTTTTTTTTGTAAAGTTGGTATTACTTTTTCCTTAAATGTTTGATGGAATTCACAGTGAAACCATGCGGACCTGTAGTTTCTTTGTGAGGAAGTTTTTTTGTTTGTTTGTTTCTTTAGAGAGAGAGTGTGCATGCTCAAGCAGTGGGGACAGGTGAGATAGAGAATCCCAAGCAGGGCTCCACGCTGGGCATGGAGCCCGACACAGGGCTTGATCTCATGACCCTGAGATTACGCACGACCTGAGCCGAAATCAAGAGTCTGTGCTTAACTGACTGAGTTACCCAGGGACCCCTGTGGGGAAGATTTTGATAACAATTTTTTTTTTAACAGACATAAGGCTATCTGTGTGTTCTATTTCTTTTTTCTTTAAAGATTTATTTATTTTAGTGGGGGGAGGGGCAGAGGGAGAGGGACAGAGGGAATATCCAGCAGATTCCCTGCTGAGCCCAACACAGAGCCTGATCCATAACCCTGAGATGAGACCCTCAGCCAAAATCAAAAGTCAAATGCTTAACTGACTGAGCCACCCAGGTGCCCCGATGTTCTCTATATCTTAATTTAATAATTATCTGCGCATTTAAAAAATCAAATTTACTAAGGTTTAATTGATGTACAACTTATTATATACATATAATTTACACACACCAGATGTGTACAGATCAATAAATGTAGACTGAATGGGTAATTTTCTACGTAGTTCTTGTCTCTATGGTATTTTGTCCACCAAATTTGCCTCAGCCTTCCTGAACTCAGATTTCTGTCTCTTCAACTCAGAGAGATTGCCACGTTCTACTTAGCCTTCCCTCCGTGAGCTCTGGTCCAGAGGTGTCTCTAGGAATTGCCTTGTTTGTTCTGGACTGCCTCCTGTCTAGTGTCTACAAATATTTGTGCCATGAATTTTGTCCAATTATCTAGTTATTTATGGTGGGAGAGCAAGTTCAGTAGGAGTTAATCTATCATTACTGGAAGCAGAAATTGTGCCTTTTCCTTTATTAAATTTTTCTTTATAGTTCTCTGTATTATTTCTTAGTAGTTTTAAAAACAGTATGCTTCCACTTATCCACGCCACTATCCTTTGTGCTATTGTCGTCTTTTGTTTACAATCTAAATCTGTGAAGAACCTCCCAATTCAATATTATAATTTTCTCATTAAACAGATTATGTTTTTAAAAAGGAAGGGAAGGATCATTTCCAGTGATCTTTCTTCCTCCTAGAGCTCTGAGCCTCCATCCAGTATCCCTTTTCTTTCAGCATGTCTTCTAGTGCAGGTCTGCTTGCCGTGAATTTTCTCTACTTAAAAAAATTTTTTTACTTTCTATTTTGCCTTACCTTATTTTTAATAATCAATCAATGAATTGATTTGTGGCAAAATACACATAACCTAAAATTTACCATTTTAGCCATTTTGAAGTATATAATTCGGTGGTGCTAAGTCCATTCACAAGGTTTTGCACAAACATCACCACTGTCTAGTTGCAGAACTTTTTTATCCCCCCAAAAGGGAAACCCTATACCCTTTAAGCAGTCATTCCTCATTCCCTCCTTCCTTTAGCCCTTGGCAACCACAAATCTGCTTGCTGTGTCTATCGATTTGCCTATTCTGGATATTTCATAGACATAGAATCATGCAACATGTGGCCTTTTGTGCCTGACTTCTTTTACTTAGCACGATGCTTTGAAGCTTCATCCAAATTGTGGGATATATCAGAATAATGAATAATATTCCATTATATGGATATACCACATTTTGTTTATTCATTCATCAGTTGATGGACAGTTGGGTTGTTTCCACCTTTTGGCTGTTGTGAATAGTGCTGCTGTGAACGTTCATGTACAAGTTTGTTTGAAGACTTGTTTTCGATTCCTTTTGATTTTTACTTAGGATCGGTATTTCTAAGTCATATGGTAATTCTGTGTTTACCTGGTTGAGGAGTTGCAAAACTTTTTCGTAGTGGCTACACCATTTTACATTCTCACCAGTGTTGTACAAGGGTTACCACTTTCTTCACATCATCTCCAATACTCCACGTTTTGAATAATATTTTCATTGAGTTCATAATTCTAGGTGTATTTTTTTCTTTCAGTGCTTGAAAACAGATTGATTATTCCATTGTCTTTTGGCATCCATCGTTTCTGGTGAGAGGTCTGCTGTATTCGTTTTGTTGTTTCCCTTCTAGAATGTGTCTTTTCTCCCCTTCTGGTTGTTTTCCAAGATTTTTCTTTATCCTTGCCTTTCAGCAGTTTGACTAGGATGTTATCAGGTCAGATTGTCTTAATTCTACTTGTGCTTCTTTGAGCATCTTGAATCTATAAACCCATGTGTTTTTGTTGTTGTTATTGTTGTTGTTGCTTGTGTTTATCTTGTTGGGAAAATTCTCTTCATTGTTTTTCAAATATTTTTTCTTCCCTATTCTCTCTTCTCTTGAGGGTCCATTTGCTCACATGTTAGATTGCTTGATTGAGGTTCTGCTTTTTCCCCTCTGTTCTTCAGTCTAGATAATTTCTATTGATCTGTCCTCAAGTTCATTGTCTCTTCTGACATCTACAATCTTCTGTTAAGCCCATTTTGGATAATGTCTTTTCAGTTCTAGAATTTCCATTTCTGTGTGTGTTTGGCTTATAGTTCCCTGATAAGATTTCTCCATCTAGTCACTTATTATGATCATAATTTATTTTATATGCTAGACCTTATATATCATAGCTACTTTTTAAGTTCTTGTCTTCTGTTTCCAAATCTGGGTCATCTTAGGGTTTATTTGTGTTGCCACTTTTCTCTTGACTTGGGACACAACTGCTTCTGTCTTTCTTTTTTTCCACGTTAATAACTTTTGCCTATATGTTGGACACTTTGAATGATATGTTGTAGAGATGCCCATTTCCTTGAAGAATGTCAATTTTTGTGCTAGCAAACGGTTAAATTACTGTAAGTTTGTGAAGGCTTGGTTTTTATACTTTATTGGATGGGTATGTCAATCCCTTAGACCTGGGATATAGTTTTTACTCCTAAGGCTTGGTCTTTCTGTGGTTTCAAAGGCAAGGCCTAGGTGGAGAGACTCATGCTCCAAACTCGGAGACACTCAAGCTCTAAATCATCTTCCTCCTCTTGGGCGGCAGCTGATATCTCTGCTCAGCTTTTGTAGCCTTCCCTCTGTTGGTTTTTGCTGCTCTCACTGGAATCTTTCCTACACATGCACAATTCAGGGGTCAGCCAAGGACTTCAGGGGAGTTTGTACACAGAGTTTGGGGCTCTCTGCTCTATGTAGCTTGTTCCTTATTAGATTTCTTCCTTCAGTTTCCAGGTCCTCTGGCAGACTTAAACCTAAACAACTTCAGTTTTTGACTTATGTTCTGGCCACCCTGCGCTGCTGAACTAAATTTGGCCCTCAGGGGGAAAAGCCATGATATGTAACAAGTTCTGTTCTCTTTTTGCAAGGGTCGAATCCCTTCAGTTTCTGCTGGATTTTTGTTGCTCTCAAGGGTCCTCAAATAATCATTTAAAGAATTATCTAGAGCTTATAATTTTTACCTCAAGTAGAGTTAGTCTGATACAAGCTACTCCATCATTTTGGAACGGAAACTTTGTGAACATCTTTTCGACTCGATCTTTGTCAACACCTTTAATAATTTCCTTAGGATAAATGCCTGTACAGAATTATTGGGGTATCTATGAGGGATATACATTGTGTAAAGGCTTTTGAATCATATTGCCAAATTAGCCCCTAGAAAGGTTGCTGATTATGCTGCTGTGGGCGGATCGAGAGATTCTGGAGGGCAGAGGGTGTTGCCATTATCTGTGGCTTTTATGGTGCCCAGCACAGGGCCTGGCACTTAGTTGGGGTTCTTTCAAGGACTCTACCCCCAGGACATGATCTGGGACATGATCAAAGGAGTCAGCATTAAGCATGGGATACAGGACCATTAATTCACCTCTAGATTTAATTTAAAGAGTAGTTCCTTGGGGCGCCTGGGTGGCTCAGTCCGCTTGCGCATCCGACTCTTGGTTTTGGCTCAGGTCATGATTTCAGGGTTGTGAGATCGAGGCCCACGTGGGGCTCCGTGCTCAGCAGGGAGTCTGCTGGAGATTCTCTCCCCCCTGCTCTCGCTCTCTCTCTCTTAAATAAATAAATGAATCTTAAAAAAAAACAAAAGGGAGATCCTTAAGCTACATTCCACCTGGAGATGTCCCTCCAGTTAGCTCCCTTGGCAGACATCGGAGATGACATCATCACCTTTACCAACATCATATATCATGCCATTATTTCTTACCTTTGAAATGGTACTTTACTCTCTAGAAAGTCCTTTTGGTCATGCTGCTCTATGTTTCCATGGTATAGATGCTGTGGACTGAATGTTTTTGTCCCCCTACCCCCCAAATGTGTACATTGAAACCTATTCCCCAATTTGACGGTGTTAAGAGGAGGGGCCTTTGGGGGGTGATTAGGTCATGAGGGTGGAGCCCTCACGAATGGGATTAGTGCCCTCATAAAAGTCCCAGAGAACATTCCTTCCCCTTCTGCCATATGAGGACACAGTGAACCGGGAAGCTGGCCCTCACTAACACCAGATCTGCTGGCACCTTAATATTGGGCTTACCAGCTTCCAGAACAGTAAGAAGTAAATGCATGTTGCTTATAAGTAGCCCTCCCCACCCCCACAGCGTATAGCACTTTGTTATAGCAGCCCAAATGGACTAAGACAGACGCAGAGACTGCGGCTCAGAGATGTGAAGAGACTTGGCCAAGGTCATCCAGCTGAGCAGTGGCTGATGCAGAACTAGAACCTGGGTCTTTTGCTCCTGAATAAGAGCTCTTTTCCTGTAAGCCACCTGGGACCTTCCAGGTCTTGGGAACTCCTACTCCAAGTTTTTCTAACACAAGGCACAGGTCAGCTGGGTTCTTGGCCGGCTTCTTTCCGGAATACCTAAGGTGGCCTGGTCCCTGGTGTTTTCGAGGCCAGGTCTCACATGGTGTCGTGGAGGACATTTGCCACAAAGTTGATACAGACTCAACACGATGCGTTGAACTCAAACAGGGGATTTTTCCTTTTGTTTTGTTTTGTTTTGTTTTGTTTTGTTTTGTTTGCTTCAGCTGGAGTCAGAGCCAGGACAGGAAATGAACCCCCTGTGCTTCCATATGGGCAACGGCAGGCCCAGGGCGAGGCGGCTTAGCTAGTCCATCCAAGCATTGAGCTGATTGATTTGAGTCCAAGATGGTGCTGACATTTCACCCCTGGCACGAGCTCTGTGTATGAGTGTGTTTGTGTTTTGAATGGCTGAGGGTTCAAAGCCAGAAGGCACTCTCTTGGGAGGAGGCTATAGCCTCCCAGCCAGTCTGCAGAGCTCAGCATTTTAGGGAAACGATTCTCAGCGAGTCTGATGGTGTTTCTGAAACTTGCCTCCCATGGCTGCCATTAAAGGGAGGGACAAGCCAGTGGGGCCATTTTTTTCAAATTAACGGAGTACCTGGGAGGTTCTAGGCACTGTGCTAGGGGCTTGGGTCACGCTGATGAAAAGGGGACCTCAGGAGTTCCCAGCTCCCCAGCTCCCAGATGTGGCGTGGAGGCCAGGGGAGTGGGCAAATAATCCTAATGCTGGGAAATGAGGCTTTTGCTAAAGGTAGTTTGCTTTGCTGTGAGACCCACAGGAGGTAAGAATTGGGGAGGGGCCTTCCTCTAGCTCGAGGCCTGACCCTCTGGATCCAACCTGGCTCTCGTGCCACTGCGATCGTCTCTCTTGTAGGCTCCGTCTTTTTCTCACCCACTGGTTCCTTCCCATCAGTACACGAACACATCAAGTATGTCTTATCTTTCAGAAAACAATGTCGTTGAATCTGCATCAACCTTTAGCCACCACCCCGTCTTGAGCTCATTTTCTCTTTTTTATTTTTAAGGTTCATTTACTTAGAGAAAGAGAGAGCATGCGAGTGGGTGGGGGTGGGGGAGGGACAGAGGGGGAGGGAGAGAGAGAGAATCTTAAGCAGACTCTACGCTGAGCCTGGAGCCCGACGCGGGACTCGATCTCACGGCCCTGAGATCATGACCTGAGCCGAAACCAAGAGTTGGAAGCTCTTGGCCACCCAGGCGCCCCTTGAGTTTCCTTTCTTGGCCGAGCTTTTTGGAAGAATTGACTGCCTTCCCTGAATCGTGCTTCCTTGCGTCTAGGGCCTTCTGCAACCTGCGAGGTCAGGCTTCTGCCTCACTTATCTCTCAGAGACTCTTCTCACTGAGTGACCTCTGCGCAGGTGATGTCCTTGTCACGTTTATTTCTACTTCCCCAGCCACTGGCAAAGAGCGGGAACCTGATCTGTTTCTTGAACCAATGAATGATTGCAGAGGCTGTTGTTTTTTTTTTTTTTAAGATTTTATTTATTTATTTGACAGAGGGAGACACAGCGAGAGAGGAAACACAAGCAGGGGGAGTGGGAGAGGGAGAAGCAGGCTTCCCGGGGAGCAGGGAGCCCAATGAGGGGCTTGATCCCAGGACCCTGGGATCGTGACCTGAGCCGAAGGCAGACGCTTAACGACTGAGCCAACCAGGCGCCCCCAGAGGCTGTTTTTATGTGTGTGAGACGTGAGGTTCAACTGGGGGATGTACGGTTATAACCCCATTGCATAGATGAGTAACTGAGGCTTAGAGAAATGTTGATTTTTATGTGAGTTCTCGCTGGAGCCAATGGGAGAGGTGGAGTCCAAGTGACAGGAAAAGGAAAATGCTGGCTGAGCTGGAGAGAACATTCCATGGGGCCCGACCACTCAGTCACTTCTAACACCCGCCTCTTCCCTGCATCTTTGGTAAACTTTGGCCTGGGGTGGGGGGTGGGGAGAACGAGCTGGGGGCCTGTTCCGTTGAGCATCTGCTCTTGTTCTCAGTTTCCACGGACAGCGTGGCCTTGCTGATGAGGTTCCGGGCCCTTTGATACTCCATCCCAGCCTGGAGGGTTTCCAGCCGTCGGGATGGGTTTTGTTGTCGGACAAACATCTTTCGGCACCTCCCGTCATGCTGTGTGGGGCTGTAAATATCCACAGATGTCACCTGCCTTTTCTTTTTCTGGGAAGCGCTTGCACGGGGGCTGGCCCAGGTCACTGGCGCATCTTCTGGCTGCTGGGCTGTCTGCACATCCGGGGGGGCTCTCAGCACCTCCCCTGGCCACTGCTTCTTCGCCCCTGGGCATTTCACAGGGAACAGCAGGGGCCAGAGTGATGCCACAGGAGATGATTGCCGGGCTCATGAATTTTCTGAGACTCTTCTGAGACCCACAATCTTAGGGAGTGATGCCCCTGGGAACCTCTTAGGGATCCACACCTCTGAGAGGTCCAGGACAGGCCACAATCAACCAGCCAGAAAGTGGGCTCATTGGACCAGGCATTTCTCTACTAAAGCCTGCTCCTCTCCTGACCCGAAGCTCAGTCTTTTCTAGAAAGAGGAGGGGGCCTGTGGGGAAAGGCCTCCACTCCTACCCTCATGGCCTGTGAAGACCAAGTCAGGTCACGGGGCCAAAGACACATGAATGGAGAAGGTGGGGAGGCCAGAGAGCTGTTGCAGATTGGGTTTCCTGGGGTGCAGGCTCTAGAGGAAGGCATGTGAGGGAGGTCCATTGGGGGCACACTGAGGCTCAAGACCTGTTATGGGAAGGGAAGCAGGGATGGATGGCACAGCATGAGAATCTGGGCCGCAGTGCAGCCTCGGTGAAGGCCTCAGCCCATCCCACGGGAGCTCTGAAGTGGGACGACCCTTCTCAATGGCCCTAAATTGGGGGCAAAGGGGTTGGGCCTTCATACCCTCCAGTTGGCTGATGATGGGTTGTGGCTGCCCAGAGAGGGCCATGACCTTGGGTTGAGGACGCCGTCTCCACTGAGGCAATTCTCAAAAAGGCTGACGGAGGTGAGCTGCCAGCCCACAGCTTCCCAGCAGCTGGGGGTGAAGCCTGCATCCTGAAGGGGGGCCTGGCCAGGGCAGCCTCCACAGGGAGAGCCTCAGCTACTGTCTGAGGGCACTCCAAACGTCCTGGTTCCCACACGGGAGAAACGTAATCTGTACCTTTTGTTGTCCTCCTTGCAAAAGGCCACAGAATTTGTGATCGAGTAGATAGGAAAAACAGGTCGCAGGCTGCTAGGTGCGGGGACGGGTGTGGGGACGGCAGATGCCACACAGCCTCCCTGCTCAGTGAGTGGCGGCCGCCGTTTTCCTATGTGCCAGGGGGAAGGAAGGCTCAGGCTCTGGGAAACGAAGTTCTAGCTGCAGAGCACACAGTTCCTTCTCACAATCCAAAGTCAGGTAGCCAAAGGTCGGGGAGGCCCTCCCAGAGGAGGTCTGAGGGCTGTGGGCACCCCATCCTCGCTGCTGTCACCTCCGCAGGGTCCTCTCACGCTCCCATGGCCTGTCGCAGCACCGCCCCATGGCCCGTATTGGCCCCCCACTTGGAAACACTGAGGCTGGTCTGGTGGCTCCCGGGATGGCAGGGCAGGGCCCGATGGCCCAGAGGGCAGCCTGGAGTTGGGAGGGCAAAGGGCACTTAGGGGTTCCTGTGGAACATTCTCGATCCTCTGCATGGGTGGTCCTCTCCCCTTGCATTGGGAGCTTTGCTAGGACCAGAGACACACACGGAGGAATATTTCTACCTGCAGAGCCCAGGCCTGCAGAGCCAATGTAGGGCTGATTCTGAGGGTTCAGGTGTTCCAGAGGGGTGTTCAGTCCCAGGAGCCCCTTGCTCTGTGGCTTCTGGTGGCTTTCCAGCCCCAAACTCCCTGGCAGGTGGCAGAGGGTTAGCTGGGTCCCTGCCTCCAGTCCTTGACCATCGAGGTTACATCTCAAGGCTGATAGCGGAATTTGAGCAGGGACTGGATGGCCTGGTGCGTCTACCCAGGCCCGTCTGCCTCCAGAGAGGCTGTGGTGGCAACCCCCAGCCAGAGATACCTGGGTCCTTACATCCTGAGTAAATGCTTCAGTTTTTTCAGATCACTGCTTATTTTATTTTATATTTGTTTTTTTAGAGAGGGAGAGAGAGGGGCAGGGGCGGGGCAGAGGGAGAGGGAGAGAGCAGACTCTGCACTGAGCGCGGAGCCCGACAAGAGGCTCGATTTCAGGATCCCGAGATCATGACCCGAGCCAAAATCAACAGTAGGATGCTTAACCATCTGAGCCACCCAGGTGCCCTGTGGCTTTTCCTTTTGTATCTCATCGGACTCCACCCCGGACCTCATGGCTGTGTGTAGGTCCTGCTGGGTATTTGCAGGCCCCCATCATGCAGCCTCTCTGCTCTGTTTCCCCAATCCTTTACCAGACCAGACACGCCACGGTGGCCTCCGACCTTGCTACCCTTCCCGGTTCGCCCACCCTGCTGGTGGGTGCACCACGCGGGGACTGACGCAGGGCTTCTGTCTATAGCTGATTTGCCTTTGGGGCTCCATTCAAACGTTTTTCTTCCAAGGCCACGTGACTCACCAAAACCAGCTTGGGGGTCCCTGGGAGCCCAGAATGTTCTCTCTGCCCCATTTTAACAGAGTCACAGCCCCTGGGCCCCGGGCATGTGGAAGGGGAGGGGAGAGAGCTCCCGCTTTCCTGCTCACCCAGCACACTGGCCTCTTGCACACCTGTGCAGAGCACTGGGAAGCGTGCGGTGGTGATATAAGGCATCAGGCCCCTTCCCATGTGACCAGAAACCCAGGGACAGCGTGTGGCGGTTTTACACACAGGACGAGCAGAACGGAGAACAGAACCTCACCTCTCAGAGGGCCTCCGCAAGGCCTCCCGGAGTGTGAGAATGAGCTGGGCCAGCTGGCTCCAGGCAGGGGCACAGTGGCCTCCCGCCCCGCCGACCTCCCTCCTCCCTGTTGTCATTGCTTTGCCCGAGGTGGCTCAGTTTTCCAGCGAGGGCTCCTGGCCCTGGGGATCTGGGCGTGGCTGGTGGTCCTTCATGCCCGCCACATGCCCACCACTCTCTGCCAAGGGATTCTGTCTCCCTCGCCTGCGAGGGCGGTGGAAAGAACTCGGACTTCAACCCAGATCAAGGGTTGACGTCCTGGTTCCATGTACCCGCTCCATCTGCGAGTCACTTGCTCAGTCCGAACCCGTTTCTTCCTCTGCAAAGTGGGCACAATGATAACCGTCTTGGACTGTAGATCAGATAAAGTGAATAAAAAGTACCCGATGTGCCACAGTCCGTGGTACACAGTGGGCCCTTAATACGTGGTTCTTGTTATTGTTGTTATGCTCCCTACTTGCCCTTTGCTAGGCACAGTGGTGTTAGAAATACACATGGAACTGATTTTGGGGTCTTCCTCTTTAGAATGTGGACGCTTAGGGCCAAAATGAACTGCAGAACTGAGGTTATGTCCTGGTGTGTCTGTGTGTGTTTGTGTGTGTGAGAGAGAGAGAGAGAAAAAGAGATATTCCACCTCTGCTTTTTTTTTTTTTTTTTTTTATCATGACCGGGGTGTGATTACAACACAGGACTTAGGCCCTTGGATTCCTTGGGGACAAGGGGCCACAGAGGTGGGATTGACTCGGCTTCCAGGGAGCCTGAGCAGTCCTGACTGGTAGCCCCGGGCTGAGGGCCTAGGTGAGTGACCTCACCTGCTAAAGGTTCTCTCGGGGATTCATAGCTTGGGTCCGGGGTCCAACCGAATTCCCCTTCAAGGCAGCCACCTAGCCCCGGAGATGCTGTGAATGGAATTTGGGAGGTGGCAGGTGGTAGGGACAGAGCTTGGGGTGTGAGGCCAAGAGTTGGGACCGTTCCTGCCCATGTGACCTTTGTAAGTCACTGGCCTATTGGTTTCTTCTCTGGAAATGGGGTTCTAGTAATCATTCTGCTGGGAAGGGGGGTGCCTTTGAGGTATGCAAGCCTGTGGCTCTGCGCTCCCCTCAGCGGGGCTCCCGGCTGCCTCGGAGCAAGGCCTTGTAACGACACTGAGCTCTGGTTATTGTAAACTTCCCGCAGAAGGAGGCATACCTTACCATGATGTCATGTCTAGACACCCAGGTCAGGTATAAATTATGGAGACAAAGTAGCATGTTCAGTGGTTAACTGTAAAACTTTAACGAGAGATTTCTGTGGCTTGAACATGTGTGGGGAAGGGCTGTTCTGGGAGGAGGAGGAGAGGTGCTCACTTCCCTTTTCACTTCCTTCCGGGCTGTCTGCAGGCAGGGAGGTGAGGCCCCTAGGACTCAGCAGAGACTCCGGTCTCAGGGGGCGCCTTCCTCCAGCAACCCCGTGCTGGAAGCTGGAGTTCTGCCCTCCTGACCTTGGGCCGGTCACAGCCTCACCAGAGCTGGGGGGCAGGGGAGGGCCTCAGTCTCTCTATCTGTAAAATGGGGGCAGGGGATAGACTCTTCCAGCACAGATATTGCCATGTCCTGATCCTCTACAACCTGGCAGAACAAATCAGTAGACATGCATGTCGAGCAGAAGGAATGCCTTTTTGGGTTTAAGACCTACCTCCTGGGGGCTGTGGTGAGGAGGAATGTGGCAAGACAGAGGAACGGCTTCACAGGCCGTGAGGTGCTGGGCCGACGTGAGGGGCCGGTCTTGGAAGTCCTAGAGTCTCCTCTGGAAGGGGCTGAACGCTCCACCAGCAGCAATTTAGGGAAGATGTGTGTGAAAGAGGAGATGGGCCCTTTTTGGGTTTTTTCGTTTGTTTGTCTATTCCTTTGTTTTTCTGACACCACATACGTCGTCCCGACCCCGCTTCTCCAATGCTCTGACACCAGCTGGGCGTCCAGCCCTTCAGGTCAGTTCTGACGCTGACTACCTGGTCAGCACAGCCACCGCAAGGTAAAGGGCCACAACACTGCTCCCCACTTCGGAGGCCAGCTACAAATAGGGTCCCCAGGCTTACCTGCACTTTTGCCACCCTGCTGATTCATGGGGTCGCACCACACCCCCCTCAAGGCTGATAATTCGCTAGGCTGACTCCTTGAACTCCAGAGACCACTATAATGATGACCGTGGTTTTGTTAGAGAGGATGTGGCTCAGGAACAGCCACATGGAATAGGGTAAAGTATGGGGGGAAGGGGCATGGAGCTTCTGTGTCCTCTCTGGGTACGCCACCCTTCCATCATGCCATCGCGTCTGCCAGCCTGAAAGCTCCCTGAGCCCCATTATAGGGAGCTCCATTACACAGGCACGATGGATGAAACCATTGGCCATTAATGATTGAGCTCAATCTCCAGCCCCTCTCCCCTCCCCAGAGGTTGGGGGTGGGGGAACTGAAAGTTCCAACCCCCTAATCACATGGCTGGTTCCTCTGGGGACCAGCCCCCAACCTGAAGCCACCCAGGGCCCCACCAAGAGTCGCCTCGTTAGCATGAGCCCAGAGGTGGGCTTGTTATGAGGAACCAAAGATGCTCGGGTCTCTCAGAAAATTCCAAGGGTTTTAGGGGCTCTGTACCAGGAACTGGAGATCAAATATAGATATTTTATTATACCACAGACAGGAAGGCCTTCCGAGCTGGGGTTGGATACCACTGAGTGTGTTGAAGGCGCCCACCTTGGGGCCATAGGCTTGAGGCAGGGGAGGCCCTGGCATCTGGCAATGACGTTCCATGGTGCCTGCCCCCGGAGGACATCACACAGGTGTGTGTCTTGGGACAGCACATACATCACTGCACAGGGCTTTGCTCCAGTCATCCATGTGACTGAGAGATGGCAGAGCGTTGGAGCAGGGTAGCTGGCTTTGCGTGATGCTAGTAACTTCACTGTGGGGGGAGATCCATTCAATCCCGGGTGGCCCAGGATAGTAGACCATGTGTGCTGAGGATACGGAGCTCTGTGATCCCGGTACCTGTGGGTCAGGGTCATGTTCATCCTACCACAGGAAAACGATCCCCAGGAGACCACAGAGCAGCTGGGATGAGGACATCCCTTCCCTCGGCCAAATGTTCCACCACCAAATTGCATTTATGAAGTGCCCACATGCTCTGAGGAGACCATGAACACTGGAATCTATGGTGCAAAGGCTTACTCCTTCCAGCTGGAGTGTTGTGGGGCCCCACTGGACCCTTGGGCTGTGGCGGTAGTGCATTTGGCCCTAGGTCCCCTGTTCCCCCAAGAACCTCCTAAATGTTCTTTATGACCAAGCACTGCCTGGAGTTTTCCTCAAGAGGGGCTGCATTTCCTGATGCGCAGTTGGAGTGTTCCAGAATCCCTGTGCCGTGCTCTGCTTTGAACAGTTATTTATTGCCTGGGCCTCTCATTCAATGCTTCTCTCACCGGTTTGGGATTTTCTTCTTTTTCTCCTCATTGCCTACGTGTGTATCTTCTCAACTAGTCTGTGAGCTGCCCAAGAGTTGGAACTTTCTCTGCTGCTTTTTGGTCTGCAAGGACTACCACACCCCAGAGGAGGAAAAAGAAATCAGGGTTTGGAGGCTCCAGACCTACAGTCAAATCTGACCTCACCACCAGCTATGAAATTTTCGACAAAGCAAATGACTTCCCTAAGCCCCGCTTTCCCCATCAGTGAAACGGGAAAATTAAGTCTTACCCTGCAGGGGTGTTAAGAGGTCTAGGGTCTCCCGGAAAGTACCCGGCTCAGTGCGGAGCACCTGGTGAACACCCAGGGCATTAGATGATTAGGTGAAGATGGAGCACATGGATAGTAAATGATTGATCCTGGACGGGAAATCAGGTATCACCTGTCTGTAGTGCCTTATCACACTCACTAAGGAGGAAATGAATGAAGAATCGATCAAAATATGGGGTTGCTGCGGCTGACTCTGGGATCAGGCCTGGGCATGATGAGAAGCAGGTGGCCAGCCTGTTGGTTGGGCAGCAGAAGAGTCCTGATTCAAAGGCCAAGAGCAAAGGGGGGGTTTGGGGGGCCATTCGGTCACAGGGTGGACTCACGGAGCAAGGGGTGTGTCTGTGTGCGATGCGTGTGTATGTGTATTTTCTGTACTGTGAGGATCTGTGTTGTGTTTATGATGTGTACAGGCACCGAGCAGGTATAGGATGTGTGTGGTGGTTATGTATAGTGTTCATGTGTGCGTAACATGAGTGCGTTTGCACGTGTGTGTGTGTGCGTGGGTGTACTGTCTGTGTGCGGTGGGTGTGCATGATGTGGGGGGGTGTATGTTAGTATGTGGATTGTGAGGTATTGTGTGTCTGTATTAGTGTGCAGTGTGTGAGGTTTACATATGTGTGTGCTATGTGCAGATGGGTCATGAGTGTGTAGTAAGCCCTCAGTGATGTTCTTTTAGGCCGGGGAGATTCTCCTGAGAAAATGTGTCCACCTTTGTACATGGAGGGCGTACATCTGGTCACCTGCCTTCTGGAAGCTAAGTGGAGGAGGGGGGCTGGGTGGGGAGTGCTTGACATTCGATGTGTAAACTTGCCCTTAACCCATTGTTTTTTACTCTGGTTTTCTTTCTTTCTTTCTTTTTTTTAAAGATTTTATTTATTTACTTGAGAGAGAGAATGAGATAGAGCATGAGAGGGGGGAGGGTCAGAGGGAGAAGCAGATGCCCCGCCGAGCAGGGAGCCCGATGCGGGACTCGATCCCGGGACTCCAGGATCATGACCTGAGCTGAAGGCAGTCGCTTAACCAACTGAGCCACCCAGGCGCCCTTTTACTCTGGTTTTCTCACTCTGTCATATGCTGTCCTTCCATCATGACATTCCCCGTTTTTCCTCTCCTGGGAATAAGCCCCAGTTTTCTGCCTGAGTGGACAGACCCTCCTCCTTTACAGACTTTGCACCTGTGCTGTTTTTAGCTCCTTCGGGAATCTTCCCTTTTCAGAGTACCTGACACGCTGCCTTCTGGGGGAGGGACGTCCTGCAGCACAAATGAGCTTTCTGCCGCTCCCTCTGCGGCTGACTTAGGACGCACCATTCTCGGGTTGGCGGTCAGCTCTCAGTCATGCATTTGTTTGCGCTTACCCCGTTTTCACCTGCTGGTGACACCCTTCCTATTTTCTTTCTCCTTGTCAATGTACACCTTTAGAAACCCCAACTCATTCCGCCACTTCAGTGGGGAGGCTTCAGGAGAGTGTGGGGTAAATGTGGACCTGCCTTCTGTGCCGGACACAGGGGAACCGACGGAAATGTCATGTCCCTTTGTGGAGGTAGCTCACAACACAGGGCACTTGGGCTCAGCAACGCTTAGTACTTCTTACCATCCTAGGGGGCAAATTAAATTCTTAATTTGTAAACCTTATATAAGGAATATTGCAAACTTACTGAGAAGTACATAAAACACCCTTAAAATACTTACGTAGGAGCCATCACTGAAATTCAACAGTTAGCATTATGCCAAATGTGCTTCAGGGCAGATTTTTCTCTTTAATTTTTACTTTAAAATAATTCAGGACACAGTGTATTTTATTTTATTTTATTTATTTTTAAAGATTTATTTATATTAGAGAAAGAGAAAGAGAGCATGAGCAGGGGGAGGGGCAGAGGGAGAGGGAGAGAAGCAGACTCCCGCTGAGCGTGGAGCCCGACTCGGGCTTGATCCCACAACCCTGAGATCATGACCTGAGCCAAAATCAAGAGTCGGAGGCTTAACCAACTGCGCCACCCAGGTGCCCTGGGACAGTGTATTTTAAAGCTCTAAAATGTCACAGGTATGGCTAAAGTTAGGGACAGCTAAAGCTGTAATAATATTCTATAATGTATATTTTTATATAACTATATATAATATGTTAGCATATTTATTCATTTATGTCTGTAAATAATATATGTGTTTGAAAATTTGTATACATGATGTTCTGCCCAATTCATCCTTTTACAGTTTACTTTTCCACTTAAAATATTTGAGATCTATTCGTTTGACTGTTTAAGCTCTAGCTCATCTATTTTAACTGCTTTATAGTGTTCACCTGCGTGAATCCACTATAGTTTTTTTTATCACACCCGTTCTGAAAGACATACTGCTTCTACTTATTCACAATTACAAGCAGGACCACAGAGAATACCCTAGGATCCTTGTGCACGTGAACAAAGACTTGCCCAGACTGAGAATGTTTATCTCTACCTTTTCTAGAACTTGTCAGATTGCTCTCCAAACTCGTTGTTCCAAGGTCTACCCTACCAGCAGTGTACATAAGTTCCCCATTGCTCCATATCCTAGCCGATATTCCGTGTTACCCAACCTGATTTTTTGTACCTGATGGATGAGAAATTGTATATCGTTTTAAAGATTTGCATTCCCCTAATATATCTGAGTTTCAGCTTCTTTCAGTTTTTGTTTGTCCAAAAATCACTGTAACTAGCCATGACTCTTGAACGATAGTTTAGTTGGGTATAAAATTCTAGGTTGATGATGATTTTCCCTCTGCACTTCGGGGACCTTATTTCATTATCTTCTGGCCTCTGTTGTTGTTGTGGAGAGATCTGAAGATGTTTTGGAGATAACTCAACTTTTTTCTTCAGTTAATTGTAAGATTTTGTCTGTCTTTAGTGTTCTGCAGATTACTGTGGCTTGTTTAGATATGAAGAGGCTAACTTCTCTGTTTGGGACTCACTGTGATACTTGAATTCTTGAATTGATATATGAAGATCCATGTATTTTTAAATCCATTCCAGGAAACCCCAACTCATTATCTCTTCAAGTGTTGCCTCTTTGCCATTTTCTTTATTCTTTGCTCTGGAACTCCTTGTAGACAGAAAGAATCCTCATTCTCTTCTCCATGTCTCCAAACCACCCTAAACCCCTGAAATCAAGAGTTGGACGCTTAACAGGCTGAGCCACCCGGGCTCCTCTGTTCTGCCATTTTTTGTGGTATGCTCGTCTTCGTCACAGCTTGTTTTCCTGAGAATCCCTTGTAGCCTGGATTGTGGAACCGTTCTTCCACAGAGTTTCACATTCACTCTAGAGTATCACTGGGCAGGAATAGATTTTTATGTTAATTTCTTGGTTTGTGGGTTTCTAAGATTAATTCAGACCCCGGACCCATACAAGGCATGGGTTTGAGGTTTGGGTGTATCAGGAGAGATTCTTCCCTCCCCATGCTGACTGGCAGGTAGTCTTCTAGCAAACCTTTCATGGAGGTTGCTGTCCTTCCTCATTTTGTGGACCCTGAGAGCATTTGGGTGTGAAGATCTCACACGGAAGCAGCCAGCTTACTAAGGTGATAACCAGCCTTCAACCCAAAGTCAGTTACAGTGGCTACTCATATGGTGGCTCTCAATTTTAGTTTCCTCTTTATTCTTGTAAGCATCTCCTTTCTTTCTTGGGAACTCAACTATACATTTAAAATAATTTTTTAAAATATTTTAGCTAGCATTTCTTTTCTTTTTTTTTTTTTTAAGATTTTATTTATTTATTTGACAGAGAGAGACACAGCGAGAGAGGGAACACAAGCAGGGGGAGCGGGAGAGGGAGAAGCAGGCTCTCTGCAGAGCAGGGAGCCCAATGTGGGACTCGACCCCAGGACCCTGGGACCATGACCTGAGCCGAAGGCAGACGCTTAATGACTGAGCCACCCAGGCGCCCTTTATCTAGCATTTCTATGTGTTTGTAGCAAGGGGTTTTTCTGATTTTCCTATACCCCATCTTGTTAGAACCAGGGATCTCTACCTAATCTCCTTAAGCCTCAATTTCTCCCTTGCTGGAGTAGGAAGAATGTTGCCTTCTACAAAGAGTTATCAGGACTAGGTAAGGATTTACATAAGCAAATGGTACATACTCAGTAAATGCTAGCTATAATGGTTGCATTGATAACATATGTATTTTCTCTCTTTATTGATATTTTTGTGTGGCCTAGCTGGAGGGCTTTGAAAATTAAATAGCTAATTTTTTTTTTCATGCACGTTAGGATCTTTACTTGTGCCAAATTTATCCTGAGAAGGAGGTGGAAGGAAAAGCAATGACACTAAAAGTTAGTGTTCACAGGTTATGCTAATCATTCTAGTCTCATATCACCCCTATTATAAGCCCATGGTGTAGGATGTTGTAATGGTCAGGATGGACCAGGTTACCCTTTGGTAACAAAGAGCTCCAAGATTTCGGGGAGTTGAGCCAACAAAAGTTTCCTTACTCGAGCCACATGTCTGGGGTGGGTCAGCAGAGGGCCTGGCATCATAGGGCTCCTTAGGGCTCTGGGTTGACGGAAGTCCCTCCATCTTGCAGCTGCACCATCTGCAACGGGTGGGAGACTGGAAAGTGGTACGAGGACTTTTCACCACCTCAACCTCTCATAACTTCTTGGCCCAAACTAGTCATGGGGCCAACTGGTCAACTCTAAGGAGTCAAGGGAAGAAAATGGGATATTGGGTGACTACATCTGCCTCTGCCACAGGTGGAGTAGGAAAACATGGGCTTTTCTCAGACACCTTCTAAGTGTCTAGCACTGTGCCAGGCACATTTCCCATTCTTTCTCAACTCTCAGCAAGGCTGCTAGGTAGCTTTGTGCGTGAAGAAACCGGGGCTCAGAGAGGTTAAGGAACTCATGCAAGAGGCCATATCTAATTAATGACAACACCAAAATTTTCAGTTCTACCTTCTGACTCTATATCGTGTATTTCTACCAGGGGCGAAAGAGAGCCAGGGACACACAGGGAGGTGAGAGAAGCCCAGAGGTCAGCGAAGAGGCAATGCTGTCTCTCCATGCGAGCCCTAGGAGCAGGGCTGCCTGCTCAGCCTTCCAGTTCACATGTGTGAGCTGTTGGCCCCTCGGCTTCAGAGGCTAGTCATGCCAGGCCAGGCCCACCTTCCAAAGTCAGGCCTGAATGCTGTATGATAAATGTTGAGTTTGGGTCCTTCACGCCTTGGCTGTTGCGCTTCGGGGGCCACCAAGGCTTCCCTGGGACGTACACTTGGGAGCTGATGGACCAGAAAGAACGTAGTTCTCAAGGTTACTTCCTTCTCCGTGCTGCTCTACAGCCTGTCCCGAATTCTATCCACTGACCGGTGGCTGCCTTCGATGGCACGGCTGTTTGGGCTGGGATGCTGGGGTCTTCTGTTTCATTTCTTTGTCCCCAACGTCCAGGACGGGGCCTAGCCCCGAAGAGGCCTCAGGAAAGGCTCTTTGGTGGGACAGAGCTGCCTGGTCCGGCATCCCTGAGAGCAGGTTGCTACAAACCTAGAGCTTCCGGGGCTGTGGGGGAGCGGACGGAGGAGGCTTGAAGTGGGTCCAGGCAGGGCAGCTGCCCTCTTCTGACTTTGGGAGGTTACATCCTCTTTCCCAGCCTCTGACTCCCATCCCAGATGGTGGGGTCTGGGGCCAAGTGATCTCAGCAGGTCTGAGATTCTGTGGGATTCTGGGATCTGTCTTCACCCTCCAGGCCTGGCTGAACCTTGGGGAAGGGATGGTCAGGGATCGTTCATCCCGTGGAGGAAGCAGCAGAATTCCCCGTGCCACATCCCCCGCGGAGCCCAGGGCTGTCTGGATCCTACCCCTTGAAGCTGGGTCTTGGGGTTCGCAGGACAGACTCAACAGAGGCTGGGGCTCTGAGCTGGGAGTCCCTCCCCGCCCCAACCTAGGAGGCTCTGCAGGGGGCGGAGGGCTGGAGCCTGTCCCCACCAGCCAGCCACAGCCCCTGCCCACCAGCAGCTGTGGGGAACAGGACCCGGGCTGCATTTATAGAATTCCTGTCTGCAAAGGCCATGCAGTTGTTTTAAATTAGCATACAAATCGACATTAGTGTAGTACATCTGTTGTTAATCCACATCCTGGTGGAAGGGAGATGCCAACACGTCCTTTATTAGGCACGTCGATCCCATAATGTCCTTTCTTTGCTGCCTTTGTCTTCTATCAGCGTCCGTAATGGGTTCCAGGATGTCTTTTATTTTGCTACAGACCACGTTTCCTCCTGCCTAACAGATCAGAATGTAATGGATTCCAGGATGTAATTTATGCTATGTTGGAATCAGACTCTAGTACTATTAATTCTGAAGCCTTTGGGGCAATCTCCAGGGAGGCCGGAGCCCTGCGTTTGCCCCCGTGGTCATCAGACAGGCACTGCGACCCCAAGCCCAGTCCTGGGGCCAGAGAGGGGAGGGGAGCCCGGGTCAGCCGCTCCCAATTAAGGGACTTCCAGGCAGGCATGGGAGAGGAGCCCAGGGGTGCTGGGGGAGAGAGAAGACACTGAGATGTGGGGCTGGAAGGCAGGACACAGATGTTCTAAAAACCCAGAGATGGGCAGAACCTCCGGGGCTGGTCATGGACACTGGGCCACAGAGGGTGAGGCCCTGGAGAAGAGAACCTAGACTCTGGCGTCCAGAGCGGGGATGAAGCCCCAGGGAGGTGCCTCCCAGAGGAGGGCAAGGCCATGCAAGCAAGGGCATTGCCTTTGGAGCCACTAGGCACGGACTCAAGGCCGAGCTTGGTGACTGGAGTCCTCATTCACCCATGACCCTGGGATTGGCCACTCCCCTCCTCCGAGGCTGGCATTCTCTGCCCAGAGTCATTACGGAGCTCTAGAGACATAGTTAAGTGTTGTGGATATGTACAAGGTCTGGAGAAGTCCGCAAATTTTGTTCCTGGGGGTGGAGTGCCCGGCCTGTCCCCAGCAGGGGTGGGTCCCCTCCATCTGTTCGTTGAGCAGGTGAACAGGGCTGCAGCCGGCCCATACATGAGGTAACTTCGTGTGATTTAAAAGACTTTTTATTTACTTATTTGAGAGAGAGAGAGAGAGAGAGAGAGTGCTGAGCAGGGAGCCCGACCTGGGACTCGATCCCAGGACCCTGAGATCACGACCTGAGCCGAAGGCAGATGGTTAACTGACTGAACCACCCAGGAGCCCCGCTTTAGTGTGATTTACATTGTGGTGAAACACACCTAAGATAAAATTTACCATTTTAACCAGTTTTCGGTACACAGCGCGGCGGTATGAAGTCCCACCATCCATGCGCCCAGAACTTTTCCGTCATCCCAATGATACTGCAGACTTTTAAAGGGGGAAGAGAAGTTTCCTGTGTGTCCTGGGAGGCTCCCCCTCCTTTCCTTGTCTCTGAGCTATTTGACGGCTCCGCAAAGCTGTTCACCATGAGAAATAAGGCCAGCAATTCTCATCCATATTAATGTCAATTAACTGAGTGAGTCCAGAGGAATGTGGTTGGTTGTTGCCCTGGGGACGGGCCCTGGTTTGCATTTATTTGTAAACCCAGCACAGAATTCCTTGTTTGCCTACATCTTGTGGTTCCACGAGTTTTCTTTGAACTGCGTGTAGCATCTTTGTTCCCTCTTCATTTAATGCGTTCAATAAAATCTTTGACACATGTTCATTTTATATTGTTATGAGAGCCGGGGTTTTCCCTTTTGTTAGGATCTGCCCCGTGACGACAGAATTTCTGTCTGCGGAGTTGAGGATCTTGGTTTAACCCCTGACATTCTTGAGTCAATGTCACATTCCCAGGTGGGGATGGAAGACGGGGACCCTCAGCAGGGCTGGGGATGCCCGGGCCTCCCTGTCACTCCTCACGGGAACCTGGGAGGTGCTTACATCCGAGGATGAGAAACTCACAGGAGAGACCCCTCGGAGAGCCTGGGCCCGGGGTGGGGGGCTGGCTGTAGGAAGGGCACGGCCCGGGGCCTTCTCAGCGGTTAGAGCCCAGCTGGGAAAACAGGTGCCAGATATATTCCACCCTCTGTCACCCTGGGAGCGAATGACAGCAGTCGGCGCTGGAAGGGGCCCCGAGACCCATCTCGCCAGCTCACTCCTGTTGCTGCTGAGGCCCCACAGCCGGGTTTGGACTGGCCGACACTGAGCGCTTTCTGCGAACCAGTGCCCACGCTGAGCTGGTCACATCCATTCCTGATGACCCCCAGGACATCCCTGTGAAGTGTGGGTCCGGGCATGGCCTCCTGTTCAGAGGTGAACCCTACCCAGCCTGGGGAAGGTCAAATGACTGGCCCAAGGTCACAGTGCAGCCAGATGGGCAGCGGCTGAGGGTCCCAGGCCTCCCGCCCAATTCTTCCACTGACATGGGGGGTCCAGAGGCAGAGACACCCCAGTGGTCCCAGTGGAACAGCATTCCCAGGGCCCCTGGAACTGCCAGGACAATGGGCTTTTGTTTGGTTCAGAAGAAGGGGAGTCCTTGATGAAAAAGCCAAAACAATAAAAAGCATTTGCAGGGGAAATGTAAATAGGGCCTGCTGGGGGGCTATCTGCCCCCCCACCGCCCCGCCCAGTCTCTGTCCATCTGTCCTGCCAGCTCTTCAAGGCCATGCCCTTGTAAGGAGTCCTGGTGGGAAAGCAGAGACAGATCAGAGCCTCTAGGTGTGTGAACTTGGGCCCTCTGAGCCTCATTGTCTTCACCTGTGAAATGGGGACGGTCATGCTTTTCCCCGCAAGGTGTTGTCAGCTGTGGGCCAGAGCCGCCGCCTCCTCGCTCACTGGAGCGGATTTTGTGCGACACGTCCCACCTCCACGGCATCCTGCTGGTGGCTTGAAGTAAGCCACGGTGCGGGGAGTCAGACCGAGGAAGTGCGCAAACACTGCAGATGAAGGATTGTCCCCCCAGAGCCAGTTGTTAACCATTTGCCGGCACACCACCGATGGTTGTGCAAATGTGTGGCAAGGTGTTTCGTGCCAGGCGCTTGTCCCCGAGGGGTGTGAGGACTTTGGTGTCACGGGATGTGAGACCACTGGGTTTGGGTGGGCTGCCAAGGGTGGGGTCCCTGCCTGGAGGCCAGGACATTGGATGCCTGAACCCTCCCTCCCCCGACCTGTGCCTGCCTCCCCCGGTCGGCGCAGATGTTGAGTTTAAGAGGGTAAGATTTGAACTCTTGTGGAGATGACATTTCTTGCTCATTCCTTTTGCCCAGACAGTGGGATCTTTTGGGAAAAGGCTGCTTTGTTTTCTCTTAAGGAAAAAGCCAGTAAATAGAAATAGTGTAGTAAAAAAAATCACATGGATAGCAATGGGGCGCCTGGGTGGCTCAGTCAGTTAAGCGTCCGACTCTTGGTTTCAGCTCAGGTCATGCTCTCGGGGTCGTGAGACTGAGCCCCACATGGGGCTCTGAACTCAGCGCAGAGTCTGCTTGAGATTCTCTCTCCCTCTGCCCCTCCTGCTCCTGTGCTCTCTCTCTCTCTCTCTCTCAAATAAATAAATAAATCTTTAAAAAAATATGGATAATGATGGTGATGTTTTGTCACCATTTCTTGGATAGCTGCTGCGTACCAATTGTCAGAAAACTATGGCATTTGCCCTCCAACAAGGCAGGCCTTGTCATCCCCCTTCTATGGGGGAGAAAGTTAAGACCCAGGGAGGAGCGGTCACTTTGCTCAAAGGCATCCAGGGTTCCTTCACCAGGGGGTGAATGGCAGAGCTGGGGTCCCACTGAGCCTGGAGTGCATTCTTTCCCTCCTTACCGCACTAGGGAGTGAGAAGCCAGGACAGACCAAACTGCCCCTCCCCCTCCCGCCGGCTGTTCCCAGAGCAGCCTGCTTCCCTCCCTCCCTCCCCCACGGCTCTCCTCTCCTTACCTCGCCACCAAGCTGGCTGCTTCTCTTCCCCCCCTTCATCCAAACTTAGGCTGAACTACTCCCACTCCATCCCCTCTGTGTTTGCCCAGCAGGTTCTATTTGTCTGTAGAGGCCCAGGTCAGAAGTCACTTCCTCTGTGAAGCCCCCCCGACTCCCTCGGGGAGCCTGCGGTGGTGGCTTTGCCCCGTCGGTCAAAGTTGTCTCTATAGCACATGAAGATTGCAGTCGTTCTTCACTTTTGGTGCCGTGACCCCCTTTGGCTGTCTGCGGAAGCCTGTGCATCTCTTCTCAGAATAATGTTTTATTATGCCTTATTATTTATAATATGTATAATGTCTTATTATTTATTTCCCAGGATCACGCATAAAACAATTGATCAGGATTACAAATGGTTGCAGAATAGTTACCAAAAAAACTTAAAAAAAAAATACAAATGACATATAGAATAACCCGTGTCCTCCTTTGCCAACACACAAATAACAAGATCTAACAGTGGGCCTGAGGACTCCCAGAATTTCAAAGTAGTGATGAGCATAAGCGATATTTCTAGCTAGCTGCAACGATTGTGATGTGAAGTCTGTGAATTCCATAGGGAACGAGATAGAGGAGAGGCTTCTTGTGCTTTGTTGTGGCTGTTATTGTGACCACGTTCCTAATGGAAGGAAATGCTACATTTCAGTTAGAGGTTGGTGCAAATAAAGACGCAATTCTCTTTCCCATCACTGTTCACCAACTCCTGATTTCTAACCTTGCGTCAGGGATAGAAGGGGTTCCTTATGGGCCAGGATTGGGTTTTGTCTACATTTCCAGTACATAGAGACACGCCTGGTTTGGACCATGCAGACACACTGAATAGAGCGACCAGGAAGTTTGTTGAATGAGTGAGTGAGTGAAATAAGGGAAAGAAGGCAAGGCAGGGGGCCAGGCCAAGCTCCTCCCCCCCAGGTCCTCCAGCTGCGCTGGTTTTAATAGCGTGAATCTGACTTGGCTGGGCCTGGTACTGTGATAAAGAGCGCACGTTCCCTATCTGCTGAAGGCCAGACCCCGTGCTTGTCAGGTGCTGCCCGGCACTGGCTGTGGCTCATCTCAGCCCCAGGGGGGAGGGGCTGTGCCCCTCATGCCCAGGCTTCCCCTCTGCTTCCAGACCTTTCTCCGGGCAAATGCAGCCCGAAGGAGCCGCTGCGGTTTCAGAAATGAATTGACCTGATGCTCTTCTGGCTCTTCTGAGAAAAAACAGCGAGTGTCGTCTTAAAGAGGCATTCACTATCCACTGAGAATGTCAGGCTATCAGGCAGCCACCCTGGAAGAGGAGCCATCAACCTCAGCTGTCAGCCCTGCTCTGTACTCCCGGTGTCTGGAGCTCCATGACTTGTGGCTCGAGGAGCCGTGGGTTCATCCTATTTTGTATTCATCTTACATTGGCTAACCTGTGCTGGGCAGCTTGTGAACCAGGCACTGGGCTGAGCACTTTATAAGCATTTAATCTTCATTGAGTCCCTGAAATCATGAGAGATGGGGATCATTCTGTAGAGGAGAAGATTCGTCTCTCAAAGTGGACAGAAGTTGGAGTTTGCCTGAGCTCACCCAGCTCGTTAGTGCCTGGGTCGGGACTTGAACCTAATCACCTGTGCCCTGAGCCACTGAGCTGTGTACGTAAAATCTCTTCGTCAGACCCTGTGAATGCTGAATGCTTGAAGATTGTAGGGGGAACAGCAAATGCAAAGGCACGGGGGCCAGTTCAGGGAGAAGCTAGTGGTTGTTGGCCTGCTCTGGAGCACAGGCGCTTGGGTGGGAGTGGGGCATGCTGGGCTGGACACGGTGATGCTGCCCGCGCAGGCTGACTTGACCTTGGTCCTGTTGGCAATGGGGAGCCATTGAAGGTCAGTGAACAGGGAAGCAAGCAGAGCTCAGATCTTGTTTCAGGAAGACCTCCCTGGTATGCCAGGAGGAGGATTTCAGAGGTGGTGGAGGGGATCCAGGGACAGTGGGTCACTGCTCTGCTGTTTCCCTCATTCCCTGCTTCCATCCGAGACGAGCCGTGTGAACTGGTGGGAGGGGGATCCTGGGGCTTCTGGTCCAGGAATTTTCCCCAAACGAAGGCACTTCGTTTGCCTTCTAGGAAAACTAAACCCAGGGCTGCCTCCCTTGCTGGGTTCCTTGGTGCCTCCTTGGACACCCTACCCTGGGGGCCATCAGAGTTGCCGTGGCATGACTGAGATGAGATCCAGGTGTGGGGGCAGCAGTCCCGGGGGTGGGGAGCGTGGCGAGCCTTGGGCAAGCATCCCGGGTCTCGAGGCCTGGTTTCCTTATCGGCAGCATGCGGAGCCTGCTTGAGACCCTGCACCTCCCTGAGTTTTTCAGGATGCTGGTTTGAGTTCAGAGCGAACTCTCACGATCCAGCGTGCGGTGGTGTGTCCCTTGCCGTGTTTGTCACTGGCTTTGGAGAAATCTGAGTGGACGTGTTCCCACAACAAAGTCTCTCCGGTTTTTGGTTTTTGTTTTGGAGACACGGGCTGGAGACAGATTCTTTGGGGTTTGCAAACTCGAGGGAGGCCGAGGAGCTGGGCTGGCTCCGCTGTGGGCCGCACCCCGAGAATCTGGTCTCCATGGAGCGCTCTCAGGCACGGGTGTAAGCCGATCCCCGCACAGCAACTGCGCATTAATGAAAGTTTTGACAGAGAGATTTCATTTTGGAACTCACATTCCCTGAAGGGTTTGTAATAATTGCACTTGAAATGGAGCCATTCAGCCTCAATGCTTTCCAGATTGGGGGAGCAGAGGTATGCTCCTTCCTGGGAAGGCCAGACTGGGGAGGGGGAGGAGGGGGGAGGTGTTGACCGTGCGAGTCCCCAGCCCCTCTCTGTGTGGATGCAGGGCCAGTGGCTGGCCCGGGACCTTGGGTCCAGAGCTGTGATCTCTGTGTCCTTACGGCCATCCAGGGAAGATTGACGGTGACTGTCTGGGGTCTGAGTCACAGACTGAGTGGGGACAGATCGGGGGTCCTGACCCCTCCCCAGACTCCTTCTTCCTTGCCCCAGAAATGCACTGGGGGATGTCTGCCTCCCAGAATGGTGATCTGTTCTCAGGTGTGTGGCGGCCTTTCCCCGGCTTGGCTTCTGCCTACCTGTGGGGGGGGGCAGCCCCTGAACAGGGCAACTGTTGGCCTCCCCCTGCCTCCGTGGCTGACTCTGCCGAAGCCCCCTTCTCTCTCCACTGCAGGGCCTTTGCACTTACTGTCTCCTCCAGCAGAGACACTCTCCTATTGGGCTTTCTAATGGGGTGGCCCCTGCACCTTGCCTTCCGCTTTGCCTATTCTTTTCCTCTGCTTTATTTCTCCCCATGGCACTTATCCTACTACATAACCGGCTTAACTATTATGCTAATTACCTTTCTCGGCTGGAATGTAGATCCCCCTAGGGCTTTGTCTTGATGAATTTGGCCAAGTTCATCTAGCTGGTAAAGAATGGAACCAAATGGAACCACAGCTCCTTGCTGTATCCTGTTACTTAAAAAATACCTGGAGAACGAACGAACGAATGAGTGAGTGAATGAATGCATGAACACAACGGGACCAGACATCGTGAAAGGTGACCTCATGCCACACGCGGCTGAGAGGTGAGTAGAGAGACCATCAAGGAGCCCCAGCCAGATTCAAGGAAGCTTGATTGTTTCATACGTCGGTCTTCTGGGTCAGTTTTGCTTGAAGTCTGTTCTTCGTTGGAGCCGACACACGTGTCTGTCATCCCGCCCCTGAGGTCACAGGGAGTGAGGCAGGGCTCCACAGCTCCCCATATGCCGGCTTGTGTTCCACTTGGCCTGGGAGAAGGCAGGGCTGGATGATCACCCCACTTTGCAGATGAGGTTCAGAGACTAAGGGGGATCTGGTCAGGGTTGGCACTTGGGGGACCACACAGATCACTGAGTCCAGTGCCCTTCCTTAGAATTGCTGATGTGACCCCAGGACTAGGGAAGGGGGGGTACCCACTGAGGCAGCTTTGGGGGAGGAGGAAGCAGGGATGCAGGCCAACCTGGGTTCAAGTCTGAACGATGACAGTTCCCAGCGGTGAGACATGGGCAAATCACGTCACCTTCTCATTTGTAAAATGGAGCTAATCACGTTTTGCTCACAGGGTTGTCGGAAGGACAAAATGACATCATATTTATGAAATAAATACAGGCTGACGAGCCCTATGCCAAACAGAATTTTGATGAGGGTCCCCAGCACTGGTGTGATTGTTACGGTGGGAAGCTGACCTTTGGCTCCCCACCAGCAGGGAAGGTTCTAGCGACAGCCAGGTGCCTGTAGGAGGGAGGCCACCTCCCTGCTTTCCTGAATTTCTCTGTATGCCTTCAGCTATAAGAGACAGGAGCCTAAAGCACTCCAGGAGAGTCCCACCACCAAACTGCAAAAAAGTTTGCTTAGAGCTGGCCTCGGGATGAATAGGAACGAGGGAGTCGCCCCTCCTGACCCCCTCACCGTCCTCCCAGATCTCTCTGTCCCTCATCTTCACGTCTTGCCCTGGTGTGTGCCCCATTCATTCCCTCGGAGGAGCCTCTCCCCCCAGCACAGAGCACAGCATGACTGATGCAGACTCACAGCCTTACTTTTCGAGGCCCAAGAGGAAACGTTTCTTCCCGATGCTGGAGAAGGAGAAAACTCACAGGGAAGGATTGTGATTGGCCCGGCTGGGTCACGTGCCCATCTGGTCACATGACAGATAACGGCAGACCCTGCAGATGTGGTCATGTTACTGTCACCTCCGTTCCCTTTAAAACGTACTCAAGCAGGGAGTCTTACCCCTGCTCTTGAGCAGAAGTTGGGCCTCCCCATGACTTTTCTGGCCCTTCGATAGGTAACAGAAAGTTTGACCGTCAGTTACGGTCACAAACGCAGTCCCTTTCATTAACCAGACATGTCTGCTTCTACATCATCATCAAAACTCCCAACCTGATTGAAAGCGAAATCCGTCCCCTTCCCCAGTTGGGGCCTGCCACGGGCTGGCTGTTCCGATGGGGGGGGGCATTCTTGCCTTCAGTGCCCCTTCGCCACTCCAGCCCCGCATCTCTGCGAGGTTGAAACCGGGGTCCGGGGTGGAGGCCAAGCTGGAAGAGCAGGAGGGTGGCCCCTCGTCCTACACGGATTCCAGAAGCTCTTGGGGCTGCCATGCCTAGTGGGGGACACTTCCCCCACCCCAAGCCCCGGGGCAAATGCACGCCTTCCAGCAGTTGCTTCCGCCTCTTTCAACCTCCAGGAATTTGGAGGCCACCTCTGACTTCTGCTGAGGTCTGTTCCTCTGTGATGGGCGGGAGCCGAGGTGCTGCCCCAGCCAGCTCACTGCGGGCACCTCCCATATCTGGTCCAGGGCACTTGGCCACACGTTCTCTGCTCCGAAAAGCTCCGAGAGCACGCAGGCCGATCCTTCAATTCTTAGTTCCACCACCAAAGCAGCCAGCCAGCCGACCTCCCACCTCCTGGATTTCCAGAGCAAGGGTCGCCCCACAGCCACCTGTACCGTGTCCCTGCACGGAACTCCCTTTAGGCTCTACAAGTGACCCCACAGCCATCCCTTGAAGCCCGCGCTCCAGACTGGCCAGGCAGGCGGCTGAGTCCCATAGCATGCCCTTGCTCTTCGAATAAACCTTCGAAAAGCCTTTCAACCCTTTTATTATCTCTGATGGGGCAAGTTGTCCTTGGTCCCCTGCTTTGATCTTTCTGCACGATGGCTTGTTTCTAAATCCACTTTGGATTTCGACAGCTTGGTGCTTCAGTGGAAACTCCCAGCTGAGCACCCTGATTCATAATGGAAATGATAACCTCGGTTTGCGAACGCTTTCTCTCTGCTGGGCCCCGAGTGAACGCTGTGCAGATTTTCTTCCTGAGCCCTTCCAGCAATTCCACGAAGCAGGCCTTGTTATGTTACGTGACGTGACATTCTGTTACGTTTAGTATTAATACGTAATATGCATTTATATAATATACAACATCATAATAATAGATATATTACAATTGTCATCCCTACCGACAGATAACGTAACAGAAGCTCAGAGAGGCTGAGTCTCAGAGGATCTCAGAGCTCCAGTGGGAGTTGGCATGTTTGAGGAGGAATGCATAAAAATTGCCGCCGAGGGTCTCCCTATCCACTGGCCGACAGACATGCCCAAGACTTGGGTACCAGGGACCCAGAACCCCATAGAAAGGTGGCCCGGTGGGCATGGAGCCGGGCCTCGAGGGCTGGTGGTATATTCCCCAGGTCATACTGAGGCCCGAAGAGCCTGGCCTCATGCGGACACCCCTGATGTGGGGAGGAAGGGGGTCTTTTGACAGCAAACCCTATGATCACAGACGTGCAGGGAGCTCCTTTTGGGTGTTTGGTCTCTCTCTGAGCTACAGTTGTCTTTAATATCCCTGGCGTAAGCCAATACGGGTCCAGCAGTCTGAGCTCCGGACGTCCGGGGTGGGGCCCTCAGCTTTCTTAGAATCGGCTTCTGACTGTAGGAGTTGGGCCTCATATTCGGAGGTGTTTTATTTTTATTCTTATTAAAAAGAAAAGAGTCCCGCTCATCTAAACAAGGCTGTTAAATGTTGCTTAGGAATCTGCCAACTGAAATAAACCCGCAGGGTTAGGGAGGAAATGGGGTGGTGGCCACGAGGGCTGTTGGCCTGGAGACCCACACCCAGCCCCCTGCCCGGCCCTGTTCCAGCTCCCCCTGCCGCCTGGGTCTGGGTCTGGAGGGGCTCCCTGCCTCTGCAGGGGTGGGGTGGGGTGGGGCTGGGACGGACCGCAAGCTCAGAGGTGACGCCTCCTTGGAGGTGGCCCATCTCAAGTCCACAGTCTTCCACCCTTTTTTCTCAACTCACAGACACCTCCTCCAGGATGCCTACCCTTCCTTGGTCTGTCCAGATGGAAGCCAGGCTCTCTGTAGGAGTTGCCGCTCTTGTTGACCCTTGTCACTCTCTGTCTGCCCAGGCCCAGATCCCCAGCTCAGCCACGTGCTCTGTTTTGTCAAAAGGGTCACTGGGGTCGTCCCTACAGTGCTCACTACAGAGTCTTGTCACAGTGGTGCTCAGACTCTTGGTGGTGTGCTCGTGTGCATGAGTGTGTGCACATGGGCTCGGGTGTGTCCCTGAGCTTTGTGAGCAAGCATGGGCTGTGTATGTATGTGAGTAGTGTGTGTGTGTGCATGGGTTCTGAGTACACACATGGGCCATGTGTGTGTGCATGGGCTGTCTGTTGCATGCGGTGTGTGTGTGCACAGTGTGGGTTAGGGTTAGGTACATGGTTCTCTTTAGTTCAAAGCGGCTCTCTAGAAAAATACACAGGGATGTATCATATATATATATATACCGTACCAAAGCCTTAGAGGTCATTTGGCCCAATCCCCCTCTTTGTTCAAATGGGGAAACTGAGGTGCAGAGAGAAGATTGGGCATTCCATACTAGCTGGCTTCTGACTCAGAAACTCCCTCAAAGCTGAAGGCTGGGGGCTGCCAGGGAGGGGACAGGGCTTGGGCAGGAGTTGGGCTGGAGCTCTGCCATCCCCCGGGGACCCATGAACAGGGCCTTGCAGCTGCAACCTGGGAGGGCCGCTTGATTGGGAACCCCCTTTTCAGGCCCACTGTGGGTGGGCGGCTCAGCCCACGAGTTCTTGGCGAACCAGCCCTCCCCTTGGCGCGCCCCCCCAAGTGGCTGTCCACCCTCCTCTTGGGTACTTCTAGGGATGGGCACTCCCTCCGTCCGGGGGCAGTTGTCCCCAGAAGGGCCCCAGGACAGACTTGCTTCTTCCTTCCCCTCCTCCCTCCCCAGGGTGAGTTGCCCCAGTGCCTTCTTGTGGCTCCCCAGGGCCCTGCCTGCCTCCCCCTGCCCCCAGAACTGCCTTAGTTTGCCCACCCCATTGGAGGACAAGGCCAGGGCCAGGCGTCCCCCCCCCCGTTATACAGCTTTCTCATTATTTCTTCTCGCACCCGTGATGGGGCTTCATCCTGGGGCCCTAGAACTGGATCTGTGGGGCTCCCCCACTTGGAGTAGCCAGGGCGCTAATGAAACAAAGAACCCTAAGAAGGGAGCCTCAAACCCAGCAATGGGGACGCTTGTCCTTCAGCCTAAAATCAGGGGCACTGGTCAGGGCTGAGAGCAGTTGAGGTGGCCCCTATTCAAGGAGCTGGGCTGGGGAAGGGGGTGCAGCGTGTCTCCTCCTGAGAGAGGCGGGTGCTACAGCCCTCTCTTGACAAAGCCCTCTCTCGACATTGTTTGGGCCACAATGGCTCTTCCACTTCCTGCCTCACCGTCGTGTGCCATTTAAGGGGCTTTGCGGGAAAGGGACCGTGCTCAAGGCGACAGCTGAGCCCTCCTGTCTGCCGCCAGCCCAGGCGGTGGGGAGCCATGGTCTCTCGCTGTCTCCTGCGGACCCCTGGGCTCGCTGTCCTGTGTAAGCCAGCGCCCCCTCTCTGCCACAAGCTGACCCCTCCTCACACTCTGGGATTTAGGGATCAGAGCCCTGCCCCTCCCCATCCATGCTCTTCCTGACTCGGGGCGAGGTGTGGGGGGGGTTCTGCCGCAGTCGGTCTGTCGGTCTGTCGGGGTGATGCCCTTGCTGCTGCTGAGAAGGGACATGCGTGCTGGGGTCTGTGATTCACCAGACGCCTCTCCTCGGCCGCTTCACTGGTCCTTCTCCAGGGCTCTGAGGGACTGGCAGCACACAGAGGGTTAATGATTTTTTTTTTTTTTTACTTGCTCATGACACACGTGAGGCCCCCAAGCCCCCAAGCCCCGAGGAATTCAGTGACTTGCCCACAGTCCTCCGCCACCAAGCGCCGGACCCCGGGTCCTCATCATCCAGATTCTCGGGCTCCAGCTGGGGCTTGGACCACTGTCGTCCCTGCCTGCAGCGTGTGAATACCGTGTGTGTACGTGTGTGCATGCCCGTGCACGCATGAACACTTGTGCACAGCGTGTGTGTGATGGTCCTTCCACTGCTGTTCAGGAACGGCCCGGAGTCTGCAAGGACGATGGGGGACCGCAGCCTGCAAGTCACTTCTCATGGTCTGTGTCCCACCCTGGAGCCTTTCTGATGTTTCTGGCAAGTGGCACTCCCTTGGATGGTTCTGGTAAGCGGGGCCAGGGCGTCCTGCAGAACAAAAGGAAGGTGAACAGGAAGGAAGGGCAGGATCTATGTCTGGGGCTCCTTCTCCCAGGTCCGAGCCTCTCAGGCCGGGTGTGTGGGGTGAGGCCTACAGGTCCGGGCACCACAGGCTGGGGGGTCTTGGTCCTTGGGGAGTCTTCCGGAGTCTCTCTGGTTTTGTCGTCTGTTAAAAAAGCAAATGCATCCTTTGGCTTCCCTTCTGAAAGGTGTCCTTTGTGAGGCGGCTGCTGGTCCCCCAGCACTCTGGTGGAGCTCCGTGGGGCCCCAGCACCGCACTGTGACGCTGTGTCCGGCACTGTGCCGGGTGGCAGGGGAGCCCGATCTCCCCCCACAGCCCCAGGAAGTGGGCCCTGTGATCTCATTCCCAGTTTACATGCGAGGAAGGGCAGGCCAGGAGAAAGTAAGTGACCCGCCAGGCAGGCGACTTTGGGCAAAGTCACATAATCATAGAACAGGGGAGCCCGCAAGGAGCGAATGAGAACATCCGTGAGAACCTGCTCGAGAAACGGCGTTCCGTCCTCTGGACGTCCCTGTTCGGGGGCCGGTCAGCAGAATGGGGTCTTGCCCGCACCAGCCCGCCTAAGATAACCATGCCCAGGCCCCAGGCCCTGCAGGTGGAGGCTGCAGAGCAGGGGTGTTGGGCCAAGGGCATGGATTCAGGGGAGACTTGACCATGCTCTGCAGACATCTAAAGGGCTGTCACGGGTGGGGAAGGAGCCAGGGGGAGAACTAGTGAGCGCACTTGGCACCAAGGGACGAAGAAGGAGAGGTGCCCCCGAGGCAACTTCCAGAGAGGCAGCGGACCGGACTTTTCGTCGGTGGGGGATGTTGAGGCAGAGTCGGACAGCACCCTGGGATGGCCCGACGACGTTTAAAGCATGCTCTTGACTCCACCTAATTGCAAAGACCCCACAAGATCCAGTCGGGCCTTGGCCCACTGTCCCCACCCAGAGAAAGCAGAGAATGTCGGAATTGGGAGTCATCTTCTGACATCTGGGCCAAAGGCTTTCTCCTCTAGATGGGGAAACTGAGGCCCAGCAGCCCAGGGCTGGAACCGGCACATGTTGAAGGTGACACAGGCTAGACCCTCGGTCTCCTGCTCGCCTCCCTGCCTTGTTCCACTTCTGAAAATCCTGGGACAGGAGAAGCCATACCCTAGGCCACCTCCCCACCCCCCACCTCCCTCACTCAAATCCTCCAGCCCTCCCCCTACCCCGCCTCTCTGTCTTGGTTCTGTAGAGGGAACGGACACAGGGTCAAAACAGACCCACTCAGAGCCTTTTGGACAAATGTTTGAAGAGTCACCGATTGCGTGATCCTCAGAGACCTGCCTCCGACTTCCTCCCCGCGGGACTCGGTTGCGGGCCCGGCCACCTCCTGGAGTCCCGTCCCGACTGTGACAGGCATATTGCAAGCATGTGTTTGCTGTCTGCAGGGCTGCTCGCAATAAACCAAGGCTGCAAACCACATTAAAATGGGCCAGAGAAGAGGGAATCACTTTGTAACATGCTTTATTTTATTTTTGACTTGGAAAGAAGCACGTCTTGGCTGCTAATCAAAGAGTTGGTGGGGGCCTCTTAGCAGAAACCAAACGGGTCCTGGGCCAGACGCGCCCGCCGGGCCTCCCCGGACAGCAGCTCCGGCCCGAGGAGGGGCCCCCAGGCCATGGGTGGGCCGCTTGGCTGGTCCAGGAGCTGGAGATGGGTCCTTGGTGCCAGCCCCATGTCGACTGTCTCCAGGCTGTGGGATCCCATATCTCTTTCTTCCTTGTGCCCAGCCGTAGTGTTCCTGGGGTGTCAGGACTCCATTTGTTCCCAGAACCAAGAACTCCTTTTCATTAGTCAGCGGGCTCTTGTAGCACCCAGGGAGAGTATATTTAAGGATCATTTTCGCACAAGAGGGGGCCGGTGACTCAGAGTCCCACGGTGGTGGGATGGAAGGGCTTCCTGGCTTCACCTGATTTGCTCCAAGACTACAGGAAGATCCCATGCCCTCCCGGGTTTCTCGCAATAGCTCTGCAGGATGGCCTGGACCATTATAGGACTGTTATGGGGTTCCCAGTGAGCGTGCTGGCATCCCAGATTAATGGGTCACGCGCCGAGATTCATCCCTGTATGACCAGCCACCCTCTGGCCGGTCCCTCTTAGATCCCTGCGCTCCCTTCACCCCCTGCCAATCCAAGCCAACTCATCACCACCCTCTAGAACCTCGGCTGACTCTCCTTGCTCAGTGGTGGGCCACACTCTCTCAGCTGATAAAGCCAGAAACCACAAAGCCCCAGCGCTCTCCTCTCCCCTGCCACCCCAGTTCTGGGGATCCCCACGTCCTGTGGGTACTTCTGTCTCCACAGCCCTCGGACACATCCCCTCCTCTCTGGCCCATGCCCATTTCTTAGTTTAGACCTCACTCGCCAATCACCTGGACCACCCCTGCCGCCTCCCATCCAAAATGGAAACGAAACATTCCCTTCCCCCTTTCAGACCTTTCTGGATATAAGCCAAATGACATCCCACTAGTGTGTGTTCTGTGTCTTTGTGCGGATTAGGAAGAGGTGCCCCTTCCTCGAGGCTCTTGACTGCCATCTGCTGGAAAACGGGTGTAATAAACCTACCAATCTATGATGTCTGGGCAGGGATGGCGCCCCCTAGGGTTGTGCGTGTACAGTGTCCTGAGTCCAAACATCTCGTGGCATGAGAAATCCTGAGAGCCCTCATGTCTCCCATCCCTTATCCCCATGCAGATCTTACCCTCCAACGATACCGAGCTATTTGAGGCACGGCGGTTCAGAATGTGGACTTGGGGAGATGCATCCAGTCAGTTTCCTCATCTGTAAAATGGGCATAATACTAAGAGTCTCCTCACTGGGTTGTTTTGAGGATTTAATGAGTTAATACCTGGAATATGTTTAAAATGGGGCTCGACACACAGACATACTATATTAGTATTTTTCTTTTATTATTCTTCTTTCTCGCTTCTGTCTTTTGGCATGCATTCTCCCTGCTGAGAAATGTCTCTCTCCCACCCCGTTCTGCCTCTTTGATTGGTCAACATCTCATCATACCTCCAGGCTCCGCAGTCCCTGGGTGACCCTCAGACACAGCTCTAACAAAAGTTGTCCTAGTCACTTGGATGTCCCTGGGCTCCTTGCCAGCAGGAATGAGGTTGGATTTGGGTCTGAATCTTCAGGCCCCTGAACTTCCCAAAGCTTGTCCTGAAATTCGCCTCGACTCATTTTGAGCATTTTGCTATTTATTAAATAAATTAAGCCAAGTAGCCATTAAATGGGATCTCAGTTCAAAACGGTAAAATAAATTAAATGTCCCTTAGTAAATGTCATTTATTTGGTAGGTTAGCCCTTTTACAAAAGGAGCTAAAGGGAGGAAAGTGAGTATTAACAACTAGCATGAATTGACCACTACGGTGAGCTCCTCATGGATCTCCTCTGTTAAACCCTCACAGGAACATCAACTTTATTCACATTCCCATTTTAGAAAAGAGTACTCTGAGGACTCAGGGTTAAGAAACTTGCTCACGGCCCCTAGCCCTGTATGGGGTGGATCCAGGATTCCAGCTTGGCTTGACTGATGACAGGAAAAGGTGGGGAAGCATGCTGGTCTGAGGGCGGCTGACTCCTGCCCTGAAGTCCTAGGACTGGGAATGTGATGGGGGGAGGGGGGAGCGGGGGAGGGTGGGGGGGGGCAGGACCTGAAGCCCCAGAGCCACAAAGCAGGTGCAGTGGGAAGGGTGGTTCTCAGGGCTTGGCCCTCTGAGTCTTTGCTTGGTGTCACAGCCATTCCCCTGGGAGCTGTGGGATTGTACCCTGGGAGGAAAGAAGTGAAATGGGCATCAGTCATCACACCAGCCCGAGGATCAGAGGCCCGCGTTCAAGTCCCAGCTCTGTAGCCTGCTGTGTGGCTCTGGGGGAGTCGCTAACTTCTCTGAGCCTCAGCTTCATCACGCTAATATCCCATCTGCTTCGGGCTTGAGTAGAGACACCTGGCAAGAAAAGCTCTACATCCGCCCCACAGAGAAGCAGCTGGGGGGCAGGAATTCCCTAGTGAGGTTGGCAGTTACCAGTTTTGATAAAGGAGATGGGGGCGCCTGGGTGGCTCAGTGGGTTAAGCATCTGACTCTCGATTTCGGCTCAGGTCATGATCTCAGGGTCGTGAGATCGAGCCCCGCATCGAGCTCTGTGTTCAGTGCGGAGTCTGCTTCTCCCTCTGCTCCTCCCCCGACTCATGCTCTCTCTCTCTCAAATAAATAAATAAATAAAATCTTGAAAAAAAGAAGAAGAAAGGGGATGGAAGCCCGGGACTGAGGGATTTACATGTCAAACTGGAAGTGGCCCCATTTCAGACCAAGATGCTTGGGCTATTTCCACCCTTTGGTTCTTGAGGTAAACAGAGAGCATGTGGGTATACCTTGTTGTCTGAGTACTTGTCTTCAACTCTTTTTTTTTTAACTCAAGTCCCTGAGTGGGACTACATAGGAGTCTCAGAGGCTCCGTGTTCTGAGTTGTAATTGCCGTGAGTGGGCCAGCTCTGAGTTGGCTTTTCCAGTTGGGGATCGTCTCTTCCTTACCCCCACTTCCTGCCAATCCTTCTTTGGCTTCTGCAGGGGCACATTTCCCTTTCCCTTTGGTTTAGCTACGGAAAACCTTGAGGGTCGACGCAGCGTCCTGCCGCTCATTCTCCCCCCACAGCCCTTATGTGAGAGTTGGACTTAGAACCTGCATTTCTCAGGGGGGATGCTAGTCTTCCCGTACACCTTCTTGTGCAACTCGAAAAGAATTTGCCCAATAAGTTGGAAATGAAATCCCCAAATTGCGCCCAAGTCTCTGCTGTGTGTTGCCAGGATTACATTTCTGTTGGGGGTGGGGGTGGTGCACTAGGATTACTACAGTCCTAAAGATGCCAGAATAGTCAAGCCCTAAGATGCCCACAATGCTTGATGGTAACCTGTCCTTTCCCTTTCTTATCAAGGAAGAAAACTCACCTCCGTATAGAGCACCTGCTAACTCTGGGTCTGGCTTAGTGTGGGTGTGGTGGGGTTCCTGCGACCTTGCTCCTGTAATTCTTACCATAGCCAGGAGAGGGCAGTAGAATGGCCCACAGGACTGGTAATGGCGCAGCCTTGCCCAAGCTCGCCCTGGGAGGCCCTGGCACAGGTTCCTTAAGGGCTGATGTGGATCTCCGCTGGGAAAGGTTGGGGACCTCACCACCTCCGCACTCTTCCCGTTTTGGGGAGGCCCCCGAAGGAACGCCTCACATCTTTGCCAACACCGCAAGTTTGATTTTCTCCAGCAGCTGGTGGTTTTGATCCTAGAGATGTGATTCTTTGCTTCATCTTCCAGAAAACCTCAAGCCCCATTTGTATCTGATGGTTGACACTTGTGATGGTTTGCCCAGTTCCGTTTTTCATTCCTTCACTTACCCTTGGCTTCCCTTGCGTTTTCTGCCCTGCTCTCTTCCTCCCCCCCCCGCCCACCAACCATCTCCTGCTTTCCACCTGCTGCTATCAGCATCTCCAACCAGTCCTCCCCCAGTTCCTCATCTGTAAAAGGAGGGACTGAACTGGACATCAGGCAATGGTGTTAACATTTCGGGGGCGTGCATCTCCTACTCTGAGAATTGGCCGAAGCTTCAGACGGTTTCCCCTCGAACTTGCCCAGGCGTGGATAACTGTGCTGGCAGCTTCCAAGTGTTCAGAGACTGAAAACCTTTTGGGGGTTCCCTGAGCTCTTATGAAGAGTCTTTCAGATCAGGTGATAAAATGAGGAGGGACCCCCTAATCCTCATTGGGCCCCATTTCACATGATGGTAGGGGTCGATTTTCAAAGTCTCAGGCATTTGCCTGCCCACCAGAGTGGCCCAGACCTTTCTCGGGTGGGCCTTGGGGATACACACATTTAATTCAGACAGAGCAGCAGACCCCCTTGGACCACCTCAGACCTCATAAATGGAGAAGAAACCAAATGCTATTGTGGGGGGCGGAGCAGAGCAGGGTGCTGAGGAGATGGGCTCAGAGTGGAGCTCAGCCAGCTTCCGGCTGACCTTGCCTTGGATAAGGCCTGGCATCTCTCTGGTCCGGTGGTGAAATGGGGCTAACCCGGAATCCCCCCTCCACCAGTGGGAGCGTGCTAGCACAGGGAACTTGGGTGCCCCTTTACAGGGAAGCAATAAAAGATTTCTCTGCCTCTTCCCATCAGCAGAGCTCATGTCTGTTTCCCCTAGCTGGAACTGAGTCACAAAAATTCTTTTATGATCCGTTTTCTGGCCCTCACCTCTGTTTTTTTTTTTTTTTTTTGGAATTCTGAAGCCACATCCTAAATTTCCTCAGCCTAATTTTAGTCTCTGAGAACTGCAGCCAGATGATGTCAGACTGAATATTAGATGCCATTGGTCTTTCCAGGCCCAGCTCTGTCACCAGCTCCCTGCTGTAGCGCTATCCCACAGGGTCAGGTGGGAGGTCTCATGGTCATCAGCCGCAGTAGGAACCTTCTTCTCTGTAGGAAATGTCCTTGGCATTTGGTATCCACCTAAATCCAGGGATGGGAAAAGTTTCCCCAAAGGGAAGGAGCACGTTGTCCTTCATCAGCAAGCTTTGTCAGGACACCCCAGTGCGTGCCAAGAGCCTACTATGTGTCCCGAAGAAATGGGCCTCTGTGAAAATGGGCCCCATCCACCTCCCATACTCAGCCCACAAGCACCTTCCAACTGCAATGGTTTTTTAAGACTTTATTTTTTAGAGCAGTTTTAGGTTCACAGCAAAACCGAATGGAGAGTATGCAGTGCCTGGGTCCCCCTGTCCCCACACCCATGGAGCCTCCCCATTATCCACACCCCCACCAGAGTGGTGCCTTACACTCTGTCGGTGACCCACACTGACACATAATCAGCCCAAGTTCATGGTTTCCACTATAGTTCGCTCTTGGTCTGGTACATCCTATGCCGGGAGCACCTTCTAACCGCCGAGCTTGACCTCATTATCTAGGGGCACATCCCAGTTCCTGGGTTCTGATGCTTATCCAACTTGAAAGCCTTTTAAATTAAAAAGAAAATGTGGAATACTTTTCATTTCTAAAAACCTGCGAGCAGGTGAACACTTGCCCAAGTTTCTCTCACGGCCTTGAAGGAGCCCTTGCAAGGGAAGGTTCTAGAATCATGAGTTTTGGGGCGAAGCTTCTTTTGCTTCTTATTCCCTTCTTAAAATTGTTCATTAGTTTCTGTCACTCTGAAGATAAATACCAGGCACCTTAGCAGGCTCACAGGGCCCAGCATGAAGAGTTAGAGGCCCATGTTCTAGCTACCCTGGCCTGGAATGTGCTGAGCTCTCCCCGTGCGCAGGGCCTTTGCACGTACGGGCAGGCCCCTCCACCTGACCAGCTTCCCTGCCATCTATATCTGCTTGCTCCTGCTCTGGGAGCCTCCACCAGCCAACCACATCTGCATTCGAAGCTCCTCTCTCTGTTCCCCAAATCGCATGTCACTCCCCCCACTGTAGCACACGGGACACTGCGGTAGCTGTCTGGTGACCCCAGGTTTCCATCAGCAGACTCGACGCTCCCTAGGGCCAGGAGCTTGTTGTAGCCCCAGCGCCCAGCAGGGCACCGTGAACATCTGCTGAATAAATGCGCCATGGAAAGGTAGATGTGGAAAAGGTGGAAGGAGAAGCATCCTGAGCTTTGTTCCTCTCCCGCCTCGGTCTGTCCTCTGGCCTTAGCACAGCTGCAGAGCCCCACACCCCCAGTCAGTCCTGTGTGGCTGGGTGATATGTTTCGAACCCTCTCCTGTTTTTCCAGTGAGATGAGATGTCTTATCTTGAGTGCTCCTCTGTTCTTGGCCTCGGTGTGTGGTCCTTTCCCCCCACTCCCTGCCAGGCCCCAATTGCTGTAGCGGCCCAGCGCCCTTTACCCTTGCAGAGGGAGGGGTGTGGGAGGTTGGTCTCCCCGCCCTCCCCTCCTCTCCTCTCCCCCGCCAACCTCAGATGTTCCACGTTCAAGGCAATGGAGGCCGAGATGCTGGCCTGCCGCCAGACCTCGTGTACCTCCCAGGATGGGCCAGACTGATACCCCCTCCCTTTACGGGCCCCAAGGGCTCCAGCCACTGGACGTCGGCATCTCTTGGAGGCCCGGTAGCCAGAGCCCAGCTGGGGCTCAAGGCAGCTCCAAGAAGTCATGGAGGCAGCCTTTCCCAGGGGGATGCTGGAGACGGAAGCTTCGCACTCAAGAGATGCTTCCTGAGGCTTCCACCCATCCTCAGGTCATCACACTGGCAGGCGCCAACCCCCTGAGGGGCTGCATCCCGCACGGAGACGGCAGGTCCAGGGCGGCAGGCGCTGACTGTCCAGCTGGGGAGGCAGGGTGGTGGGGGAGGGAACACTGCCTGAGACCAGGAAGAGCGGGTTCGAGGCCTGGCTTCTCCTGGGTAAACCTGGCTAATTCCCATCTCTCTGAGTATTTCTTTATCTTCAATCGAAGCCAACAGCTTCCCCTCCCTGCTCACATAGAAAGTGAAGATGCTTTGGTCCCTCCCTGAGTTTGCAGTCGGCCTGGGTTCTGCAGCCTTTGATCAAGCCCACAGCTCCCACGTCTGGTCCCGGGCTGGGGGGTACAGCCTCCCTGTACACGAGTGATGCTGAATCTGGGCAGAGCATCAAGGGGCGATGGCTTCCTCCTAGTCCCCTGGGACCCCAAACTGGGATGGAGCTGGGAGCCCCCAGCAGCACAGTGTGTGGCTTCCTGGTCTGTCACAGCCCCGGGGGCTCTTCTTAGCTGGCCACATGAGGTGACTCAGAAGTACTGAGCATCTCACTTCTTGACACAAGGGTCTTGTCTGAGTCCAAGGCAACAGGTGGCTCTAGGTGGGCAGGGACCTCTCCAGGCCCCGGAAACCTTCAGAAGGCTTCAACTTGGAAAAATGAAGCCCACTTAGGTGAATCCCACGGGGGGAGGCAGGAGAGGGGGGCTGGGGGATGTGTGAGTGGTAGGACTAGACCCTATTTCAGGGCCGGGACTCCTGGGCGCTCAGTGTGATGGCCACAAAGCGAACTCCCAGAGCAAATTCCCAGTTTCTGACCTGGCTTTCTAGGGATGATCGTGTCCCGAAGGGGCTCCATCTGGATTCGAGTCTGAATTTATCAGGCACATTTTGGGTCGTAGCCATCTTACTAGCTGTGTGACGAGCTGTGTGACATCTTACTAAGTTGTTCTCTGTACCTCAGTCCCCCTACCTAGCCCTCCCGGAATCTCAAATGCCCAGGACAGTGCTAGTTAAATGTCCATCCGTGAGGTCATCTACTAACGACCGCTCCAAATATTGGGCAGTGGTGAGTGCTTCACTTTCCTTAGGAAGGATTCTATGTTCCAGAACCTTCCCGGGTCATTTCCCTCTGGAGAATTGCCATTGGGAGTTGATGCTGAAAGCCTGTCTGCCCCCTTCCCATACAGCCTCAAGCCTGCCTCCCAGAGCTGGCCATTGGTGCTGCTCATCTCCTCTAGACCCTCCTGTGCCGCTGGACCCTGGGCCTGACGGAGGGGCGATCCACCTCTTGGCTTTTGAGTCAAGTATCAGCCTGGAATGTCCTATAGGGAAGGCTTAAGAGACTACCATGATGGGGGTGTGTGTTGTGGATATACATGCGCGCGCGCGCGCGCGCGTGTGTGTGTGTGTGTGTGTGTGTGTGTGTGTGTGATCTCAGCATCAGACTCATCGTGCTCATGCAGAGCTTGGACGTTAGAGCTGAAAAGATCCTTAGGGACACACACACACACACACACCTTATTTTGTGAATATGTGTATATATATATATATATATATATATATATAAATATTATACATATATATGCTGTGTAAAGAACTTTGGGCCCAAGGGATTTGGCCGTGGCCAAGGACAGGAGCCCTGGTTCATGCTCAGTAACGGTGTGAACCCACAGTGGGACATCACACACTGGGCATCTCTTCATAATCTAGGTGTACATGACCTCCCCACACTAGATCACTGTGAAAGTACCAGCATTCCTGTCCTGTACTTGGATCGGCTGGCTGGCTGGCTGGCTGGCAGGAAGAGAGCAGGGCATGAGGCTCCCAACCCCTTCTCTGCCTCTTCTCCAGGGCAGGGACCAAGAGTGGGGGCCTGCAGGACCTGTCCAGGCACTGGGGCCCCCTCAACCTCCAGGAGCTCAGGTCACCTAAGGAAGAGGGCAGTTCTGTTGATGCTGGGTCACCCATGGCAGGTGCGGCAGGGTGGGTGGACACGGGTCTCGGGAATCTGGGACCAAGGTTTACATCTGAGTCAGAACGGGGGGGTGGGGGTGGGGCTGGGGCCGCCCGTACCCGCAGACACTTAGATCTGGGGCTTAGTGAAAGAGGAGACAGGAAGAGTCTACCCCTGGTCTCCCGGGGTGGGGGGCAGCAAGGAAGCTTGTCTGTCTGGACTCCGGATGGAGAGAAATAAGCCTGAGAAATCAAAGTCTCGGGCCTCTGCCTCCCACAGGCTCAAGACTGAAACTTACCCTACCCCTGTGGCCGCCAAGCTGGTTCCGAGTCGGAGCTCTAAGGGACTCAAGGGGAAACCTCCAGAATAACGGATTAACTATTCAAATCCAGCAGTGCGGAGACAAGTAACAGCTCACGACCAAGCAGAGTTTAGCAAATCGACTCCTGGAATTCAGCTCATTAACAGTTTAAAAGATACAGTTCAGCATCTCTTCATGCTGTAAAGGGCTGATGAGCCAGGCAGGGAAGGGACTTCCGCCGGGTCGCACGAGCCAACATCACACCTGCCTGAGTTCCGAGAAGTGTCCCCTTCAAAGTCATGAGTGGGATTCCAGAGGCAGTCATCAGACTTCACTGTGAAACTGGGAGTTAAAAGCATAAAAGGCGGATGGAGTCACGAACTTCTGCGTGACAAAAAGCAGCCGTTACCAAAGCAAAAACCACAGGCCAGGCACCCAGGGATGGGGAGCAGGTCTTCGGCGGATGTGAAATGTGATGACAGGTTGGTATCAGAAACACAGGGAGAACTCCCGTGACTCCGTATGAAAAAGACAGAAGGATCCGATGGAAAAATGGGCCGAGAACATGAACAGGCATTTCGGGGTCTGGAGGAGAAGTGTTTACTCAAAACCCTAGGAAAAGATGTTCAGCTTCATTAGTGATGTGGCAAATGCAAATTCAAACCACAATGAGATAGCATTTTACACCCACCAGATTGGCAGACTTTTGTAGTGTTGGACGGCTGCCTCTAAGGGCTCCCCGGGGGCTCCAGGGGGCTCCAGGGCACGGGGGCTGAGGGGGTGTTGCAGGAGGCAGAGGACCGGATGCCCCCACACACGTTAGGGAAGCTTATTCCTGACTCCTTATTGTTCTTCAGGACTTGGCTGTGGCTGGGACAGTGAGCAGTTTGGGCCCTCCCCCAGGCCCTCGCCACCCCGCCCCATGATGCTCCCACCCTGGGCCCTTGGGGTCTGCCAAGACTGCTTCCTTGGAATCTGCTGGTGTCAGGCTCCCCTCGGCCCACCCCTTCCAGACAGCCAGATGGGTCTCTGGCTGCAGCGCCTGGGTCTGATCTGCAGAGTGGGGTAGTGGGGGCAGGGTAGGGAGAAGGGGGCTGGGGGTAACTGGATCAGACCACCCCTCCCTTGCCCTTGGACAGACCCCTCTCCCAAGAGAATGTGCACTCCCAGCTCCCCACCACCATATCCCTGAAGCTCAGAGAGGCTGAAGGGAGGAGGTCTGGGCTCTCTACCCTCCCCACACTCCAGTCCAGCTGTGAGAGCAGGGAGCAGGCACCAGAGGCTGAGGCCAGCCTTTGGCTGTCTCCCTACCTCCCCTGCAACCACTTTGCTTCTGGCCTGAGCCTTCTCCCATCTACCACTTGGTGAGGCCAGTTGGGCTCCCAGGAGCCTGGGGTAGGACCAGTGTAGACGCCAGCCCTGTTGATGGAGCAAAAGCTTCCCCTGCTGCTGCAGACCAGCGTCTGGGTGCTGGAAAATGTGGCCGACAGGAGCCCCGATCCAGTAGTTGTACTCTGTGCATGAGCGGAGGGCTTCTTGTCTCCTTCCTTGAATTTGTACCCAGACGGAGCTGCTGACTGAGGAGGATCGGCATTTCTGGATCCCAGACCAATTTTGTCTTTCTGGGCTGGATAGTCTCTTGCGCCTTCTTAATTGTGGGGACAGTATTATTTTCTTCTTAGGCTCTGCTGGCAAGAGAGAGGAATGGAATGGGAGAGTGCTTTGTAAAGTGTTGTGCTTCCAGTGGTAATGTATGGATTCATTCTTACTATGGTGTAAATGACTAAGGAGGGTGAATGACGTGCCCACCCTGGGAAGGTCGAAGATCCTTAGATTCATACCCAGAACTGGGTTTTAGCTCTGGGGCAGCCACCACCCTAAATGTGTGACTGTGGCCATGAGCCACTTACCACCCCACATCTGTGTTCAAATCTGTTTAAAGAAAGAGCTGGGTGAGATAGGTCTAAGATCCTTTGGTCTTTACAGTTGCATGGGAGATTTGCTTTCTGAGCATGTGAGTGCTAATTCTGCATTCCCTCGAACTGGTTTAGGGCCCTAGGAGGGAGCCTTGATTTTCCTTCTCGTCTGAGCAAAAGTAACTCAAGTTCGGAGGGTTAAGGAACTTCCCAAGGTCACACAGCTTCTTGGGGGGGGCACAAATGCCCGTGTATTCTTCACATGTGTTTTAAACTAGTGGGGCAGTCGTTGGGGAGGGAAAGTGTCTCTAAGAAAGAACCAGATCCTCTCTGAGTGATCCTTCAGGCTGGAAAATAACAGCCAACTAATCCATCCTCAGTGAAGGTCTGTGCTTGCGGAGGGGAGGGGCCTCATCCAGCCGGCCTGTAGTTGCCATGGCAACCTCCTCCGGCTAGGACAGGCAGTCCAGGTTTGACCCTGAGAGCCAGGAGCCTTGTCACCTACCAACTCTTCCTTCCTGGCCCCCTCCCTGTGTGGCGACCGGAGGCCAGGTGGGGCAAGGCTCCAGCCAGACCTACTCCTGGCCAGGAAGGGGTGAAGTTGGCAGCTGTGCAGCGGATGGGTGGACAGGGAGGGGGCAGGCCGGGCCCAGAGGTATGTCAGCCCCAGATGCTGCCAGATGCCACGAAGCAGGTAGCTTCTGTGTGGCCACTATACTGCCCCTGGACGTGGGACGGGCCTCATCACATGAGCCTCCCTTGGGTATCTGAGAACTGGGAGTAGGAGCGCCAGTACTTGGCCACCTCTTGCCCGCCTTGGGCCCGGGACCGGGAGCTAGCTGATCCTGTGCTCCCACCCCTTAGAGCCCCGTGCTCACCTTCTGGCCCCCCAAAATAGCCATCACAAGGCAGATAGCCCTGTGAGGACACGAAGGCCTTTCGTGGAGCCCAGCTGAACCCTGGATGAAAGCCAAGCCACCTTGGGCCTTCACCTTGCCTTTGGAGGAGGAGGGACCCCGAGAGGGGAGGGGCCTGTCCAACTGTTGCTCCCCGTGTCTCCTTCCTCTAAGCTGGGGGCTCCTCCCCCCGATTCACTGCCCCATCCAGTCCCACCACCTGGGGCCAGACCAGTGACTTTGCCTTCAGTCCTTAAAACTCTGTTGTCATTTCGCTCCGAAAGCCCCAATGACCAAAGAGACTCCACCCCCTGCTTGCCAGGCTTTTCATCCTAAGCTGTTTCCGACCAGTGCGGCAGGTGGGGGAGGCCCCCCCTCCCCGGCTCCAGGCTGTGGGTGCTCCTCACGGCCCTCTGGGCTGCAGGAGCCCCTGGGCAGAGTCAGGTGACACCCTCCCATGGTCCGGAGGCCCCCTCCCCCCCTTGGTCAGCCAGCTATGCTTTCTGGCCCTTGAACCTTGACCTTGGGCTTGGAGCCCCGTTAAAAGGGATTCTTTCCCAGTGACACACAGCAATGGCAGTACCGACTCCACGAGTCCAAATGGACCAGCAATCCTAGAGCTCATCTCCCTCGGCTGTGCTGGGTATCATCTTTCAGACTCAGACCGTGCTGCCCGCCAGCTCTGTGAGACCCTGGAGATATTTATGATCTGTTTCTGGAGGAGGGAAAAAGAGTCAGACACTTCAAACAGTAACTTCGGATTAACAACATGAAGCTCAGAATCCACCCAAGAGAAGCAGCTGAGTCACTGACCTTGAAGGATGGAACAGACACAGGGCAGACCCAGCTGCAGAGAGACTGGGTCCCTTCTTTCTGTGGTGATGAAATCCCCTCTGTGTCCCCAGGGACATTCCTGGATGCCCCGACGTCCCTCCACTGAGCAAACTGTATACAGCTACCTTCAGCCAAGTCCCCCCAGCTTCGGCGACCCCACCCCATCCCCAACCAAGGGCCCGCAAGTACCCGGTCCTTCAGGATTCTGGCCCCGCCACACCCATGTCATTGATTTCTGGGGACAGCCAGTCGGAAGGAAAGCCGCCGCCGATGAGACATATATTACTTGAATCAAACGAAGCTGCCACCAGCTACCACAACTCACCTGTCCAGAGAGGTGAGTTATCCCGATGTCTGGGGAACCTGTCCGGTAGGTGATGCAGCCATGATGGGGTTGTGCGGCCTCCAGGGCCCTCAGGGTCCAGGCAGCAAAGCCCGCGCCCCATCATTGGGTGCTCTCACTGATGTGACTCCTTTGCCGGTGAGGTTCTCAAGGTGGCCAAAGCAATTGGGAGCTGGACATCCTGAAAGAAAGAGCACCCGAGCTCTGGAGGATCTCTGGTCTGGTTCCTGGCCCTGCCTGCGGGGCCTGGGGCAGCTTCGTCTCCTCTCAGCCTCTGGAGACCACTCTCCAAAGGCCAGGGACAAAAGTCTGGACAGGGACTATTGCCTCAGTTTATCGTGGAGGAAAGCTGAGGGTCCCCCTGATGAGGAGCAGCTGAGCCGAGATGGAAGAGGGCCCCCCGCTCCTCACCTGGAGCTCCGGATGCCTGAGTCCCACCCGGCGGTCAGGTAGCCTCTGCAGCACACGGGATGCTTCACACGGGATCACATTTCACCAAAGAAGCCTGAGACTGAGCCGTGACGGGGTCCACCTGCTCGCAGGAAGCAAAGCCTGGCTCCTTCGCCCATGGGGGAAGAGAAGGGGAGAGGTGATGCGCAGCTGCTGTGCCTTCTGGCTCCAGGGACAGAGAGGGCTGTGCCCTGCCTGAGGTCACAGAGTTGACCCCACTTCCTGTCCAACAGGGGCACGTGCTCACAGAGCGGGGACTGGCCCCTGGCCTGGGTAGCTGGTGGGCCACTAACAGGGGCCTTCTTGTTGCTCATTTGGGTTCCTTTTGCTGGAGGTTCTGTGCGGGAGGTGGGTGGGGTGGGAGGGCCCCTGGCCCTTCCTTGGGGGGACCCTTTTTTTTTTTTTTTTTAGAGAGAGAGTGGGAGGGAGGGGTGAGGGGCAGAGGGAGAGGGAGAGAGAGAATCTCCAGAAGACTCCGTGCTGAGCGCAGAGCCTGACACGGGGCTTGATCTCACAACCCTGAGATCATGACCTGAGCCGAAATCAAGAGTAAGCCGCTTAACCAATTGAATCCCCCCAGGCGCCCCTGACACTGGGGTTTTTGTCCCAGCTCTGTGTGACCTGGGAAAGTCCCCTCCCCTCTCTGAGCTGCCCTTTGCACTGCTGTAGGTTGGGACCATGGACGGTGGGTCCAAGTGAGGCCAAAGGTGTAAGAGAGCTTTGCGAACCATAGACAGGGCTCTGTGTACATGGAGAATGTTTCGAGGCTTCCACCCGTGTGTCAGAAATAGGACCAGACAGACAGATGCACATACAGTGTGCACACAAGCGTGCGTGCCCAGAGACACTCCCCTATAGACTCCCCCACGCCTGGGCCTGAGTGTGCACACACACACACGCATACTCAACGTGCATGTTCTTACGTATCTGTGTTTGGGTGGGGAACACGTGGATTGGTCTCCCCTTGTGCCCCTTCCTTCACCACCTACCCAGCAGCAGTGCCCTGACCTCTGAACCGCTGATGCTGCCCGGAGCCAGCCCCTCTGCCCCAGCGGCCCCTACCCCACACCACTGCCAGCTTGGGTATCTTCTTAGTTGGGCCTCTGGGGGAGAAGAACAAAGAAAATATGTCAGCCCCGTATAGCAAAGGGACATAAGTTACTTTTAGGAGGGATCTCATTTCTTAAGGAAATGCATTTATTTAATTCCTGCTGTTCCCTCACAGAGGTCGAAGGCCCTCATGTTTTAGAGAGGAAATGCTATGGTACCCTCAGCACAGGGCTCACGGCAGTTTGTGGGAAGGCGGGTGCTGAAGTTTTGCCTGGAGTGGTCAAGGAAGCCTTCCTGGAGGAGGAGGTGCTTAAGTAGGAATTAGCTGATCAATGGGGTAGGATGGGCACCACTTCTAGATGAGATAACAAGACAAGCAAAGGCCAAGGCCTAAGAGGGTGAGGCTCAGCGCTTGGCAAGTAGCCCACATGCACAGGGTTTGTCCTCAGGGCAATGAGAAGCATCGGAGGGTGACATGTCCGATTGGTGGTTTAGAATGAGCAGAACAGCTTGACACGTTTTTCACAAACTGACCGCACATGTGCCCCAGCACCCACATCAAGAAAGAGAACATTTTCATTACCCTGGAGGCCCTCCAGCTGCCTCTTCCCATAACTGTCCTCCCTAAGGTAACCGCTGACTTCAATGCCGGTGTGCAGAGCTGTCTGCCTGTGTTGGAACTTCAGGATCAGTGGAATCACGCACTGTGTGCTTTTTGGGGTCGCCATCTCTCACCCAGCATTATCTTTGTGAGCTTCACCCCCACGGCGGCATGTGGTTTGTGCACACTTAACTACAGGGCAGCGCTCAGCTTTGGGACTCTTCAATTGATCCAGGCGTCCACTGAGGGAATTTGGGTTATTTATAATTTGGGGTTATGATGAGCAACGCTGCAGGGAACATTCTCGCACATGTCTTTTGGTGAACGTATTTATTCATTTTGTTGGATACATATCTGGGGATGCATTTGCTTCTGCTCAGCCTTATCAGAAACTGCCGAATGGTTTTCTCAAGTGGTTATATCATGGACACTCCAGTGACAGTGTCTGAGAATTCTAGTGGTTCCCATGCTCTGCAATACTTGGCATCATTTTAATTTTAGCCATTCCGGTGGGTGTGTGGGAGGGCCACACTGTGGTCTGATTTGCATTTTTCTGCTGTGGCTAATGAATTGAGCCCTTTTGCATATGATTATTGGCCATTTGGATATCTTACTTTGTGGATATATGTATTCCAAGAATCCTCTTCTACTTGGTGGTAGGCCTGTGCATTCTCTTGTGATGAAAATAAATTCTTAATTTTAATGCGGTGTGCTTTGGCAAAGTCTTCTTTAGTGTTAGTGTTTTTTGTGTCCTGTTGAAGAAATGTGGTCATGAAGGTCATTGCCTCTGGTTTCTTTTAAAAGCTGTCTTTTACCTTTTGCGTTTGGATCTACAATACATCTGAAATTGACTTTCATGTGTGGTGTGGGGTTTTTTAAAAAGATTTATTTATTTATTATTTTAGAGAAAGAGAGAGAGTGCGTGCGTGCGTGCGTGGGGAGGGACAGAGGGAGGGAGAAAGAGAATCTTAAACAGGCTCCACAGTCAGCCTGGAGCCCAACATGGGGCTCGATCTCATGACCCTGAGATCATGACCTGAGCGGAAATCCAGAGTCAGACACTTAACCGACTGAACCACTCAGGCGCCCCTGGGGGGTCTGATTCTTTTATTTTTCTTTTCCATTTGGATAGCCGATTGACCCAGCACTGTTTATTGAAAGGTCTACCCTTCCCTTTCTCTGTGGTACTGCATTCATGCTTTTTTCCATAAATGGAAGTGACTATAAGTACGAGTCTGTTTGTCTGTCTTTGCACTGATACTACAGTGTCTTAATTACTATAGTTTTAAAATAGGTCTCAATTTTAAAGTTCCCAACTTAAAGAAGTATAAGTCTTCACCTTCTGTTCTATTTCTTCCAGATTGCCCTGGTTATTCTTGGACCTTTGTCTTTTCATATACATTTCAGAATCCATCTGCCAATTTCCATACACACACGCGCACACACACACACACACACACACGCAACACAGCCTTCTGACATTTTGCATGGGATTGCATTGACTTTATAGATCAACTGGGGAGAATGAACATCTTTATAATATTGGGTTTTCTAATCCATGAACATAGTATATCTTCCCATTTCTTTAGTTCTTCTTTAATTTCTCTCAATGATGTGCTATAGTTTTCAGTAGATTTATTCCAGGTAATTTGACAACTTTATGATGCTTTTGTGAAGGGTATTATTATGAAATTTCATTTTCTATTTGTTTGTTACCAGTATAGAGAAATATGGTTGATTTTTAGAAACTGTCTTTGTATTCTAGCGACCTTGCTAATACAGTTTAATAATTCTAATGATTTCTCTTCAGATTTTGTTGGGGGAAAGATGCTTCAGGGTGTGGTCCAGCCATGGTCCACATGGTTCAAGGTCAAGACCTGTTGATCTTGAACACTGGGCTGGATGTGGAGTTAGAGAAGGTGGAAGACAGATTTGGCTAGCCTGGTCAGGAAAGTTCCTAGGGCCACAGTGAGGTGCACAAGTCACACACTTTGCCCATGCTTAGCCATGGTCCAGGCACTGTCTGCACATCCATTAAGAGCTGCTGCCCAGCCAGGGCACGTAGCCCAGCCCACCGTGGCCTCATGGGAAGGGAAGCCCTGGGTTCTAATTCTGGCCTTTAATTGACACACTGTGTGACCTTGAGCACAGTGCCACACCTCCCTAAATCTCATCCTACTCACTTGCAGAAGTTGGGCAATATGCCCCGGTATTTCTTTCTCTAAGCCAGTAGGTGCCTGGTAAACACTGGTGAATCGATTTCGCTCACCAGCATTGTCCCTTTTGCCCGTGGGGTGATGCTAAATGTCGCCAGGAAGTCCTGCAGCCCACAGAGGGGCTGCGAACGTGGGTGCCCATGAGGGACAAGGCGGCTGGCTACCATTGTGTTCTGAGAGGCTTCAGTGCTGTCGGCCCCTTGGGGATTTCTGTTTCCACCATGAGGACACACACCCATGTGAGGCTGCCCCTCTCCAGGAAGGAACTCAATTATTCTTCAATAAACATCTTGGCAGAAGTTCCTGAAAAATCTTGCCTTCTCTATGATCCCTGATATACAAAAGGATGGAATTTAATTATTCTGTCCTATCCATGAGCCCCACGGCTGGGCCTGGCCCGCAGCCATGGCTCTATCTGACCAGCAGGCTCCCTGGCCCCTGATGGGATGCATTGGGAAATATAGGGAAAGCACAGGGCAGGTTCCCCCTTTGGTCTGGCCTTGCCCTCTCCACCATTCCTTTTGGAGTGTATGGCTTAGAGAAATCCAGTGTGTCTGATTCCCTGGATAAGCAGCTCACTAGAAGTTAACTGGAAAGGTGATTTCCTAGGCCCAGCTGCTACCAGAGCCTCTCTGTTCCCCATGGGGCTGGCCCCACAGCCACTGGTAGACTCTGGTAGACTCTGGAGCTCCAGCCTGTAGCTGGCTTGCTCCCTCCAGCCCCGACCCCCATCTCCCTCATGGCAAATTAGATCCGTACCTGTTATAGGAGCTTAAGTCAGGGATCTCTATGGGGTCTGTTTGGGCAGGTTGTAGTTTGAGGCCTAGCAGAATCTTGTAAAGGTGAGGAAGTGGGGCCTGAGAGCAGACACTCCAACCCCCTCCCAGCTCAACCCCTTACTCACTGCGTGCCCACTTCCTCCTCTGTAGGTGGGAGGGACAACAGGGTCCCTCATGGACGGACGCAAAGATTTCAAGTCACCACACGCAGTGCCTGAGTGAGGCGGGGGTGTGCTGAGCACCAGCTGTCTCAGGTCAGGCTTTCAGCGCCTAAGAGCAAAGAACGTGTGCTTCAGGGTCAGTTTCTGGCTGGGAGACTTTTCAGCAAATTTGCCTATCACTGTGCCTCAGTTTTCCCGTCTGCAAAATGGGGATAGCAATCTAGTGCCTACCTCAGGGTTGGTTAGAGGCTTACATGGAAAGAATGGGTGTAGAGGGCTTAGCCCAGGGTCAGACCCAGAGCAAGTACTCGGCAAACTTTTTTTTACCAGCAGTAGTCAGGGTTCAGGTGTTTCCTCCTTGGGAAACCCTCTTGATCTCCTCTGGTTGGGGTTGGTCCTGCCTTTCCTAGGAGAGCCACACAGATGGGCAGCGCCCCTCAGCGTGGTTGCTTACATGTCCAGAGACCTTTGAGGGTGAAGCCACTTGTCCCTGGGTCCCTGTCCCAGAGAAGGCCTTGGTGTGTCTGTAGAAAGAACAATGTATTAAATAGGGTTGACAGACAAAGTATTGTGTTTTTATTTGCTAAATCTGACAGACTATCTCTAAGGCAGCTGGAGCTGAATCCTGGAACATTCCCAAGAGGCCAGAAGATTCTCCCCTGGTTGATGAGTCTGTTTAGGACCTGTTTATAGGTTGGACCTTGAATCAGTCAGAGTTCTCCACAGAAATAGAACCAGAAGGTCGTGTGTGTGTATATGTGTCTATATGGCTGTGTACATATATCTCTTCCAATCTATGATCGATCTATCATCTGTATTAAGGAATTGGCTTATGTAATTGTTTGAAATCTGGGGCTGGCAGGTCTGAAATCTTTAGGGCGGGCCAACAGGCTGGAAACTCAGACAGGATTTGCTGCTGCTGTCCTGAGGCAGAATTGCTTCTTCTGTGGGAAACCTGTTTTTTCCTCTAAAGGCCTTCAGCTGATTGGATGAGGCCCACCCACATTCTCCAAGGTAACTTCCTTTACTTAAAGTCAACTGACTGTAGATGTTAACCAATACTGCTACCTCACAGCAACATTTTGACGAGTGTTTGGCCAAACAACAGCACCAGACCTAGCCAGGCTGACACATAAAATACACCATTCCAGGCCTCTGGCCGCCCTTCAGCCAATGAGTCTCAAGGCTGCTAAGGGGCCATGGTGTGGGAGGTGGGGGGGGTGTCTGGTTGTACCCCAGACCAGATATGGGAGCTTCAGGACCATTCCCCCACAAACTGTGTAGCATGTGTTCAAGGCAAACTCTTCGGGGCCCATGGCAATTCTCAGGGATGGTCAGGGAGAGATTATCTTGCCCATTTTACTGAGGAAGAACAGGTACCGATGTCCAATGACTTTGCAAAGGTGTTGGCTTAAGAGTGGGAGCCAAACCTCTAGATTCTTCGCCTTCAGGACACATGCAAATGTCTTCTCCTACTGTGCAAACCCACCGCCCCTCCGCAATGAACTTCGGATGGGCCTCAGGGCCTGTGGTAGGTGGTTGGGTCCTGGACTGAGGGAAGAGCCCTGGGGCCAAGTGAGACTCATCCGCCATGAGGCCGTGACATGAGGCCGTGATCTTAACCCAACTCCCTTTCCCTCTCTGGGCCTTGGTCTCCCTGCCTGTAAATGATTTTCAAGGTCTGCTTCTGCTCCGTGCAGAAGACTAAAAACTACAGGGGCGCCTGGGTGGCTCAGTCGGTTGAACATCTGGCTCTTGATTTCGGCACAGGTCATGATCTCAGCGTCCTGGGATCAAACCCCCGTGTCAGGCTCTGCGTGCAGCGGGGACTCTGCTTGTCCCTTATCCCTCTGCCTCTCCCCCCACTTGCCTGTGTGCATGCTCTCTGTCTCTAAAATAAATAAATAAATCTTTAAAAAAAGAAGAAGACTTAATGCTACAAACAAATGACCCTCAAGGTCTACATGTTTCACTTATTCCACGGGCATTTATTAAAAGCCTACTGTGTGCTTGCTAACATGTGGGACCAGAGCTGGTGGGGGCAGAGCAGAACCAGAGGCCACCAGCTCCACAAGAGCAGGGAGCTTCCCTCAGCATGGTGTGGCCCCAGCGGGAGAGGTCGCCAAGCTAGGGGCTCAGAGCTGGCGAAGGTGGAAAAGCCAGGGACCCAGGTGCTGGTCAGTCTCTGGGAGCCACTGTTAAAAGCTGGCTCTGCCTCTCAAGGCCTGGGGTGGGACAGACACTACACTCCCGGCTCTGTTCTCTTACCCCACACAGCAGCCCTAATGATGTAGGGCTGGTTGGCCTCGCGGGTAGATCAGGAAACTGAGCCAAAACAGGAGAACATCAATGGGAAATTTTACACAAATGAGGGCAAAACTCACCCACAATTCTAGCACTGCAACTCTTTTTATTTTTCCAGGTTTTGTTTCCTTTTTTAAAAAAGATTTTATTTAGGGCACCTGGGTGGCTCAGTTGGTTGAGCGACTGCCTTCGGCTCAGGTCATGGTCCTGGAGTCCCGGGATCGAGTCCCACATCGGGCTCCCTGCTCGGCGGGGAGTTTGCTTCTCCCTCTGACCCTCTTCCCTCTCGTGCTTTCTATCTCTTATTCTCTCTCTCTCAAATACATAAATAAAATCTTTAAAAGAAAGAACTATATCAGGTCCTTTAAAAAAAAAGATTTTATTTGTTTATTTGACAGAGACACAGCGAGAGAGGGAACACAAGCAGGGGGAATGGGAGAGGGAGAAGCAGACTCCCCGCTGAGCAGGGAGCCTGATGTGGGGCTTGATCCCAGGACCCTGGGATCACGACCGGAGCCGAAGGCAGATGCTCAACCAACTGAGCCACCCAGGTGCCCCTGGGATTTGTATCTTGACTATCCATCTTTTATATGATTGTAAGCAGAAAACAGATGCAATGTTGTATAGTTTTCACATAGCATCCTGAGCATGTTTCATGTTCTTACCCAGTTAAACATTTTTAATTATAGTGTGTATATTAAGTATGCCTTTTGATTTAAAAAGGCAAAGTCCTTCAAGGCTTATAATTAAAAAGAGCCATCTCCTACACCCCCTTCTTACCCCCGGTTTTTATTCCCTACAGTCAAGCTTGTTTTTTAATCTTAGAGATTGTCTGCTGACTTCCTCCTGTGGGAGGTCCTGGTGCTTTTTTCGTCTCTGACCCATCCTCCAAGTCCTTTCCTCTTCCCCTCTTCCCAAGTGATTGTACCACACTTTGGGTTAGATCAGTAGACAATGACTAGAGTTGTATAACAAAGCAAATAATATTCACAGCTGATTTCAGGTAACATACCAAGGTGCATCTCCTTGCTGTAGACTTTTTATTTTCCTGGAGTTAATGATTCATTTTTGTTTGTTTGCTTAGTTTTCTCGGCCATGCCATAGATGTAGTATCACTTGGCATGTCACTAACTCACCCCACATTTTCCAAAAGAAGTTTAATTCTCCCTCACACTCACGCACATCAGGGGCTCTTTCCTTTCTAGAGCCCTCTGTCTCCTGGTCTAACGTGGTTGGGTTGTGCTGCACGCTCTCGTCAGGTGACATGTCTTTATTTCCCTTCTCAGGATGTCGCTTTGTTGTTGAACTTCTTGCCTTTGGGTATCCCTGTTTTGTGTCTTCTTTTCTCCAGCTTACTCCTTTGTTTTGGTGGAGTACATCCTTCAACACCTTTCAGAGAAGAGGTATGTGGTGTGTCAATGTTTTGAAGCCATGCGTGTCTACAGATGCTTCATTTTACCCTCAAACCTAGAGGGATAGTTGAGCTGGGTATAGAACCTCAGCCAGACACCCTCTTCCCTCAAAAGAATACCACTATCTCCCAGCTTCCACTTTTACTGTTCAGTGGTCCACTGCCATACTGATTCTGGACATTTCTAGGAGGCCTCATTTTATCTTGGAAGCTTTTAGGGTTTTCTCTCTGGGATTCCAAACTTTTGTGACAATGTGCTTTTTGGTGTGAGTTTTGTTTTGTTTTGTTTTCCATCTGGCATTTTGCATGTTCTTTCAGTTTGAAAGTTCATATCCGTCAGTTTTAGGTGACCTTTAGGATCATTTCTTTACTTCTCTCCATTTTCTCTGGTCTCTTTCTCTGGAACCTCCAGTTAGTTAGTTGTTAGACCTGGATTGATCCTGTAATTTTCTTATCTTTTCCCTCCAACTGTCAGAGCCCCCTTTTTGCAGTTTTCTAGAAAATTTCCATATTTTCTAATCCTTTTACTGAATATTTTTACATCAGCTATTTTTCTTCCATTTCTACAAACGCATTTTTGTGATTTGAAGGTTCTTTGTAAATAACCTCCTGTCGTTTCAGGATGCGGTATCTTCTCATATCTCTCTAAGGATATTAGAGTTTGGCTTTGCTTTTTTGAAGTCTTTTTCTGTCCACTCATCGTCTCTGTTTTCTGAGCTTACTTTTTCCCTGTTTGTTGTTTTGGTCTTTGTCATTTGCATTAGAGGCTCTGAATGCATATTTAGTAGTCAGACGCTGGGAGCTGAACCCCACGGGCGGGCAGACCCATCTTTTCATAGGTTTCCCTGCAGGAGTTAGCACTGGTCCCTTAGTCACTGTACATCCAGGTCTTCTCTCTTTGGCTGGAAGGGCTGTGACCTAGCCAGAGGGGCGTGGTCTGATGGGAGGGGCGTGGCCTGGCCGGAGGGGGCGTGGCCTGGCTGGCCGGCATGGTGTGAGTGAGAAGGCAAAAGAAATCTGTGCCTACTCAGGACAAGCCCTTTTTCCCCCTGACAACAGTTTCCAGCACAGAGTGAGATGACCAAAGTCTCACCAGTAGAGGAAGGTCCTACATGGCCTTCAAGGCCCCAGTGGGGAGGAGGGAGGCATCAAAAGAATGTGTGGCCCAAGACTACACTCGGGTGGAGCAGGGCTGACCCCATATGTAGTAAAACAGAAAGGTACCAGTCCTGTCTGTGCTAGGCCCAGCCCAGCTCTTGTCACACTGGGGAAACTGAGGCCACTTAGGACCTCCTCGTTCCTGTGGTCTCCTGTGAACACACCTGGCCAGCCCCGCCCCCTGCCCCCCCAGCATCTGACCCCACTGACCTGCCTGGAGCTCTCCTAACAGGGCTTAGGAGTTTGGGCTGGAGTCAAAGGTCTCCAGGGGGATTTTAGGGATCTCTTCCAGCTTGGTCTCCTGGTGACATCCACCCTCCACGTGCTCCCTGCTTGTGGACCCATCTCCGAGACCTCTCACAGAGGGGGCTGGGTGTCTGGGGGCAGGACCACCTGTGTGCCCTCGCTCCCCCCCGTCAGGGTCTTGTGGCCCCAGCCTCACGGTGGTCTCATTCGGCCTCTCGTATTCTCTGCAGTCGGCAAGGCTCCCGTTAGGGCCCAGGCCTGGGGAGTCGCCTCACTCGGGAGCTGGGTCCTGAATTCTGGGTGCAGAACCGTCAGCGGTGGCTGTGCTGGCTGAAGGGCAGGGGGCCGGTGGAGTAGCAGGTGCACCATCTGGCAGTGGGTGGACAGAGCCCAGCGGTGAGAGCCGGAGGGCAAGGGCACAGGGAGCAGGATCCTGAGGCCCTTGGAGCTGATCCAATATAGACCCCCTTTTACAGATGAGAAAACCGAGGGGCAGAGAGGTCCAATGAAGCCCTCTCCAGCCTCACAGTGAGTTAGTGGCCTTACAGTTCTCTTTCTACTAACAGCACCAAGCAGTGAGTCTCTCTCTCTCTCTCTCTCGCTCTCTTTCACACACACACACACACACACACACATTGGTTTGCCTCGCACATCCACACTTTGATACACACATATTGGCAAAGAGTTCCAGGCACACTTTCCTGCATCCTAGACACCAGGAACGTGCTGTGGCCCTGGGCATTTGTGGGCCTGTGTGTGCTACGAGGGGGCTGGGATCGTGGGAACCCTCCGAATCTCGGGAAGTGAGAGTCTTCATCTTAGCAAGGGGAAACCGAGGCCCAGAGCCAGTGGGCAGGGCCTGGTCCCCTCAGCGTGCCAGTCAGCATCCTTGGTGCCATTCCTCTGTCCCCACCACTCCCATGAATCGTTAGAAAAATTTAAACAAACATAATATAATTGCTTGTCGATGACAGAATGCCAGGGGAACCATACAACCCGGCTGGTCTCAGCGCCTGCCCAGGCAGGTGGCACGGGGAGGCTGGCTGGCAGCCTCACCCCTGCCCGCTGGCTGCACCTTCCTGGCCTCTCTGTGGCTGGGGAACCGGAACCCCTCCCCGCCCCGCCGTGCCCGCTGCCAGCCAAGCCGCACCTCACCGGCCAAGAGGCGTGCCCAGTGCCAGAGCAAACTGGGCCCGGGCCCAGCACACTTTCCAGAAATAGGTTCCTGCGAGAGCCCGAGGCTCACCCCTCCCTCCACAGAATCTCCCCCCTGCAGAGAGTCCTGTCTGTGGCCTCAGACCCTGGAAATGCTCTGTGAACGGCCCCTAAACGCCTCAGAAATGTTCACTGGGTCAGAATGGGGCTCTAGTTCTCAGCTCACCCACATCCGTCCTGCCTCGCGCTCTTCCTGCCGCCCCCAGGGTGGGGTGGTGCCCTCCTGGTCACGGAGGGGGCCTGGGCTCAGGCAGAAAAGTCCCTTTTCACAGTCCTCCAGGCCGGTCCTCCTCCAGAGGAGGGGAAGGTCTGTGGGCCTTCGCTCTGAGGACAGGCACCCTCATTCATAATGCCCTGCCACCCACCTCATCGGTCTCCAAGGGGCTCCTGAGCATGGTTGGGGAGGTGCAGGGGTGGAGGGAGGGGGTGGGGTTGGGGGTAACGTAGGCGGTGGGGGGGATGAGTGGAGGGTGCGTAGATAGTTGGGGCTGGGATAGTGGGTGCATGAGTGGGGCCCCATTTGTTTTGATCTCTGTCTTTCCATTAAAGGCTTCTTTTAAGGCTCGGGAATCCTGAGCTGTCTGTTTGTAAAGAGGGAGGCAGTGTCCGTGATTTGGCCTTGTTGACTGGGGGCCTTGGGAGACCCCGCCCGTTTCTCTCAGCACCTGTGGGCCTTTCCCCTCAGGCCTGTGTCTGTCCCCAGGGAGGACCCCTCACATCGCCTGCCTGGTGCTGTCCCGGCCTCAGGGGAGCCTGGAGGCCCTGATGTCCGCTTTCCAGGTGGGCCCGGGCCCCTGGCTGCGTTATTGGCCTCATCCGCTGAGAATTCTCCTCTGCCTTTCTCTTTGCTTTGTGGATTTTTATCCCTTTTTCCTTCTTCACCACCCTTTCCTGGGAGAAGGGAGGAAGAAACATGTGGGTTCAGCACCCCCCCCCGCCCCCGCCAACATTTAAGCAGAAAACCCGCCCCCTCTCTTTCCCTGGTCCTTTGTGAAGTGTTTCCCATTCCCGTCCCGAAACTGTATACATTCTTCTAGTTGTTTGGAAGCTTCAGTGTTTATACCTTAGTCTCTAATCTGTTTTATGTTTCGGGGTTATGGACAGGGTTTTATTGGGGGGAAAAAGGGTTCTGTTCTTTAAAAATGCTTATAAACCACTGAGTGGGCCCAGCCCAGGGGAGCCGGGGAGGGAGGTGAGGGGGAGTGGGACCTCTGCCAGCCCACGTCTTGTAAACCCAACTAGGGCTGGCGAGCAGACGGCCCCAGCTCAGCCCCCCTTGCCCTGAGGCCCGGCACCCCTGGGGAGGACACAGCTTGAACCCTGGTCCGAAGACTCCCGGCCGTCCTCCATGTGTCTCACAGAGCAATCACCACTGCAACCCAGGGACGTCAATGAGGGGATTTGCTTGCCGAGATGAAGTTGGGGGACCTCTCTGAGGACAGGGGAGGCCATTGGGGGGGACAGGTATGGACACCGCTGGTGAGCTTCAGGCCTCACCGCGGCCACTGGGCCGCTGATGGTCAGCCCTGGCACACCAGGTGGGACCCACTGAGCTACCCTCATACCTCAGTGTGTCTGTTTGGCCCAGAATGAGGTTCCTGGAAGGTCAGTCAGGCTGTGAACCGAGGGAGAGATTTAGGCATCCCTCGAATTCTGGAGCAATAAAAGCTCTTGAGAACAGCTTTGAACCATCCAGTTCCTCTTTAAACAGCTCCAGTCCCTGGGGCAGACAGACATAAATAGATAATTATAGCCCAGGGAGATGTGGGCCTGGGGGGTTAACTGTTACCAGTCTCCTAATTGGCCTTCCGGCTTCCCGTCCCTCCCACACCCACCCAGTGTCTGCGCTGCTGCCCAAGTGAGCTTTTAAAAATGCAAATCTGACCTTGACTTTCAGCCCCTCCAGCAGCTGCGCACTGGCCTCAGGACGCTGCCCAGAGCTCCTCCTGCCAGGCCTCCAGTGTTAGGCCCCAGCCCACCGCTCCAGTCTGGGATGTGGGGGGCCCTCGGGCATGGGCGGGGGGTCCCTGGGTCCGCTCTGATTCGGCCAGCCTGTTGCCAGACCCTTCTCCACTCTTGCTTGTCTCCAGACGTCAGCCCTCCTTCCTCACCGGGCCATCATTGTGCCTCCCTCAGGCCTCCCCTTAGATGCCCCTGCCTCCAGGATGTCCTCCCTGATCACCACCTCCCCCACCCCAAACTGGCATTGCTGTTCCCCCGTGATGCTCTTTTACACATTCTGTTCTTCCAGCCCTAGCGTAGCCCTTACCAGTCTGTACCCATTTGCCCATCTCCCTCCCCAGACTGAGTTCTCAAAGGCAGGGAGCCCATCCCCTTTACCACCTATTTATCAGTTATTGGATTTTTTTGAGCCCCTGCTTTGTGGGCAAAGAAAATAGACAAAGACCCCGCCCTCATGGCACTCGCAGGCTGACCAGGCACCTGGGGTGCTGCCTCGGACACTTCGCTGAATAAGCGGGCAGTACAATGTGCTGTGGGTGCCCCGAGGTCAGGCGGGCTGCCTGGAGGAGGGGGCTCTGAGGATAAGACCCTGAAGGCTGGGTAAGAGTTTTCCAGGCAGACTGATCAGAGAGCTCCCCGCCTGCCGGCCCAGAGGCTGTCCTGGCGGCTGACTGCTCTCACCCCAGGGTCTACACTCCATGTTCACCCTTCTCTTTCAGAATGCATGAACTGTACCCGGCTCAGCGACATGAGTGAGCGGCTAACCACGCTGGAGGCCAAGGTCAGACGGCCTGGGGGGCCCGGCCTAGGGAGCTGGCGGGTGTGTGTGAGGGTTGTGCATCAGGTACCAGCCTAGCCCTGGGGAGCCCAGCAGGCCCGAGCAGCCTGGTCCCAGGGGTTGGGTGCTGCTGGGGCCTCAGTGGCTCAGGATGGCCTTCTCTGGGCTGGGCCAGCCTCCTGGGGTGGGGAAAGCAAGAAATCTGGAGGTCTCGGCTGGTCTGGGTGTGGGTCTCAGTGACCGGGGCGGGGGGGGCCTGGATGCCCGGAAGGTGACCCCTGGGTGGAAAGAGGAGGGACCCCTGTCCCCCCAGGGCTCCTGCCCCCAAATCTGGCTCCTCCTGTCCCCCACCCCCATTGGGCACAGGGCGGGGGCGCCCAGACAAGCCGATGGAAGAGCAACTGCCTGGCTCCTGTTAGCCCCCCCACCCCCCCACCCCGCTGCATCAGAGGGCGGAGCGGGTCACCCCAGAGGCTGCAGGACTGAGGAAAGGAGGAATACGGGGAAGTAGCCTTAGGCAGCATGGGGCAAGGAGACAGGGAGTAAGTCAGGAAGGGAAGGCTGTGTGATCACATCCTCAGACCTGTTCCAAAGCAGGTGTGGTGACGGGCAGGTTACCCTCGTGGACACCGGGGGCTCTGTCCCCTCTGGCTCCTTGGAGAGACAGTGCAGAGCAGGCCGAGGGTCGAGGAAGCCCGCCGTCTCTACCATCCCTCCGTGGGAGACACTTCTGGGCTGTGTCTCCCGTCACCTCACCTCCCTGCCTCACGTGTCTGCTGAAATTGCTCGGCCTCCATGAGGGCACCTGCCCTGTGGGATGGGGGCTGCAGGGGACTGTCCCTTAGAGCCAGACATAAGTGGGACCGAGCTCTCACCGCAACTGTGCAATGTGCTGGCCCGGGGGTCAAGGGCGGCTGGGGCCTCAGGCGACATGGTGGTGGGACCTGGCTTTGGGAACGGGAGTGCCGGACCGAGGAGAGGCTCTGTGTCATCATCTCGAGGCTGCCGTCCCCATCTCACAGGGGAAGGCACAGGTGTATGGGAGAACCCCGTGCAGAGCACACGGCATGAGAAGCCCCAGGGGGCGAACGGCGTCCCTTGTCCCCGAGGCCTTCTGCAGGTGGGAGGGTCCCCCAGCAGCCCAGACCCCTGGGCACAGGCTGGGGGTGGGGGACCCCGTACCCTCCTCGGGGCGGGCGTGGAAGCCTTCAGGGAAGAGATGCTGCCACCTGGGCCAAGCCGGGGCTGGGGAAGCCCTGGGAGGGTGGGGGGCCCTGGGGAAGATGCCGGGGTGAACTGCTGGCACCCAAGATTTCAAACAAAAGGAGGGGTCCCCAAGCCAGCTGGCCTGAAGGACATTTTCCAGATTCCTGAGGCCCTGCGTGGTTTGGCAGAGTGTCTGCCGACAGCCGTCCTGGCCCTGGCCCGGCACCTCGGAGTGTTAAAAGTCAGGGCTCTGGGGGGCGGGGGCTGTCTCCCTGGCTCCAAGGTGAAGGTCGTGACCCCTCTGCAGACCCAGGGGGGCAGCAGGAGGTGTTGGAGGAGCCTGGGATAGGCTTCCTGCCCAGCAATGGCTCTGCCCTGCCAGGTCCCTGCTCAGCCCTGGGCCTCAGTCTGCTGCCCTGTGAAATGGAAACGGAAGGAGTCACTTCGCTGCCCCTCACCGGGTTGTTTTGGGGTGGGTATACGGGGGTGAGCTTCGGGGCAGAGAAGGGGAGGTGGTCAGAGTCTGGGCTGTGCGGAGAGGTGGCTGCCACCCCCGAGGTCAAGGGTGGGCTGATTCCTGCCTCAGCTCCTGTGCCTTCTCCAGGTCACCTGCCAGTTTTGTCCCTGCCTGCGAACACGCTTGTGTCCCCTGGGGAAACCGAGCCCCTGGGTGTTCCATCAGCCCAGGTCACAGGGCCCTCAGAGGCATCAGCCTGGAGAGGGAGGGGAACGGAAGCTGGCCTAGCTGCCAGGACAGCCTCTGCTGAGGCCAGGCGCCTGCCTGCCGGGGTCAGAGAGACCATGGAGCAGGGTCAGTGGCTGTGGCCAGGCCAGTGAGAGCCAGGGGGGCGAACTCCAGATGGGGCGTCAGAAACCTGAGGGCTGGCATACAAAAGCAGCAACCCAGAGGCCTGGAAACTGTGGCTTCTGCCCTCTGAGACAAGGAGGCTGCTTTGGTGTGCCGGGAGGGACGTGTTCAGCTCTAAGTTACAGACACCCAGCCAATGGCAGCTTATTCTTTCAGGACATTTATTGTTTGTTTGACAAGGAGTCCAGCGGTAGGTGGTCTTGGGGTTGGTTTGGTGGCTTAAGAACTCAGGCTCTTCACAGCCTTCCCCTCCACCTCCTTAGTGAGTTGGCTTTTGTCCTCCTGGTTAGTGCCTCATGGTTACAAAGTGGCTGCTGCAGCTAAAGACATCACATCCTTATACCTGTTCAAAAGCAGGAAGTAGAGGTTACTGCAAAGCACCCTAACAGGCTCGTGTGTCTCATTGGCCAGCACTGGGCTATCTGCCCACCTCCTAGTCACAAGGGAGCTGGGAAAATAGGTACCTGGCCAGTCATGATTCCTCCTCTGGGGCACACCCAAAGGTACCTAATAGGGGGTTCCTGAGCCAGGCAGCCATCAGGGTCTGTTCCATCTTCACTCCCTGCTGGTGCCTGAGTTCGCAAAGGGTCCAGCCCTAGGAGCTGATCTGGGAGTCCTGCCACCCTCTTCCCGGGACAGGGTCAGATGGAGGTAGGGGGATGGTGGGGTGGAAGGTCAGCAGGCAGAAGTTTCCTGACTTCCTCTCTCCCCTTCCCCTCAGTTTACACTCTGACTTCATGGACCCCATGGCCGCATGGCGTGGGAGGGAGCCTGAGGGGGGTTCCCTGTGTGAGGGTCTCAGAAGCCTCGACTTAGCTGGTCTCTGGGGCAGGAGGACGGCCTCCCGGCCAATCAGCCAGGCCGCAGTAATGTCATCAGGACCACTGGCCTCCAAGGCTGGCCACAGTCTGGGTTTCTTGGGTTGAGCCCCCACACCCACTGCTGCCCGCCCTGGTGAGGTCATGCCTGCAGGGGTGGGATCAGTTTGTCCGGGAGGTCGGCCGTGGCCAGGCCCGGCGGCCTTGGACTCTGGCCGGGGCTGATGCGAACTTGGCTGTGGCTGGGGCTCTGCCCAGGTCCGTGGGCTCTGTGGGCCTTGGAGTCTGCGTAGGAGGTGCCCCGCAAAGAAGCGAGCCAAGGTCTTTTGCGAGGGGGGAGGCTGCAGGTGCCAGGGCCCCTGGCCCACTGCAGATGGAGACCCTGAGAGTGGGCGCACGGGCTGTTGACACAAAGCGATGGTGCAGGGGCTGAGGGCACACACAGGAGGGGACACCCTCAGTCCACAGGGTCAGACAGACTGCCGGGGGGGGTGGTGTGGGGGGAAGGGTCACTGGAGTCTTAGGATTGTCCCCGGGCTCTGGTGTGAAGGGAAGGGCTTGGGGGGAGGCGGAGTCGGGGCAGGAGGGGCCCTGGGGTATAGTTCAGGGTGGCTGGAGCAAGGCTGCTGAGGCCCAGGAGGAGCAGGGCAGGCCCAGAAGGGCGCCCCGAAGTGTCGGGACGCTGGTGGTTTGGGGGGCTCCTCAAGGTTCGCTTTGCAAGGTGTCCTCACCCTCTCCTGTGGGGGCGGCGCCAGGAGCGGGGAGGGGGCAGGCAGCCGGGACCTGGGGGAGGCCAAATGCACAGGCCTGGCCCTCCTGGATGTGGGGCTGGGGAGTCAGGGAATCTAGCAGACGCAGGCTTCTGGCTCCCAAGAACTAGAGGGAACCTGAGACGCTAGACGTCCTCCCCTTGGGGCAGATCAGGGTGCAAAGACTAGGGGCTCGCGATGGGCAGAGCAGGAAGCCAGGCTCTGTTGGACTGGCCCCGGGGACCCCTCTCGGTCTGGGTGGGCCTCCAGAGGGTCTCCGCCCCCTGTCACCGTGGCCTTGTTCAGATCCCTGGTGCACAGCGCCCCCTGCTGACCTCTTTGGGGACAGCAGGGACTGCCTGGGGCCTCTGAGGCCTGGCTTCCAGCTCACCTGAATGAGGGAGGACAGCGTCCCCGCCCAGGCCCTGGGTCTTCCCAGGCTTCGACCCCCCACCTCTCTCAAGGGGAGAGGACAGGGCAGCTTTCCGTGCTGGCCCCGCGTGGCCACCTTTTGTTTTCCTAGAGCTCCTACTAAAAACCATTTCCCAAGCCAGGCCCTTTGGTATCTTTTCAGTCCCTCCTTTGGGAAGAGCCAGGGAAGGGGGGGACGGTGACCACAGGGCTCTCCTCATGGGGATGGCCGTTCCAGAAGAAGAGTACAGGGAGTATGAAGGTGTCCCAGGGGCGACCTGCTCAAGCCCCAGGTCTGGGGGGGGCTCTCCTGAAATGGGAAGGAGAAGGAGGGCAGGGGTGCGGGGAACATGTCAGCAGGGGGAGCAGTGATCACCCATACCTGGCCTGGGGCAGCTGCAGGTCTCATAGGGCATACACCAGATTCTCTGGCCTGCCCGGGGTCCTGACCCTCTGCCCTTCTCCGGCCCAGGTTCTTCTGCTGGAAGCAGCAGGGCAGCCCGCAGGCCCGGGCAATGACCTGCCAGCCCCCCAGAGCACCCTACCACCCTGGAACGAGGACTTCCTCCCTGATGCCATCCCACTGGCCCACCCAGGGCCCCGAAGGAGAAGGCCCACGGGCCCAGCCGGTGAGTGAAGGCCTGCACCGTAGGCCCTTGGGATCGAGTGCCCTCACATGGTATTTTGAAAAACCGAGCTAACGTTTCAAAACTGTGGGGTTTCGCATGAAAATCAGGATTTCTAGAAAGCTTCTCTTAGAAAAATAGGAGCTCTGGCCTTTGGGGCTTCAGCCCCTCGTGGAAACCATTGGCTGCCGCCGGGCCACAACCGCCCCTGCAGACCCCATCCAAACCGTTATAGGGCCTCACCCTTCCGTGTCGTGGGTGCACACAGTTGCGTGCATGTCCTCACGCCCTGCCCCACTGCCTCTTAGCATCTGCACTCAGACCCCCAGCCCAGCCGCAGCCTTCTGGCTCAATTTTACTGCGACCTTTCTGCCTCCCACCACCTTCTGGGGGGTCCTTGCTGAACTTTCTGCTTGTGAGGTTAACTGCTGGGCTAGTTAATAAATATTTTCATATCACCCTCGGCTGCACAGATATCATTTCTAATCATTCCAGTAAGTCTGTAATGCTTCGGCTTCCAGAGGAGAAAACCAAGGCCCAGAGAAATGACCCCTGGGGTCAGCCCATGATCCAGGGGCATATTGTCTCGATGATTCTTGGCCCCACTAGAGCCCTGTGCGGGTGACGCTCTCCCTCCCTCGCCTCTCTCGAAGTTGAGCCCCCAGCTTCTTAGCACCCCTGCCCAGCCTCCGCTCTGAGCTCATACCCTGTTCCCTCCTCACCTCGTCCACCTGTGCCTGGCCAGTCAGGAGAAGGAGCAGAGCAGGGAGGGCACGGCCCCCAGCAGTGGGAGCGTCCGGTGGCCAGTCTTGGGAGGAGCAGACACTCTGGGATCTTCTGACGGGGCTGGAGGCTGTGGGAGGAGGGGTGAGCTCAGGGTTGGGGGGAGCATCTCATTCTGGGTCCCCAGGCCCACCTCCCAAAGTTTCACGTCCAGGCAGCTGCCCCTGCCTGCCTTCTTCCAAATCCTTCTTCTGGAACTGGGGAGGAGGGGCACTTCTCTGCCCTCAGAAGACCTAGGCCCCAAACCCCCTGTGGGGGAGGCTGGGAGGGGCGCTGGGGCTCCTGGGCCGCTTTCTCCTCACCAGGCAAGGTGCAGTTCCGAGAAATGGCCACCAGGTGGGGCACAACCCCTACAAATGGTGACACCGGGGCGCGCCCTGAAATCCCTGAGAGCAGGTGAGTTGGGCACCCGTGTGCTTTAGGGCTTCCTGGGACCTCCGATGAGGCCTCACTGGGGAGCTCTGCCACAAGCGCCGTTCCCGACCCTGAGCAGGGAGACAGTAGGACTCCTGAGGGAGGGGCCTAACTCATCCGCAGCCTGGCTCTGGGCCCTTGAGCAAGGGACCACACCTTCCTGAGCCTCAGTTTCCCCACCTGTGAAGTGGGAACACAAGCAGCTCTTGAGATCGTAGGAGTTAATAGGTACAAAAATGGTTTGTAGACTGTAATGAGGTCTCTGCTCCTGGGAGCAGGTCTGACCTGATGGCCCAGGTGGTCAGGCCTGGAGCCCCTCCGTGGCAGCTCGGCCCACAGTGTTCTCAGGGCTCATCTCACTCTCTCCTCAGGGCCCCCGGGGCAGACGGGACCGCCAGGGCCTGCAGGTCCCCCAGGCTCCAAGGGTGACCGGGGCCAGGCAGGAGAGAAGGGCCCAGCAGGGCCTCCTGGTAAGGACCCCCCCAGATCTGACTTTGTCCACTGGGGGAAGGGGCTGGGGTTTCTCCCCTATCTGAGCAGCTGAGGCACCCTGCACCCCTGATCTCGCTGGGGTCAATGACTGCCGTCCTGGCGGGGGTCCCAGGCTCACTTCCTCCCACCAGCAACCCCACTGCCAACCCTATCCCAAAGCCTTTAGGGCCTGGGCTGACGCTGCAGGAAGAACAGAAGGTTCCGGGAGCTGGGGGGTCCAGGCGTGGGGGTGGGGCGGCTGGGGCCTGGGGACTCTTCTCAGCCATTGAAACAACACCTCCAGAGAGCCCCCCCAACACCCCCAGGGTCCTGCGGGGAAGGTACAGGTTCTGTGAAGGCAGGTATAGGGTCAGCCCAGGCTGGCTGCCACCCTCAGTGCCCCGACCCCAGAGCTGAGGCCTCTGGAGGGGGCGACCCTGCCTCCCTCACCTCCCACCCAGCGGCCCCGGGGCTCCCCAGGCCAGAAGAGAAAGCCATGTTCACTCACATCCCAGGACAGCCCTCCCAGGAGACGGGTCTGGAGGCCACCACTGACCTGTTTCCCATCGGCGGTGTCAGCTGCCAGGCCCAGCCCTCACGTGACTCCTCTTCTCCCGCTGCAGGCCTCTTGGGGCCGCCAGGGCCCCGCGGGCTTCCTGGAGAGACGGGGCGCCCCGGGCCCCCCGGACCCCCTGGCCCAGCGGGCAGCCCGGGCTTCCCTCCGAACGGCCCCCAGGGCGTCCTCTACTCCCTGCAGCCGCCGACGGACAAGGGTGGTGAGTGTCCCCCGAGGGACGGACCCTGGGGAAGCAGACCCTTAGGGAGCGGGGCCTGGGAGCAAGGCTCTGCTGGGTGGGGTGGAAGGGTCTCTGGGGGCTGACGCTGGCCCCGCAACCCGGCTCTTGACCCCAGCCTGGCCGGTTCCTGTCCCGGTGCTCAGCTCCTGCCCCTGGGGTCCTGACCCCCCACAGGTCGCTCTGTTGTCTGGCCGGCCTTGGTTTCCCCACTCGGTGACAGGAACACAAAGCCAAAGCCCCTGGCCTTAGGCCATTCGACGAGTGTTGGTTGAGCACCTGCTATGTGTCATGCACACAGTTTTTGTCGCTGGGGATACAGCAGTGAGCAAAACAGACTCCTGCCCTCAGGGGCCACAGTCCGGTGTTTCTGAACCCAGAAACACCTGCCTACTTGTGGGGAGGGCAGGAACAGAGAGGCCCGGAGAGTGGGGTGGGGAGGGCAAAAGGGGTGTCACCTGGTTAAGTGCCCTGGGAACCCGGGCGAGGGTTCTAAGAAGCAGGTGACAGGGGTTGGGTGACATCCCGGGCACCGTGGGGGATGGGGACCTCTTTGGGTCAGAGAAACCCTAGCCCCCTTCTGCTGGTGCTTCTGTCCCCATCTGAGCCTCAGTTTCCCCACCTCTAGAGTGGGGGCAGTTAATACTCCCCAATGGAGTTGCTCTGGTGGATGGGAAGGACTCATTCTTGAGCAGAATGGGGATCCTGGGCTGCCCTCCGGCGAGAGCAGAGCCTTCCGGAGCAAGTGGGAACTCACTGAAGACTCAGAGAGACAAACAGGGCTCAGCCACACACCCCCGGGGCCGCAAGGAGCAGGCCCAGGGCTCCAGCCTGCCCCGGTCTGGGCATGATGCCTCGGGCACTGCCTGCCATCTGGAGTGCTCAGAGCCCTCCTCAAATGGGACCCTCCTTACCCCCTGGCCCTGGGGTCCCCAAGGGAGGGCCGGGTGTGCGCTTTGGGAAGAATGGAGATGCCCCAGTGGGGCCCCGCCCGCTGTGAGCCTGTGGTCCAGGCTTCCAGGCGTGGGGGAAAGGGCAGAGGTAGCAGAGGTAGCCGCTCCTGTCCCAGGCACTTCTTGGGCCTGGCTTCTCTGGGTCTGGCTCCGGGGACCCGGCAGGACAAAGTCACATGGGGCTTGCCCTGGAGAGACACAAATCGCAGGAGCTCGGCCACGAACAGACCCCACCCCTGCCCCAGGCAGAGTAATGGGCCCTGTAGTGGCAGCCCAGGGCCCTGCAACTCAAAAGGATGGGCAGAGGGGGCTTCCTGGAGGAGGCCCCGCAGGAGTGAGGCTGTCAGATGCATCAAGAAAGGACCTGTGGAGTGGAGTGGGGTGGAGGAGAGTTCTGGCCTGGGACACTGGGGAGGTGAGTAGGGCGGGGCCAGACTCTGAAGGGCCTAGAATGCTCTGGGAGGAGTTTGTGTATTATATGAACCCCTCTGGGCTTTCCCTGCCCTTTGACCTGGCCTCCGTGGGAGGAATAGCATCTGCCTGCCAGGGCATGAGGCCCAGTGGAGTTGGGGGTGCCTGTCCTGGCCCTGGGGGAGCTCAGGTCCAGCAGCCCAGCCCTGTCCCACGGGGTCACGGGCGGTTCTGCTCTGCCCACAGACGGAGACTCACAGCCGGCCTCTGCAGCCGTGGACACAGTGCTGGCTGGCGTCCCAGGGCCCCGGGGCCCCCCTGGCCCTCCAGGTAAGTGCAGAGAGGGCAGCCGCAGAGCCGGGCCTGGATTGGGCACCCCCTCTGGGCTTGGCCTGGGCCAAGGGGCCTTGTGGGGCCGGTTGGGGGCCCATGGCCTTGGCAGGGTGCTAGGGATTGGCGAGTTCCCTTGCTTCTGGGGGGCAACTCCTTTGTGGGGCTGGACACAAGAACCCCAAATGTTTCTGCCTGCTGCCCACAAGAAGCAGCTCAGGGTTGCCCCCATGTGGGCCTGAGTGGGGGTTGCGCCGGGGTACGTGGAGGCCCAGGCCCAGGGGGAGGCGGGGGGTCAGCACAGGGCTGGCCCCAGGAGCTGGTAGGGCAGGTGCCTATGAGAGGCAGGATGCCCTGGGCCTTTTGGCAGAAACCAGGGGCACTGGGGGCAGGGGATGGTCCTGGGGCTCTAAGGGGCTGGATCCTGGGCCTGGCCTGACTCCCACCCTCCGGGGACCCTCCCTGGACGGGAGGAAAGGGGCGTGCAGGGCAGCGGCCAGCCCTGCTTGCCAAGTGTGTGGGTGCCTTGTCCCCCCATCATTCATTTACCCTTTCGCGTAGTCACTGAGCTCTCCCTACTTGGGGCAGGGGTTTAGTTTCCTGGTCTCTTTTTTAAAAAGGTGGCATTTGAGCAAATGCCCCGAGGTGAGGGAAGGTGCTCGGAGGGTATCTGGGGAGGGCATGTGCTCTGACTGGAGGGAGGGCATTCTTAACTAGACAGAGTCCAGATCTGTGCCCACCTGGGGGGGGGGCACTTCCTGCAGGTCCTCCCCCAGCATGGGTACAGCCCAGCAGGGGACTCCCAGAGGCCTCACTGTCATGTGGAAAGTTTAAGCAGGAACACTGCTCCCTGTGCCGCAACCACCAGACTCAGCCTGACCCTCTGGGTGCTCCCTGGCCCCCAGGGATGGACCTGTAAATCCACCATGGCCATGGGTGGAGGCTGGTCCCTGTCGGGGACTGGCCTAGAGGAGGGGTGGGGGTAGGTGCCACAAGGCTTCCTGGAGGAGGTGATGCTCAGCCTGAGACTAGAGGAAAGGCCAGTAGGAAAGAATTTGCTGGGCCTTGGGGGGGATGGAGAAGCTCCAGGAGGAAGGGACAGCATCTGCAGAAGTGTAGAAGCCAAGGAACTTTCCAGGACAGTAGCTGGGGGCATGAGGGTGGAGGGGGCCCGGCTGAGGACTTCAGGAACCCCGGGAAGGACCTAACCGGAAGGTGGCTCTGGGTGGCCACGTGGAGCGTGGATGGTCAGGACGCTGTTGTAGTAACTCAGGCAAGAAGGGTGGCCTTGGAGGGGTAGGGTCCTAGGTCCAGGGGAGGGGCAGGCCTGAGAGAGATTTGCTGGGAGAGCGGCCGGCTGGGGGGGCTTGGGCGGTGTGTAGGGCGACCCCCTAGATGAGGCTCTGAGAGAAGAGCAGGTTGCAATATAGGGTGGGCAGGGGGCTGGCCCCGGGTGACCATCTGTGACTCTGTCCACAGGTCCCCCTGGACCACATGGTCCCCCAGGACCCCCAGGTGTCCCTGGATCCCAGGTAAGGACTTGCCCAAAGGGGAGGGGGCATTGTCTTCTGAGAAAGAAGAGCCAGGCTTCTTCCCAGCTTGAGTTGCTGAGGAAGGGGCGGCCCTTGGCTGCCCACCCCCCATGCTGGGGACGTGTTGGCACCCTTCCCATCTCAGAGATGAGCTAATGGGACCCAGAGAGGCCAGGTGCCTCTGGAGGACATACAGGTCACAGAATGTCCACCCCAGCCTGTCGCCCTCCTCCCCAAGAGTCACCTGTGTGGGAGAGAGTGCCCCAAAGCCTGGCGACATGGCCCCAAGCCCCAGCTTGCTCTGCCTCTCCAGCTGTGTGACCTTGGGTGAAGAGACAACCTCTCTGGGCTCCGGCCGCCTTTGCTGCTGAGCAGGGGGTCCAAGGCTTCCCTTGTGGGTTGTTGGAGGGAAAAAGGGAGAAAAAAAAGTGCTGGGAGGGGAAGGGCCTCGTGCTGCAGAAGCCCGGGGCCTGGGAAGAAATCACCCCGGGGAGGGGCAGCCCGGAAGCAGAAGGGGTGGGTGTCCTGCTGGTGGGGCTTCCTGCAGCCCCCACCTTAGGGCCCGCCCAGCCCTAGCGCCCCGCTGTCCCTGGAACTCAGGCTCAGCTGGGCGGGGAGGGGGTGCCTAGCGGTGACCCCCATGCTGCAAGGGGCGGGAGTCTGGGCCTTGGCTCTGTAAGTGCTGGGACCTCGGGAGTCCACACACCCCAAACAGCCAGGGTGCCAACAGCCCGAGCCGAGGGTACAGCCAGGCCCGGGGGGCCACAGTGTGGCCTGGTAGAGTGTACATTCATTCAGAACCCGTGTCCCCTGACTCCGGATCTACTTCCTGTTGTCCCTGCTGGGGATTTTTACGTCCAGGAGGACGCAGCTTGGAGGGGGTAGGCAGGCACACCGGCCGCGGGGAGGGGTGGCCAGGAGCTCTGGCCGGGAACATAGGGGCCCAGAGCCGGCTGGTGGGCAGGGCCTGGGGGCTGGGCGGCCTGGGGCTGCAGAGGTGGCAGGAGGCCCTCAGGCCCGATCTGTTCCTGACTCAGGTACGACAGGCCAGGTAAATGGGGAGTCCAGGCCCCCCAGAGCCAGGCACCCCAGGGGCACCCTCCGAGAGAAGGCTTGTGGGAGTGTGGGTTTCCGTCACAGGGAAGGGGGGCTCTGAGTCTCAGGGAGGGAGACCCCATGATGTGATTTACATCTTTAAGAGACCCCTCGGGCTGTGGCTGTGGTCGGGGAGCGGAAGGTGGGGGGCAGTGGGGCAGGGAGTCCAGGGAGGAGACACACGGAAGCATGTGGGGAGAGAGAAGGTGATTTGCATTCAGGTGGTGGCACTGGAAGCGGCGAAGGGAACGGACGTGTTTAGAAAGTGGAGGTGACAGGTCTGGTGCATGGAACAGATTTGGCAAGAGAGGGAAAGGAAGGTTAGCTCCTGGGCGTGCGTGGGAGCAGCTGGGAGGACAGGGAGCCATCTCCCTGGGAGGTGGCTGCAGAGTGCGGTGGGTTTGGGGGGGGGCACCCAGGGTTCCACTTGGGGGAGGTGGAGTGGGGCACCCCCCTGTGGGCAGGTGGAGAAGTGGGAGGGCAGCTAGACGCATGGGTTTGGGCTCAGGGAGGAGCCAGCGGAGGGTGGCCCGGGAGGGGCCCTCCCATCTGCACACCATCGTCCCCCCATCCTGGGGCAGGAGCAGCTAAGGGGAGGCCGGAGGTATTAGGGGGGCAGGCAAGGACTCCTCTGCTTTGTCTGCCTTTCTGCAGGGCCTGGCCGGAGAGCGGGGCGTGACAGGACCGGCTGTAAGTGGGGGGCTGGGCTGCTGGGCCGTTCCCAGGGCGGTGGGCTCGGGTGCAGGCCCAGGGCACCGGGTGGGTGGGGGGGGGTCTGTCCCGGCCTGGCCTGAGCTCAGCCCCACAGCCACCCTGAACATGGCCTGATTCTGCCCTGCCCAGAGAAGGGGCCGCCTGCCTGTGACCCCAGCTGCCCGAGGTGGGAAGGGGTGCCCTTGGAAAGTGGGGAGCCCCTCACTGGGAGTGTGAGCAAGAACTGAAGTAGCCTCCTGGTAGGGGGTTGGATGAGCATCCTCAGGTCTCTTCCGGGGAGCCCAGACCCCTGAGTTAACATGCTGTGTGGCCTTCGGAGCTCCTCCCTCCTCTGAACCTTCCAGGAGTAAGGGCGCCGACAGCTGGCCTCGAATTTCCCTCCTTGGAAACAAGAATTTATGAGTCTCCACTCCTGCCTGCAGGGCCAAGGAGGCAGGCACCTCCTCTGTGACCGATTCTAAAGTTAGGGGCAGAGAGCCAGGGAGGAGGGATGGAGCTTTGCTGAGCACCTCCTATGTGCTGGGAGGGGAGGCGCTCCTCATCCATAGTGAGTTTAAGCTTAGTTGCGACCCAGCAAGGCAGGACTTTATTTTCCCCATTTTTTTGAGAACTGGCAGCTAAGGCTCAGAGAGGTTAAGTAACTTGCCCAAGGTTGCACAGTGAGGCCATGATGGAGCCAAGATTTAAACCCGGGAGTGTTAGCCTCCAAAGCCATGCCTCCTCCTGGCTTCTCTCTGGTTATGATGGTGATTCCTGTCCCCGAACTTCGGGCACCAGGCTCCAATCAAAGCTCATTATCAGTATTGATTTATTTAGTCCGAATACTCCCAGGAGGTAGGCAGTATCACCCCGTTTTAGAGATGAGAGCACGGAGGCATAGAGAGGTCAAGTAACTTGCTCCAAGTCACATTGGATATCACGTGGGCATTATTGTGAGGCCAATATTACTGGCCTTGTTTTAGGGGTGGAGGCAGAGAGAAGCGGGGACTTGATTCCTGGCAGGGCTGAGACCTGAGCTTGCGGGTTCTCGAACCTGAAGCCCAGTGAAGCCCCCAAGCCAAACCATGCCGGGCTGGGCAGGGGTGCGTGGGGCCTTGGGCGCTCCCCTGCTCTGCTCACCCCAGGGCGGGAGTTCCACTGGGTGCAACTGTCAAGCTCTGGGCCCCAGCACCCCTGTCCCCAGGCTCTGCCTGCCCAGCGTTTCCTAACTCCCTGCCAAGCCCCCATGGTCTGCACGAGAAGCTGGGGAGGGTAGAGAGGCACCCCCACTCACCCCCGCCCCGCACACATACACACGCACACCGGTGGTTGACTGCACGGTTTTCTTCCTAGGGCGAGCCTGGCGGGAAGGGGCAAGAAGACGACAAAGCTGCTGCAGAGGTAACTGGTCTTGGGGGCTGTGCTCCCCTCCTGCCCCCTCGGCTGTGTCCCGGTGGGAGGGACAGGGCACAGGGCTCTGGGCTACGGGGTGAAGGGGGTCCCTGCCCGCCGGGGGAGGCCGGTGAGTGACGTAATGCCTGCAGCATAGCGTGCAGATGGGGGACTGGCCCGGGGTCGGAGGACCGGGGGGACCCTGCCAGGGAGAACCCCTCATTTATGGAGGCTGCAGGCTGTGGAGTCCCTCTCCAGGGACAGCAATCCCCCATGAGCAGCTCCTGGTGCGCGGCGGTGCCCCCAGGGTCACGGCGCTGGTGGCCTGAAGGATACGTGGGCAGGTGGACAGAGGGCTGGTGGATGTGGGAGGGGACGGTGGGGGAGTGAATGGGAGCAGGCGGGGGCCGGGGCACGATGGGGCCGGGAGGGGACACAGATGGAGCACGGGCATGACCATGGGCACCTGCTGTCTTCTGGGAGGAGGAGGGGAGCTGGGGACTGGGGTGATGGATAAAGGGGGTGAGGGCAGTGGGGCCGGCAGGGGAGACCTTGCAGGCTGCGAGCAAGAATCCCCTTGGGTGTGTCAGAGCTCGGGGGGCGGCCAGCAGAGTGGGCATCTAGGGTTCTCTACTGAGCCAGCCTGGGGGTGACTGGGGAGGTGGGCTGGGATGGAGGGGGGAGGCTGGAGCCAGAGCATCTGTGGTGGGTACAGGAGGCAGCGGGAGGAAGATGTGGGTACAAGGCATGGGCACAGATTCGCAGGGAGATTCGCAGACTTGCAAGGGGAGAGGGAAACGGTACTTAGGACTTCTCCCTTCGCCTTCCGTAAGCGTGCATCCCGTGGCTCAGGGGCGTGGGGCTTAGGTGGGGCCCTGAACCCCCATCCCGGACACTGCCGCCAGTGTGGCTTCTCGTGGCCTTTGGTTCGCTGCGGGGGAGGACCTTTCTCCTTAACACAGGTCACTTTTTGCTCTACTTTCGTTTTTTTATTTTGCTTTTTTGTAAGTTGGCTCCATGCCTAGTGTGGAGCCCAACTCAGGGCTTGAACTCACGACCCCGAGATCAAGACCTGCTCTGAGATCGAGTCGGACGCTTCACCGTCCAGCCACCCGGGTGCCCCATCCCTTTGTGTTGTTTTAAACTCTGAACGTCAGGACAGAGCTGTCATGTTATGCCAGCAAGAGGCACTGTTCTGGGACTGACTGCAGCGCGGGGCCTGAGCCCCTCACCATCACTTGCCTTTTCCAAGTGGCCTTGACACCTGTCTTCTCAATAAATCAGCTCACTGACAGGTCTCGGTGCCCAGGGTCCTCTGCCCGTGTGTAGGCTGGGTCCCCAGAAATGGCCTGTCCTCCCTGTGCCCTCGTGCTGACGTTCCAGGAGCAGCGGCTCTCCCTTCTCTCTCTCTTGCTGGGGTGGCCACACCTGGAGAGCTCTCAGGAGACCTGCGGAACACCCCCACCCATGCTAGGTGCTCTGCCCTTGGCCGGGCATTTTCCAGAAAGAAGGGCGCCCAGGGGAAGCAGCCGGGCAGCCCCCGGAGCAGGAAAAACCGAGGCGTGAGGGGGATGGGTCTGGGTGTGAAGCCAGGCTGTGTGGCCACAGGACCCTGGCTACCCTCTCTGTGCAGCAGGTTTCCTGTCTGCAAACAAGAGTGCAAACCCCAGGCCTGGCACGTGGATATCCAAGCTGGGACGCCTGTTGTACTGAGAGGATGGGAACAAAGCGGGAGGAGGCAGGAGCGGGGAGGGCTGGGATGACATGGCCTGTCTCTGTGGCTGGCCTTGACCCTGGCTGCTTCCTCCCCGCCAGGGTGAGGGGGTACAGCAGCTGCGGGAGGCCCTGAAGATCCTAGCAGAGAGAGTCCTCATCCTGGAGCACATGATTGGGATCCATGGTGAGTTGCGACCAGGGCCTGGGGCCAGCCGGACCTGCAGCTGGCCGTGGAGTTGGGAAGCCCCGCTGCCCCCGCCTCCCCACTCCGTGCCGCCTTCCGGTCTGCCTGCCTCGACGACACCTCCACTTGGCTGCCAGTTGGCCGTCCCCAAACCCCAGGCGGACCCTACCCTGTGCCTCCCCTGCTCAAGGACCCTCCGTGGCTCCCTACTGCCCGTGACCGATGTCCAGGCACCTCAAGTCCCAAGTCCCTGCCCAGCATGGCCTGGTGCCCAGCGACTTGGAGCCACCACCTAGTCATCCCAGGCCCTCCTCGCTCCCGTTCCCACCTCCGTGCCTTTGCTCAGGCCAGTCCCTCCACCGGCTGACCACCAGCTCCCGCTTCAGGACCTGCTCTAGGGTCTCTTCTTCTGTGAAGGCACCCTCCTCTTGCCCCACGGTGCTCTGCAGAGCCTCGTGCTCACTGATGGGGTGGGAGGCCCTTGCGGCAGGTGGGGACCGGCAGCCCTGCAGGGCCTGGAGCCCAGCCCCGGGCAGCCCTGGCCGCAGGGTGAGCAGGCGGACGCCTGAGGGGGTGGGTGCCTGCGTGACCAGGGAGGCTGCTGCTGTCTTGCCTTGTCCTCGCTGGGCATCCGGCTTCCTTGCTGGCTGGGCACCAGAAGCAAAGGGAGCCTTTGAGTGCTCTTGACGCCCTGCGTGAGCCCACCCTCCTGCTGTCCTTCCAGATCCCCTGGCCTCCCCCGAGGGGGGCTCTGGCCAAGACGCTGCCCTGAGAGCCAACCTGAAGATGAAGCGTGGTGGCTCCCCGCCTGACGGCATGCTCGCTGCCCTGCTCGGCCCCGACCCCGGGCAGAGGAGGGCTGGCCGGGCCGGCGGCGGCAAGTGAGAGAGGCCAGCTCTCCAGGACAAGCCCCAGCCCTGCCAGAGAGCCGGCCCGGAGGCCTGTGTCGCCCGGCTGGCTCCTGTAGACACCCCAAGTGGGCCTGGGCTCTGGACGCTGACGATCGTAAGGGACACTGGCTCCCAGGGCCTGGGGGGACTTGGGGACAGATGGCAGCTCCAGAGGCAGGGTCCAGAGGGCCCCAGCACCCTTGGCAGGGCCCTTTGCTGGTCCCTGCCCTCCCCACCCTCACTTTCTGCAGGAGACAGGATCTGGGTGGGCTGGGCAAGGCGTGAGAATAATCCTAATACTCATCATTTACTGAGTCTGGGCCTATCCAAGAAGCTTTCCCTGCACCGTCTCATTTAACCCTTAGGAGGTAGGCTTGATATCCCCACTTTCCACGGGAGGACGGAGGCCCGGCGAGTATAAATAACCTGCCGAGGCCACGGGACCAAGGACAGCTGGGGCAGGATTTGAACCCAGGCCTCCCGGGTCCTTAACCCTTGACCGTGCCAGGTTCCTCTCTTCACGGAGAAACTCAGGGTGGGCACAGGGCTGGGCGGCGGGGGGACTGGACTGGCCGGCAGGGAAGGAACGCAGGGCCCTGGGCCTCCTTCCTCAACCCCCGTCCCCGGGCTTGGGGTCTGCTCCAGGGTCTGGCAGCGCCAGGGAGACCCTGAATAAACCCGGGACACTCCCACGGACTTGGGGATAGTGAGAGAGGGGCCCTGGGGTGCAGGACCCTTCCGACCAAACCGGCACTGCCCACCGCTGCCTCCCAGCCTCAACCCACCCAGCCCAGCAGGGCCCTCCTGCCCCTGAGCCCAGAGGAGGGAGTATTTCCTGGGACGGCAGCTCTGCCCTCTCTGGGAGTCTCTAGGGTTGGCCATTTCTGCAGCATGTGGCAAGTCCCACGTCCCCTTGACCACCTAGAGACAGGACATTGTCTGAGTCCCGGGCCCCGTCAGGAGAGACGCTGCCCCCTTCAGAGCTGTGGGCCCAGGCAGCGGGCTCCACAGCAGACACCCGGGGCCGGGGACCCCAGAGCAGCTCAGACCACAGCCCTCAGGGCCTCTCAGGCCATGGGTCCCCTGTGACCCAGACTGGCCCTGGTGCTCCTCTCTTGCTGGGCCAGGACCCCGTCTCAGCCGCTGACTCAGAGGTTTGGGTGCCACCCCGGGTGGTGTCTCCCCTCAGGGCAGGAGCTGTCTGTCCCCGGCATCCTTGGTGCTCCCGGGAGGTTGTGGCCAGGCCCCGGCCACCTCCCCCTGCCCCACGCGAGGCAGGAGCGGCCTGGGGGCCGAGGTGCGGTGGCAGTCAGAGGCGGGCGGGAAGTCTGGAATTCTCTGACAATAAAGGTGCTCTCCCCACCCCGGGGCTCTGGTGTCCTGCGGCGCTGCTGGTGGGGAGGCCTGGGAGCCGGGCTCCTGGCCACAGAGACGCAGGTGCTGAGGGAGGCCGTCCCTGGAAGTTTCCCACCTAGGGACGGTGTGGTCCGATGTGAGGACGGTGCCGCACACACGGCACAGGACATGGCTGTGGGCCACCGCAACCCAGCAGGGGGGACACCTAAACTGTCAGGGGCCAGGGGAGGGGCCGTGGAGGAGAAGGGACACTGGCTCCCAGTGGGTCAGTGGGAGTCGACTAAACAGGAAAGGGCACTGGAGGCAGGGGAACGGCCTCTGTAAAGGCTTGGAGGGGCGGAGGAGGGCGGCTCATGGGGGAACCCCTCGTACAAAGCCCCCTTGTGCCCAGAGCGTACACACAGGTGCGGGAGGCAGGGCTGTGAGCGCCTCCCCTGGAGGGCTGAGCCCCTTTTTCTTTCTATAGGCCACCCTCTCAGCTCACTGGGCCCCCCCACACCACCCCTGGCCCTGAGTAACCCCCTGTGTTGGCTGAAGCCTCAGCCAGGGAACGGTGCAGCCCCTGGGGCTCCTGCAGGACTGCATGCCCTCTTGACAAGCTGAGCCATCCCCTGCTCAGGGAAGCCGGTCAGAAGGCATCTCCTTCTCCCAGACCCGCGGTGGAGAAGCCATGCGAGACTATCTGCTTTGCCCAGGACACCGAAATGTGCTGCCCCATGGGCCTCAGCTCAGGCTCCTGTGTGGGCCTCTCCCCCCGCACGTCTCAAGGGCAGGCTGCTTCCCTGTTGGCATCTGCATTCTTAAGTCCAGGGGGCTGTCACTTTTGGCCGGTGTGGACGGAGCGCGGACCCGCAGGGTGGGTGTCCAGTCCACACGTGCGCCTAAGGCCCCTCGGCCCAGGACAGCAGCTAGTAGGGAGGGGGGGCTTCCGAGGACCAGGGGCTGGCACCCCCGGGGCCATCCCATTTTAGGGCAGAGCCCTGAGAGGTCAGGATTCTGAAGTCAGCCCGGCCTTCCCAGTCCTTGTAAAGGATATTTGTCAAAGTAGGAGCATACAGCATATTTTATTTCAGTTGGTTAACTCAACATGTAACTTTTCAATATTTAGATACATGGGACGCCTTCATTTGTCCCCTGGCCCTGGATCGTGCAACTGTCTGGGGCGGGCCCTGGGGGGCTAGGCTAGCAGATTCTGGAGCGAGCCCCCAGCACGGGGGCAGGACCGGATGCCCAGGCGCTCCCAGGTCGCTGGGAGTGGAAGGGAGCGCAGGAGGGAAGCAGCTCCAGGTGGGAGGCCCCAGTCCCCGAGGGCCAGGGCTGGGGAACGGGGTCTCCTGGGGGAGGTGGTCACGAGCCAGTCCTTCATAAGGATGAGGCCAGGCACCGCGCCAAACATGGGGCGTAGGTCACCTCGCTTTAGTGTCAGAACCACCTTCCCCGTTTTGTGGAGGGTCCGCGAAGGCCCAGAGAGGTTGAGCGGCTTGCTCAAGGTCACACAGCCGACTGGTGGCGAAGCAGGGTTTCAGGACAGGTCTGAGGCTTGGTGAGGCCAGGCTCTTGGCTGCTGTGGCTCCGGGAGGCGGATGGCGTGCACGTAAACCGGGAGCCTGAGGCATGGCACTGCCAGGAGGGGCAAGTGTGAGCAAAGGCTGCTGCCGGCCGAGGAGCAGGACAGATTCGGGGTGCGGGACAGAAGGAACGCTCACGGGAGGACCGAAGCGGCTGCCGCGTGCCAGATCTGGGAGGACCTCGAATGCTGGAGGGGAAGGGAGCTGGCCCACAGGGGACCGGCTGCTACAGCAGGTTCTCGTGGTCAGTCTGGCCCCTTCCCTCCATCTGGCCCAGAGAGGGCTCCCACTGAAACACAAGCCTGCCTGCGCTGCCCCCCTGCTCAGGGATCTGCAGTGGCTGCCCTGTTCCCGGCCCTGAACTGAGGCTCTGCAACCTGGCCCTGTTGCTAGGGTCCCATCCTCCCTGCTGCAGGTGGCATGTACCGCGGCACCAGCCCGGCAACGGGCCGGAGCTTCTCTCCTTGGCTGGCCTCGTCTTTGTCTGGCCTGTGGGTGCTGGCTCCCCAGCCACGTGGGGGCCCCGGGTGCTTGCAGGACTGGGGGTTGGTGGGAGGAACAGGTCGGAAGGGGCGTGGTCTCGCACTTAGAGCCCCAGGGGCAGCGCGGCTCTCAGATCTCGGCTCTCGGCTTTGGACAAAATCCTCAGACGCAACCCCTCCCCTGACTCCTGCAGCCCAATGAGACCAGTTGGGCCGCTCCCCGGCCCTCGCTTGTCTCATATTGTGTCTTTGTGCTCATGGGTGGAAACTCCAGCCTGCACCTCTACACTCCACTTACAGGTCCCAGTGGTGACTCAGAATGGACAGGCAAGCCACCCAGAGTCCCCCCTCCCAGGGTGCCATTGCGGGGCCTCCAGGACCTGCAACTGCCCCTCTCCCCCGAGCCCGCCGGGGGAGGGGCTCATGAGCATCATCAGCCCAGTGCAGGAAGAGAGGCAGGGAAGGGAGCTCCCACCCTCGCAGGCCACCCAGGGGGTTAATGAGGGAGCATTAGCACAAGCCCACCCCCTCACCTCACCTCACCCCAACCCCCCCAGGGGCTCCCTAAGTCTGCTCTGCTCTCTGCCCACCCTCGGGGCTCTGCTTCCTGCACACACCTCTCTCCTGTGTCTAAACCAAACCCGACATTTCTTCTCCAACACTGACAGGCTCCAGCCCCTGGTATATGTGTGTGTACACACGGGCACAGATGGGCAGGAACTGCTGACTCTGGCCCTGGGCCCCAGCCCTTGTGGCTCTGTCTACCCCACCAGGCTATGACCTTCTGGTGGGCAGGGACACCTATGTGTCCCCAGTGCCCCGCTCTGATCACCACAGTGGGTCACAGGACATCCCCAAAGGGAGAAAGACTCCTTCCCAGTCCCTAGGAGGAGTGACCGAGGTGGTGCACAGGGGGGCAGGCGGACATCTGAGATGGGCCCAGGTCAGAAGAGCAGTCCCCTCCCACCCAATTATCCCACACCTGCAATCCCAACCACCCCCTGAGGTTTCTGGAACACCTCTCTCCCAGCCCTGTTTTATGGATGATAAAAAAAGAGAATTTGATGAGATTTTCAATTACTTGAATTCCACGGAGATTTATTTCCAATGTTATTAATAAATTCTAACGTCACCTATAACTTTCAATTGCCAGTTAATTAACTTGCAATTGGTGCATTGTAAAAGGCAAATTAAATACTTTTTCAGGCAGGGGCTGGTAAATCTAATGAGCTGGTGTGCCCCGAAGGAGACAGCGGGGCTCGCCCGGCTCCAGCCTCGCCTCCCTCCTTGTTGATGGGTTGCGGCATGGGCGAGGGGACAGTGGGGCCTCTGTGTCCTCACCTGAAGATCACAGAAGCTGCTTCCAGAACCCTCACGGTATCTGGGATTGAAGCTGTTTTTCTTTTACCTGCCGATAAATGCCACCAAGGTGTCCCGAGTGGTAAGCGGAGTCGCGAGCCCTCGCCCTGATACCGCGGGCTGGGTCACTGTTCGAGCTCCCGGGGCTGCCGTGCCAGATGGCCAGGAATGTGTCCTGTCACAGCTCTGGAGGCCAGAGGCCAAAATCAAGGTGTCGGCAGGGCTGTGCTCCCACGGCAGGCGCTGGGGGAGAATCCGTTCCTCCCCCTTTCCAGCTTCCAGCGGCTCTGGGCGTCCCTCCCAGCTGGTGGCTGCCCTGTCCCCACATGGCCTCCTCCCCTATGTCTGTCTTGTCCCCTGGGTCTCTTACAAGGCCTTGTCATTGGATGTGGGGCCCAGCTGGGTAATCCCGCAACCTCTGAGGCTCAAGATCCTTACCTTAATTATACCCTCAAAGACCCTGTTTCCAAATACGGTCACACGCAGAGGTTCCAGGGATGAGCACTTGGGACATATAGTTTGGAGGCTGTTACGACAGTGACCTGGGGCCCGTCGTTTAACCTCTCGGGGCTTCCATCTTCCACCACATTAAACAGAGGGCTGAACTCATCAGAGCAGACGCCTACCATGCGCTGCCCTGACAGTCACATGGACGGACTCACGCCAACCTGACAAAACAGGGGCTGCATCACCTTCATTTTGCAGGGGAGCAAATTCAGGCAGGAGGTTAAGTGACTTGCCCACGGTTGCCCAGTTCGGAAGGGGTGGGGTCAGGATGTGAGCCCCGGCCATCTGACCCTGCAGCCTACACTCCCTTTTTCGTAACTGAGCTTTTTAAATTATTATTATTGAGCTATAATTCACATACCATTCAGCTCACCCGTTTCAAGTGTTAAATCAGTGTCTTTTGGTGTATTCAGAGTTGTACCATCGTTTTTAGGACATTTTCATCAGCCCCGAAAGAAACCCTGTACACTTGAGCTGTACCCCAGTCCCTCCCCACCATTCCTCCCACCCCTAGGCCACCACTGACCTGCTATTGGTCTACGAATTTGCCCATTCTGGACATTTCCCATACTGGAATCCTACATTATGTCACCTTTTGCTTCTGGCTTCTTTGATCGTACTGATTTCCAGATTCATCCATGTTGTGTTAGTGCTTCATTTCTCTTTATGGCTACACGGGAGCCTGTGCTCTTAAAGACTACGATGACCTGTAAGGTCCCTAGCAGCTCTGCAAACCCTTCTGTAGGACTGGCACATTCCAGAAACCTCCACCAAACCCTGAGGCTTGAACTTCGAGGATTCTGCTGGCGTTGGGGGATAGAACCTCTTCCCCTGTCCCCACAGCACTGTCCTCTCTCTTTACCAGATTCCTGACACCGCACGACCCCAGTGATACCAGGCACCAGTGGATGCTCTAGAATGCCAACCGTCAGGCCTGGTCCCCGCCCGAGTGGAGCTGTCCTGCCCTCACCTGGGGCAGAGCTCCTGGCCTTCTCAGGTCCTGGCTCACAGAGGACAGGCTGATATTGGTACAGCCCTCGGGGTAAATGACCAGGGCTGCCCCTGGTGGCCATGCCTAGCCTGGGGTCTCTGGCTCTCCTAGCATTGCTCTGAAAGCCTCCAAGGGTCACCACCTGAGCCCACCTGAAACGCATCCACAGCAAAATGGGAAGCTCTGATCGCAGGTGTCAGGGCCAGCACCCAAAGGATGCTCCCCGATTTGAAGTCTTTTTTTTTTTAAAGATTGTATTTATTTATTTGAGAGAGAAAGAGAGGGAGAGAGAGAGAGAGAGAGAGAGAGAACGAGCAGGGGGGAGGGGCAGAGGGAGAGAGAGAAGCGAACTGCTCGCTGAGCAGGGAGCCCGGCGCGGGGCTCGATCCCAGGACCCTGAGATCATGACCTGAGCCGAAGGCAGATGCTTAACCTACTGAGCCGCCCAGGCGCCCCTGAAGTCTTTTTCTGCAGGGGACCACTCTGGGAGAGAGCCTTGTCTGAGCTGCTGAGCTGAGGACTCTGGGGCTTGGGGTGATGGCTACCAAGAGGCCCCCCTTCAGCCAGAGCTTGCCTGTGCATCTCAGAACAGAAGGGACCCCGGAATCTCGCGTCCCAGTTCTGACATGGCTCCTAGCTTGTGTGCTGTTGAGGGGCCCATACTCCCTCTGGCCTCCCATGGGGACACTACGGGGACTGGGCTCTATTGCCCAACGGTTTCTGCCCAACACTGCCCCCTCCCCAGGACTCATGGCAGGAGGTGGCATGGCTGCATCCTCGCTAAGACTTTTCCTCCAAGGGGTCAGCTGCAGCCTGTCCATACCCCCGCCACCCCCATTTACTAACCTGCAATGGTAAACGCTCCTGGGCTCTGTCTGGGTCTGGCCGCCCATGGGGTGCTGGGAATGCAGCAGCCCCTAGCCTGGCAGTGGGAAGCCCATCTTGATCTATCCCTGGGGAGAGACATGGCCTCACCAAGGGCCAGGTAACCAGGAAAGGCCGTGGCTCAGCGGCCAGCACCACTACTCAGCCGCGCACCCTGGGCAGGGGTGGAGGATGCCCCCACACCTGCCCCCTTCTCCCCCCCACCCCGCCCCGGCCCAGTCCCATCGATAGGTCAGTCCACAGGATGGAGCAGGCCAGTCCCTGCCTTCTAGAGCATGGAAAGCAAGGAGGGCAGTGAGGGCAGCAGCGGACCCCAGGGAGGAGCACCCGGCCCACCTGGAGGGAGGAGAGTGCTCTCAAGGAGGGGACAGAGCTGAGACACCTGCAAGGCTGAGCGAGAGCCAGGTGGAGGAGGGGGCTGCACGTGCAAAGGCCCATCCGTGTGTGAGGAGGGGAGTGTGAGAAGCACAGGGACGCTTCCAGAAAGGGGCTGGGGGCTAATGGGGGAGGAGGGAAGACAAGATCAGATTAGGAAAGGTGAAGATTTGTGCTGTGAAGATTGGACCTGTGAAGTTTCCAGCAGGGGAAAGACACAGCTGGACACTCATATGGAGGGAGCCCTCCAGCCGAAGGGCCTGAGACCTGAATGGTGGCAATGGAGAGCAGGGGACAGTTGCCAGGAGCTGGGATGTGGGTGGGCAGCCCTGGTTCTTCCCTGACCCACCCCCCAGACTGCTCTGTCACTGGTTGAGGTGGGCAGGCAGGGCACGAGGAGAGACACCCGGACCGCGGCTCTGGCAGACCTCATACTTGGGTCATCCGGGAGAAGGAGGGGGTGGTGGGTGCTTAAGGCTGGAGGCCCCCCGCCATGCCACCAGCGCGCAGGCTCCCCGGGGCCTCCCCAGAGGTAGGACTCCCCCTCCTTCTTGGCAAATGAGCCCGGGCTAAGGTCTCGTCCCCCCCAGGCTGGACACGGATAGCTGATAAGGAAGGAGGACCCTAGGGGCCTGAGGCTGGAAGCCCCGGAGAGCCCGGGAGCCTGGCTTTACTGCCTCTCGGTGGCCGCACAGCTCCTGCTGGACCAACGGGGCGAGCTCTGCTTTGTGTCACGTGAGCGCTGCGTTCTCGAATACAACCGTCCCGTCCCCGGCCTCCCCTGTGCAGGGACCTTGATGAGGCCCCTCCAGGTTCTCAGGACATAACACAACCACTGTCCACTTCCTCGCCCCGCTGCCTACATGCTCCTCTGCCCCCACCGTTCTGGCAGCCCCGGCTCGGCACACGTGGGGCGCCCAGGGCCTCGGCCTTCATTTTCCTTCTGTATGGTGGTTTATAAAGGGAGAGGCTTTTTTGAAGAGTCAAAACCAAAAGGTGCATCTTAATTAGGGAAGACATGCAGGGAGGCCAGGCTGAGCCCTGCTGGGCACCAGCCCTCCACTTTGTGGGAACAAACGCTTTTAATGCAGCCCCGTTGCCATGGTGATCACGGCATCTCGGCTTACTGAGGTGGCATTGCAAATCTGCGGAGGAAGAACGGATTATTCAATAATGATGCTGGGACATTTGCTGAGCTATTCAGAAAGAAATAAAATTAGCTCCTTCCTTCACACCATACTCCGACATGAATTCCAGAGGATTCAAAGAATTAAAATAAAAAAGGAAAACATTAAAAACTCGAAGAAACGAGAGCCAAATATTTGATCTCTGGGTGAGTAAAGTCCTTCTAAACATAAAAGCAGTGGGAAAGAAAACAAAGTGTAAGATAAAATTTTATACATAAAAATCTAAATATCTGTATGTTTTTAAAAAGCCACTTAATTAAATTTACTGGGGAACTATAAACAAGGATAACAGTTGCAACAAATATGACAGAGGGTTAACACCTCTCATATATAAAAAGCAATAACAAATCAATAAAATGAACATTCCAGTAGAAAAACAGTCAATGAGAAATGTACAAAAGGAAACACAAATATGACATATTTTAAAATATTGAGCTCCATTAGTAATCAAAGAAATGCTCATTAAAACACCAACAAGACTCTCCCCATCAGGTTATCAAAAATTGTTTAAAATAGTAATAATCTTATTGAGTAGAGTGAAATTGAGCTTTTTAAACAATGAGGTTACAAACTGGTATAAAATTTCTAGGGAAAAACTGGCTTTATGCTACAGAGCTTTAAAAATGTTCATACCATTAACCTGGAATCCCCACTCTTTTTTTATTTTTTAAGATTTTATTTCACAGAGGGCGCCTGGGTGGCTCAGTCGGTTAAGCGACTGCCTTCGGCTCAGGTCATGATCCTGGAGTCCCGGGATCGAGTCCCACATCGGGTTCCCTGCTCGGCGGGGAGTCTGCTTCTCCCTCTGACCCTCTTCCCTCTCGTGCTATCTCTCATTCTCTCTCTCTCAAATAAATAAATAAAATCTTTAAAAAAAAAAAGATTTTATTTCACAGAGAGAGACACAGCCACCCAGGCACCCCTGGGACCCCCACTTCTAAAATGTTTTAAGGAGATGGTCAAGATTGAAGCTAAAATAGGAATACAATAATATTTGTTGTAAGTATTTAACATAAATTTGTAATTCACTCAAACTCTAGGGTATGGACACCCCCCCCCACCGTGTGCTCGCTCTCTCTCTCCCAAAATAAATAAATCTTTTAAAATAAATACATAATTAAAAAATAAACACTCCCCATATTGTTGCAAGCCTTTGGTTAATTTCCAAAGTCATGAAAAAGTTGATTCTGACAATTTTTTCCAGTATGTTCACTGCTTTTACAAAGGAGGATATTTTTGGAAGTCCTTACTCTGTCATTCTGGAAGTGCTTTGCCCCACCTGTTTGTGTACAGAAAATTTTATTGGAACACAGCCATGCCCATTCATTTATATACTGTCTATAGCTGCTTTCACACTACAATTGAAGAGCTGAGTAGTCGCAACAGAAACCATATGGTCTGCAAAGTCTAAAATAAGAACTATCTGGCCTTTACAGAAAAAGTTTGCATGGGGTGCCTGGGTGGCTCAGTCGTTAAGTGTCTGCCTTCGGCTCAGGTCATGATCCCAGGGTCCTGGGACCGAGCCCCGCATGGGGCTCCCTGCTCCGCGGGAAGCCTGCTTCTCCCTTTCCCACTCCCCCCTGCTTGTGTTCCCTCTCTCGCTGTGTCTCTCTCTGTCAAATAAATAAATAAATAAATCTTAAAAAAAAGAAAAAGTTTGCCAACCTCTACAGTGAAGCAAGAACGTGCTATAGAGATGGGAGGAAGTAAATTGCCATTATTCACAGATGACATTAGTTTGCATTTGGAAGTTTTTAAAATTTGGAAGCAACCTGTTAGAATTAATGAGTGCTTAGCAAGATCGCTCTACAGAACCCAGCTGTCAGACTTCTGGATCCCACGAAGATGGTGTAGTGAGCACATTCCACCCTGCCTCTCCCACTGATTACAACTAAAACGCCTGGACAGAATACATAGAGCAACTATTGGAGGACTCTGAAAAGTAAATCAGAGAAAGTGGATTGGCGAGGGAAATCAAAGATTGAATAACTGTGAGTTCCCTGGTTGGTTGCTTGCTTTTTCTCCACACTTCCCCATGAAACTCTAGCACAGCTCAAATCCTGGAACCGTGGAAGGGGTGGAAACAGAAGAAGCTCTAAGAAAAAAAACAAAAACAAACCCTGTCTTTCGAACCAAGAGAATCAAGAATGGGGTATCTTGCAGGACAGAGAACATGGCAGGAAAGCCCAATTTCTTTCTTTTTTTTTTCTTCTTCTACTTTTAACTGTTCCTGTCCTGAGGCTTCAACCTCCGTTCATGGTGGCATCCACCATCCCACAGGCACCCAAAACATTTCTCTCTGATCAGAGAGTGGCTTCTGTCATTCAAAGAGAGTGAGGGACCCCCGTATTCTCTTTTCTCTGTTGCCCCTTCTCGCTGAGATGGACCCATTTGTAGGGAATGCCCAATAGCACAGAGAGACTAAGACCCTGGCTTTCTAGTGAGAGAAGCAGGAAAGGGGGTCTTGGAGATTTGGACAGTGGGGGGCAGGGAGTCATGGAGAGGATGGAGCTGGGGACAAAGGATTCTTTAAATGTGTGCACAAAGTCCCAAGGCTTGAGTTGTGCGTGCGTGGAACTAACCTGAAACAGCCTAGCAAAGGCTTTGAGAACGGAGATCAGAAAACTTCCTCTGTAAAGGGCCAGATAGTAAATATTTTAGGCTGTGTGGGTAACATATGCTCTCTGTCACATATTCCATCTTCCCTTCCTTCCTTCTTTCCACCCTCCCCCCTCTCTCTCTCTCATACAAATATAAAAACCAGCTTTATCTCATAGGCCATTACAAAAACAATCCACAGGCTAGATTGGACTTGTGGACCCTAGCATAGACCACTACCAAGATCCCACACTGGCCTCTGGGTAGTACACACATGGGATGGATCAAATAGCATTGCACAGGTTTTTGTAATCGAACTTGCTTTAGAATCGTAGCTCAAAGGAGGCAGATCACAACTTGGGGTCCGAAACTAGCCACAACGATGTCCTTCTTTTTTAAAAAAAAAAAAATCAACTTTTATCAGATTTTAATAGGACCAAGAGTTTTATAATACTCAGAATTCCGGGATAAAAATCCAAAGTTACTCAACATACAAAGAACCAGGAAATTTTCAATACGTCTTAAGGGAAATGATAATCAGTGGGTGGTGCTGTATTAGTCAGGGCTCTCCAGGGGAAAAGAGGCAGCGGGATATATGATGTGGACATAGAGATGGATACAGATAGAGACATGGCGGAGATTTATTACAGGAATCGGCTCCTGCAGCCGTGAAGACCCAGAAGTCCCAGAGTCTGCCATCTGCAAGCTGGAGACCCAGGAAGGCTGGTGGTATAATTCAGTCCAATGATCAATTAAGATGATCATGTGGTTCATTTTGCTAACGTGACATATTATACGGGCTGATTTTGCTCTGTTGAAACATCTTTGCATCCCAGGAATAAATCCCCCTTGGTCATGGCTTAGAATTCTTTTAACAGGCTGCTAAATTCGGTTGGCTAGTGTTTTGATGAAGACTTTTGCACTAATGCTCACAAGAGATACTGGTGTATAGTTTTCCTGTAGTGTCTTTGTCTGGCTTTAGTATAGGGTAATTAATGCTGGCCTCACAGCATGAGTTAGGAAGTGTTTTCTCCTCTGCAATTCTTAGGAAAACATTTTTTAAAAGTAATTTTTATTTGGGAAAGAGAGAGCATGAGCAGGGGGAGGCGCAGAGGGAGAAGCAGGCTCCTCGCTGAACAGGGAGCCTGATGCGGGACTCGATCCCAGGACCCCGAGATCATGACCTGAGCCGAGGGCAGACGCTTAACTGGCTGAGCCACCCAGGCGCCCAAATTCTTAGGAAGACTTTGAGAAGGATTGGTATTTCTTGTTTAAATGTTTGGTAGAATTGACTGGTGATGCCATCAGGTCCAGGCTTTTCTTGGTTGGGAGGTTTTTAATTCCTGATTCAATTTCCTTACTAGTTATGGCTCTATTGAAATTTTCTGTTTCTCACAATTCAGTGCTGTTAGATTTTGTGTTTCCAGGGCTCTGTCCATTTTATCATTTTATTTAGGTTATTGTTGGGGGGCGGTCATCCAGAAGACATGAGCACTGGCTGACCCATGGGCTGGAGCCCAGCAGTCGGAGACTCCTCGTCCCCTCCCCTGTACTCGGATTATAGGTCCCACTTGCCTTCTCTGCTCCCAGTAGCTGCTCCAATGACAGAGCCTGGAATGATGTGGCCATCAGGCTGATATATGTGACTGAATGCAGTTAAGGCCTCTCTATATGAACTTTTAAAATGTGGCAGGTGGGTGTGGAGATCTACTCATCTTACAGTTGCCCAAGATGGGCCTCGTATGTGTTCCCTGGCTTATTACACCTGCCACCTGCCAGTCTGGAGTGGCCTCTTTCTTGAGTCCCTCTCTGCCCTCTGCAAACGGGGCCCGTTGTAGATCATACCCAGGAAGCTCCCTAAGAGCTTGTGAACCAACAGTTCTTCCCTTTGTTGGCATATTTGTTGTTCTTATTCAATTCGTTGTTCATAGCGCTCTCTTATAATCTTTCTGTAGAAGGAGTAGAAATATCTCAACTTTCGTTTCTGATTTTAGTAATTTGCATCTTCTCTCTTTCTTAGTCACTCTAGCTAAATATTTGTCGATTTAGGTGAACTTTTCAAAGAACCGACTTTGGGTTTCATTGATTTTCTCGATTGTTTTTCTATTCTCTTACTGATCTCTGCTCTAATCTTTATTATTTCTTTCCCTCTGCTAGCAGTGGGTTCAGTTTGTTCTTCTTTTTATAATTCTTTAAGTTGTTGATTGGAGATCTTTCTTGTTTTTTCAATGTAAGTGTTTATGACTCTAAACATCCCCCTGGGTCCTGCTTTTGCTGTCTCCTGTAACTTTGGGTATGTTGTGTTTTTGTTTTCATTTGTCTCTAAGTATTTTCTCATTTCCCTTGTGATTTCTTCTTTGATCCACTGGTTGGTTAAAAGTCTGTTGTATAATTCCCACAATTTTGTGACTGTTCCAGTTTTCCTTCTGTTTTAGATTTCTAACTTCATCTCTTTGCGGTCAGAGAAGACATTTTGTATGAGATCCACCTTTTCAAATCCACTGAGACTGACTTTGTGGCCTAACCTAGAGTCTGTCCTGGAAAATGTCCCCTGTGCACTTGAGAAGAATGCATATTCTGGTATGGGGTAGATTGTTTGGTGTATGCCTGTTAGATCTAGTCTGTTTGCTGTGTCGTTTCCTTATTTACATCTGCGTGGCTGCTCTACCCACTGTTGCAAGTGGGGTATGGCAATCTACAGTTACCGTTGTAGGGCCGTCTGTTTCTCCTTGCAATTCTGCCAGTTGTTGCTTCATATATTTTGATGGTCTGTCATTAGGTGCATGTTTATCACTTATATATTCTTGCTGTAGCAAGCCTTTTATTAATATATCATGTCCTTCTCTGGCTTTCGTAAACTTAAAGAAAAAAGTTTTTTTATGGTGGTTATAATCAAAAAGCCTTCTTAAATTATCAACACCTCTTTTTCTATTTAAGATCTATTTTGTCTAGTTATCAGCACAGCTACTCCTGGTCTCTCTCTGTTACTATTTGCATGGAACACATTTATCCATCCTTTCACTTTCAGGCTATTTGTGTCCTTGGATTTAGAGTGAGTCTCTTACAAACTGGTAATTCCCAGAGGGGGGAGAGGTGGGGGATGGGTGAAACAGGTGATGGGGATGAAGGAGCGCACCTGTCGTGATGAGCACCAGGTGACGGAGAGAATTGTTGAATCACTATATTGTACATCCGAAACATTACACTGTATGCTACCTGAAATTTAAATAAAACTTAAGAAAAAGAGAGTCTCTTATAGACAGCATATAGCTGGATTATGTGTTTTTATCCATTATGCTTGTTTCTGTCTTTTGGAGACTTTAATTCCTATACGCTTAAAGTAATTACTGATGAGGAGAGACTTCTGTCATTTTGCTATTTGTTTTCTACATGCTTTATAGCTTTTTCTGTCCCTTGTTTCCTGCATCATTGTCTTCTTTTGTGTTTAGTTGAATTTTGTAGGGAAATGTTGAAATTTCTCATTTCCTTTTGTGTAAGTTCTATAACTATGTTCTGTGTGGTTACTGTGGGGATTATGTGTAACATCCTAAAGCTCTAACACTCGAATCTGAATTTATGCCAGTTTAATTTCAATAAAACGTAAAACCTCTGCTCCTTTACAGCTCTGTCCCCACCCCTTTCAGGTGTTGGTGTCAGAAGATTAGATCTTTATATTTTGTGTTGCAAAAAACATAAACTTGTAGTTCCTTTAAAAGCATTAGTCTCCTGCATTATGTAGAAAACAAGATTTGGAGTTACAAACCAAAGTTACAGTAATACTAGTTTTTACACTAATTGTTTTTTGGCTAAATATGTTAGTCTTTCTCTTTCTCTCTTTTTTTAAGTTCCAGTGTAGTTAACATACAGTGTCGTATTAGTTTCAGGTACAATATAGTGATTCAACAACTCTATACTCATAGTACTCATCACGGTAAGTATATTCTCTTTTTTAAAGATTTATTTATTTGAGACAGAGAGAGAGCAAGCAGGGGCGTGGCAGAGGGGGAGAGAGAGAGAGAATCTCAAGCAGACTCCCTGATGTGCATGGAACCAGACTCGGGGCTCGATCTCACGACCCTGAGATCACGACCTGAGCCAAAATCAAGAGTCGGACGCTCAACTGACTGAGACACCCAGGCGCCCCACGATAAATGTACTCTTAATCCCCTTCACCTATTTCACCCACCCCCCACGCCCCAAAATGTATTAGTCTCTCAAATCATGTAGTTACAAACCACTGCTACAGTAATATTAGCTCTTATAATCGCCAACACATCTACCTTTATTTATTGAGATATCTCTCCATACATCTTCAAGTTACTGTCTAGTGACCTTTGATTTCACCTTGTAGGACTCCCTTGAGTACTTCTTGCAGAGTGGGTTTTATGGTCATGACGTGCTCAGCTTCTGTGTATCTGGGAATGTCTTCATTTCTCCCTCACTTTTGAAGGACAGTTTTGCCAGACATGGGGTTCTTAGTCAATAGTTTTATTCTTTTGGCTCTTTGAATACATTGGCCCATGGTCTTCTGGCCTCAGTTTCTCTGTTGATAATCTTATCGAGGATCCCTCATGGGTGAAGATTCATTTCTCTCTCGCTTCTTTCAAGATTCTCTCTTTGCCTTTGCCTTTTGAAAATTCTGACTATGATGTGTCTCGGTGTGGGTGTCTCTGAGTTCATTTTATTTAAAATTCATAGAGGGGCTCAGTCGTTAAGCGACTGCATTTGGCTCAGGCCATGATCCCAGGGTCCTGGGATCGAGCCCCGCATCGGGCTCCCTGCTCCGCGGGAAGCCTGTTCTCCCTCTCCCACTCCCCCTGCTTGTGTTCCCTCTCTCGCTGTGTCTCTGTCAAATAAATAAAATCTTTAAAGAAAAAATAAAGTTCATAGACCTTAGAAATTTATACTCATGTGCTTCATCGAATTTGGGAGGTTTCTAGCTATTATTTCTTCTGGGATTCCCATGGTGCATAGGTCGGTCCTTTTGATGGTGTCCCATAGGTCTCTTGGGCTCTGGTTAATTTTGTTCGATCTTTTTTGTTTCTGTTCCTCGGCCTCAATAATTTCCATGGTCCATCTTCAGGTTCACTAATTCTTTTCTCCTGCCTGCTCAAATAGGCCTTTGAGTCCCTCAGTGAATTTTTCATTTCAGTTGTTGGGACATTTTAGCTCCGGAATCTTTCTGGTTTCTAACTCCTTGCAGCACTGCCATTTTGTTCACACATCGTTTTCTTGACTTCTTCCATATCGTCCTTTAGTTCTTTGCACATCATTAAGACAGACGCTTTAAAGTCTTTGTCTGGTATATCTGCCATCGGGTCATTTTTCAGGGACAGTTTCTGGTGAATTATTCCCTCCCTCTGATCGAGTTGTACTCCCCTGTTTCTTTGGTATGCCTTGACATTTGCTGTTGTTGTTGTTGAGAACTGGACATCTGCATCGAATCGTGTGGTAACTCTGGAAATCTGTTCTCCCTCTTCCCCCAGGTTTGCTGGGTTTTTTAAATTAGTAGTGTTTATTGTTTTGGGGTTTTGTTTTGTTTTGTTTTGTTTTGTTTTGTTTTTTGATGGTTATAGGCTGTCTCTGTGCTGAAGATCAAGCTGAGGTGTAAAGTCTCCTCAGATCTTTTCTGAGCCTTTATTTGGGCACGCAAATTTCCCCAAACCTTGTTTTGAATGTCTTAGGGATTTCCCCCCTGCCGCCCCATACCCTGGCTCCCACCATTTACATACAGGCTGCTCCAAGAATATGTGCACAGCTGCCTGATGTGGATGGGGGAGGAGATGCGTCGCTGCTACTGTGCTATGAGCTTAAAGTGATGGAAATCGACTGCAGTAAAAAAAAAAAATGTTTTAAAACAACTTTATTGACATATAATTCCCATGCCACACAATTCATCCACTGAAAGTGACAGCTCACTGGCTTCTAGTCTATCATAGTGTTGTGCAACTATCAGGACAATCAACTTTAGATCATTCTCATAGCCCCCCCCCCCCCCCCAAACCCCATATCCTTTAGCCATCACCCCCAATTCCTCCATACCCTCTGGCCTCCCAGACTACTCATCTGCTCTCTGGCTCTGGATTTGCCTGTTCTGGATGCTTCGTACAAATGGAATCACACACCCCGTGGCCTCTGTGTCTGGCTTCTCTCACTGAGCATCATGTTCTCAAGGCTCATGCATGTTATGGCAGGTGTTGGTGCTGCTTCCACTTTATGGTTCAGTCATATTCCGTTGTGTGGGTGGACCACATGTGCTGTATCGTTCACCCCCAAATCAACTGCAATTCACCAACTACGCCTTCCCCTGGAATTTGAAGCCTTAAGTAGACTCCAGAGCCCCAAAATATTTATATCAGACAGATTCTGTCCAGTGCAATTGTTGTCTAGGTGGAGAGAGAGATTCCTGGTGCCTCCAACTCCACATCCTCCCAGAATCCTGTATTCAGTTTTTTAGAGATTATGGCTGTCTGCCACCTTGAAGACTCAGTGTCACAGCTCGACACTTCACATGCAATGTGGGCACAGACGGATCCGAGTGTTGCAAGGGGTGGACTGTAGCAGGGCTTTTTGATGTCCCCGTGTCACCCCCCCCTCAGCTTCCCTCTGATGGAACAGCAGATGGGTGGACAGCTGTAGGTGAGCTTGGGCACACTGACAGTGTCCCATGTAAGCCTGTGACAGGTGTCCTTCCCTCCTCTGGCTCAGGCTCCTTTCCAACAACAAGGGCCCGTTGAGTCTATGAGCAAACACTGCAGGCAGAATTGTGGGGGGGTCAGTACTTCCAAGGGACTCAGCCACTAGAGCACAGGAGGCAGTACACAAATGTTCCATCCTCCTTCTTCCAGAAAGACAGCTCTGGAAGACATTCTGTGTTCTTCCCAGGGGTCCCTACAGAATCAAGCCCCCATTGCTAAGAGCAGTTATCTGCTGCTTTTCATCTTTTCCCCAACACTCCCCCCCGGCTTCTCCTACTTATTTCCTGAGATACTGCTCAAATAAATTCCCAAGACCTTGTCTTGGGCTCTGCTTTGCGGGCAATACAAATTCAGACACCCCCAATCAAGGGGTCCTGGTGGAGGGGCTAGGATGGCCAGGGCAGCAGGCAAGGCACTTCCAGCGTTTAGAGAGGCTGCCATTTACTGACACAGAAGGAGGCGACAGGCTGCCAGGATACACTGGCAGAATATCAGCTTTTATTTTCAATCGTGACAAAGTTCCAAGCTTAGGAAGTTACCTACAGGCCTGAGACCCGAGCAAGTTAAGCCACCAACAATCAGTTCTTTCATGCATTCATAAGGTTCCAAGAGAAAAAACAAAAACAAAAAACGTTTCAGGTGGTTATCTGATTGGCTGGCCCTACCTCCCTGGTGTCCAATGTGTGCAAAGCAGGTAAGTGGTCATTCTTTTAGGAAATGGGGCTTCCGCCAGAAATCTGTCTTATTTTGCTTGGTCTGATGGTCAGGTTGTGCCAAACATTACATACGATGCTAGAGGATTCACCATGGCAGTAACAGAAAAATAACGTTCATGGGCACTTACCGAATGCCAGGCACTGTGCTCGACACTTCACATGCAGTATCTTATACCCTAAATACTCTCTGGGGTCACCATCAGTGTTAACTTCCATTTTCTGGATGAGGAAGACAAGAGGCTCAGAGAGGTTAAGGAGCTTGCCCAGGGTCACTCAGCAGTCAAGTGACAGAGTGAGTATTCTCACCCTCCCTCTGCTCCTTAGTTGTAACTGTGGGTTCTAGTGCTTCGCTCAGTGGGGATGGGGGGGCGGTGCAGGCAGGGCCCTAGGAGGGGTTCATCTCAGCACACTGGCTCTAGTGCAGGGCCCAGCTCAGAGCATCCACGGGCCTGTGTCCGCTTCTTGAACCTGTGTGTGCACAAGTGAGACCGGCCCCCAGCCTCCCTGGGTGACTAGCAGCAGCCTTGAACTCCACTCTGGATCAGCCTTTCCCAATGCAGATGAACTGCTGTTGCTGTTCTTTGGACATAATTTTCAGTGAGACAGGATCATTTGGAAAGTCATAAATACACATTCAGATGCACGTGATGGATAATAAACTCGGCTCCAACGAGTCACTTGAGTCTCCATAAATCTTGGCTGCATTTTCTTCCCTGGTGCCTGTAAATCAGGCCTCTCTCCTCCTTCTCTGTCTTCCTGGCTGCCCCTACCTGCCATCCCTTATGCTGCAGGTGGAGCATCTGACAGCCCGCCCCACATGCTGCCCTTCTGCCCCGGTGCACATTGTTCCACCACCCTGGGGGGGCCCATGCGTCTCTCCCACTTTAGGCCTCCTTTGTGATTTGCTGAACAGCAGCCATGCCACATATCATGGTTTACACCAGCCTGATGGGGTTTTACCAACATGCAATTTTTTAAAAGCAGGCTGTAGCTGTTCCTTGCCTCCTCCTCCCCTGGGCCTGGGCCTCGGCGGTCTGTTTCCAACATGCCAACAATGCAAGATGCAGGGAAAACCCCACGGGGTCTGGAGTCGGACAGAGCGGGCTGAAGCGGTTCTGTAACTGGGGATTTCAGCTTCAGTGCGCTCACCTGCAGGATGGGGACAGTAATCCCTATTTCCCACGACTGTTTTACTCTGGATACTCGGGTAATCAACAGCAGAGGAAGCCTCGAAGCTCAGTTCTTTAACCCGACACAAAAGTTTAACTTTTTGTCCTGCAAAGTCCCGCATGGAGGCTTTCCTCTACCTTAGAGCTTCATTACCTGGAACGTGCGTCCCTCCCAGACCGCCGCAGCCGGAGAGAGAGAGCCTGGCAGACCGCCTTGGCTCGGAACCGCCGCAAGCCCGGAAGTGAGGCGCGTCCCCTTGCTCACATCCTATTGGCCAGGACGAGTCACGTGGTCCCGGGCGAATTGCAAAGGATGCTGGGAGAAGCGCGTGGCTGATTGGGGAGCGTTTGCATTTTTGCCGGAGCGGTTGCTGAGTGTGTAACGAAGTGCAATTTTGCAGGAGAGGGCCAGGATGGGCTCTGGTGGAGCCTCAAGATGTCAGAGGTGCATGTCGAGCAGGATTGGCTGATTTGCGCACAGCCCTCTTCCCAAAAGGCATTTGGTGGTCCCCACCCCTTGGGACCTGGCTGGGGTGCCTTTTTGGGTCAGTTCGGCAGCCTGTCCCCCAACCTTGTCTGATGGGGAGGCCGTGGGGTGCTCCCACTGCTCTAAGTAGCCACTCCCATGGGTCAGGGTGCAGGTTCGGAGGTCAGAGAGATGGATCAGAGAAGTTTCAGATCCCCGGTTGACCCACTCCCCCAGCCCCCCGAATCCCTAGGTGGCCCATGGGTCCTTCCCAACCTCCTCAGTTTTCTTCTATGTAAAACGGGACAAATGAGGTCACTCTGAGAATTCCGTGGTGGTTATAAAGGGCGCAGAGCTGGGTTTCAAATAGGTGCTCAGGAAGTGGGGTTCACTGAGGCTGTGCCATTTTCTGTGATATAACGCACACTGTCTGAGGGCCAAGCTCTCTCTCCTCCACACTCCCACCACCCAGCCCTCCCTGGGGCTGGCACCTCACAGCATCAAAGGACTTTCCAGCCCCTGGATCCTCCCAGCCTCTGTTGCGGGCTTCATTAGAGAAGGAGAGGAAGGCTCCCGTCCACAGCTGGGCCCTGCCTACAGGAAGCCCTCCGTGATTTCCCTGGCTCTTGTGAGTGTGGGGAGAGAGTAGGCTACTTGCGATCCTCTGCACTGTGGATAGGGAGGAGGCAGTCTGGCACATGAGGGTCTCCCTTGTCTCTGGGGCCTGCCCACTCCCTGAACAGCCTCCCACAGCTGGGCCATGTGGTTTCAAGACTGGAACTCCTCGTGCACAGTCTGCCCTCCTTGTCAAGCATAGAAGCAGTGGGGCATGGTGAGGTTGGGAAGCAGGATATCTAAGAGGGCAGAACCTGAACAGACTAAGCTACCCTCTGCTGCCAGGGCAAAGGGTTGGAGACCCTCAGGGCCACCCCTCCCAGGGCTGGAGACAGCTGGGCTAGAATTAACCAGCTTAAACTGTAGGGACAGATGCCCTGAGCTCTAGTCTTTGCCTGGCTGCTCATTTAGCATGTGGCCTTAAACCAACCCTTTCATGCCTGGGCCTCAACTTGCACATCTGTAAAATGGGGTCATATTCATCCCACCCATCTTACCAGGTTAGCTACAAAGCACTTGGGAAGGGGTTCTGGGTGGGGGTGGGGAGGTGAGGTGTGGGAGAGCCAGAGGGAACGCTCTGTTGGGATCTAAAATCCTCCCAGTGACCAGCTCTGGGCTGGGGCAGCAACTCCGGCTCTTCTGGAATCCAGACAGGGCCCAGAGGTAAGCACTGGACAAGCGAGGGGCTGTTGTTTCTCTCTCTTTCCTCCCACCCCAAGGGTGAAATCTTCTGCTTGTCCCTAGTGGAACTCTCTTTTTCCATCTCCCATTCTCAAAAGCACCCCATAAAGTACCAAAAATAAACACTGTGCATGGCTTTCATTTGAGGAGGGTTTGTCTTTCCCCTTTTATTACTTCTTACCACGACATACCAGCCTTTCATCTTTGCATACCCGGGTCAGTGACCCTGGGAGACAGGCCAGAGGCAGTGTGTCCAGGCCTCTTCGGTCAAACGAGGACTCACTTCTTGAAATGCTGGAGTAACCATGAGGGGCTGCCTGGTTGAGGCAGCAAATGCTGAACAGATGAGGAAACACTCGACCTGGGTATTAAAGGATGAGTAGAAGTTCATCAGGTGGAGAAAGTGGGGTGTGGAGAGCACTCCCAGGAGCGGGGAGCAGTATGTGCAAAGGGATAGAGAAAGAAACAGATTGGCTCGTTTCAGGAGCAAGTGGAAATTCAGCGAGCCTGGATATCAGGGCACCTGAGGGAGGAGAAGGGGCCCCGAGGGGACCCAGAGAGGCCGGGAGGGGTGGGTGTAGAGGCCTTGAATGCCAGGCTAAGGAGCCCAGACTTTATCTTGAGGGCCATGGGGAGCCAAGGAGGAAGGTAAGTGAGGTGGGGCGAGCAGGGACACCTGCCCACCAGGGCCAGTCTTTATGACATCACTGTTTCGTCTTGTGTTGATGGGAGGTTGGAAGCGGCAGGGTGACCCATCTCCTCCCCAAACTCAAAGGAAGGCTTGAAAGAATCTAAAAGGAGCCTCCATATAAAATGACTCCTTAAAAAAGTCAACATTTCTGTGATTTTGTAGAAATTAATCAGGAACACATGCGTTCTATTTTTCATAAATTGCAAGAGATCAAAAGGGAAGGAAAACTCTCTTAGGGTAAAAGACAATGTGAGTTCCATCACCAGCTGAAAGGCCCCACACCACTGCTTTCCATCCGGCGCTTCCTTCCACCCAGCCTCCCCTGTGCCCCCCAATGGATGTGAGCCCCAGGCTGGGCGTGGGCCACGGAGGAGGCTTGGACACAGCCCACACCCGGGGTGCTCGCCGGCAGCGGGAGTATCAGCCGTGAGGGGTGACGGCAGTTGCTGTGACCAGTGCTGGGAGGGAAAGCCCAGGACTGGGGGAGACCAGGGGAGCCCAGCCAAGCGAGGGAACAGAAGAGGGGACAGTTGGAGAAGACGTGAGATGCGAGCTGGGAACCGATTAGGATCGCCTTGAATGCACTGCCGAAGAATCTGGATTCCCATGCACTGTCCCCCAGAGCTATCTGAGGACCGGGGCTTGGGGACAGAAGCCCCAGTCAGCCTCCATCTTACTGTGAGACTTTGCCCCAACCTCGAACCTCAACCAGTCATCTGCAAAATGGGATGATAATGAGGCCTAACTTCCTCCAGGGGAGCCGTGAGGGGCTGTGGACAGGTGGGCACTCGCTTGGGCCTCTCTCACCACGGCCTCGTCTCTGCAGGCCTCGCCTGGCTTTGTCCTCTGTGGGGGCCACAGCCAGAGAGCCGTCCCTCAGGCCTCCACCCTGCCAATGCCCGGCGTGTTCCAAAGGCCCGGTAGTTCTGCAGCAAAGAAGAGGCGCCCGGGCCTCCCAGCACCCTGATGCTCCTGCGTCCATCCGGGGTGGAGCGGGGTCCGGAGGCCTGTGCGAGACACAGCGCTTATGCTCACCAGATCAAGGGCTCCCTCCCTCTCTCCCAGCCCCCACCCGGGGCACCCGCACCCCGAGCTGAGCAGCACCCAGCCTGCCACCCCGCCCGCCCCCGCCGTGGGCGCCGCGCCAGCCCTGCGGGCGGGCGGTGCAACAATCCGGCTAGACGGGCTGCCATCTTGGCACGTCCCGAGGCGCCCGGGGGGCCGCGGGGAGCTTCAAAAGGAAAATGAATGTCTCTTACCAGCAATTAGAGGAAATTATTTAGATAGAAATCTTGTTTTATATCTCCCCATTCTTGTTTTTCAATCCCCAGCCTTTGATTTCTTTCTTCTCCGGGGATTCTCAGAAAGACACTGAAGCCGGGGCCGCGCACTGAGGCCTAATGAGCGCCCGGGCGCACCTGGCGTCGCGGCCTCGCCCGTGGAGGCCGCTTCTGAGGCGCGGTGCCTCCTGAACCCAGCCCCAGGGTCTTCCAGAGCGGCTGGCGGCCCTTTGGCAGCGAGGGCCACGCTCCCGGGGTGGGCAGTCGTGGGTGGGCCTCTGCTCTGGCTGCCATTCCCGCTGCCCTGGATGGGGGGCGGGGGGGGGGGCCGGGGGGGGCGGCCCAGGTCGTGGAGTCTGGGGGTGGCATGGTGCCAAGGGCAGGCCTGAGGGGCAGGGGTCCCAGAGGCAGCCTGGGTGAGGGCCAGCACCCTTCTTCTGTCAGCAGGGGGACCGCCTCGCACCCCCTGCTGTTCAGCATCTCCCCGCTGCCTCAAATGAGGTCCCAACTCCCCAGCTTTGCGCTCAGAGCCCAGCACATCCATCCCCTGGCAGAGCCCCCGCCCCCTCCACCACTCTTCCCCCCCCCCCGCCCCCTTTAGCTGCCCAGAATGCCCGGCTGGTCCCAGACCAGAGCTGCTACTGTGGGCCTGGGCCTGAAATCAACGGCCTTACCTTCCTCTACCTGGCCAACTCCCGCACCTCCTTCCAGATCCGGCCCTGCCTCACCTCCTCAGAGACCCGGAGTCAGATTCCTCCTCCCGGAAAAGTTGGTGCCCCCCTGCACTCAGCCCAGGCCTCTGCCCTGATCCCGTCAAGCTGTTTATGGGCTTAGGAGCTTCTCAAAGCCAGGGAGAAGATCTGCGGCATCTCCGGGTCCCCGGCATTGGGTGGCCCCAGACAGGCTTCGGCAAGTGACAATGACTGCCTGAATAAATAAATGAATCAGGGAATGAATGGAGATTACTGGAAAAGCCACCAGGAACAGAGTGTCAAGAGACTAATCTTGACGTGTGTCTCAGTCGCTTCCTCCCTGTGTGACACGGAGCAAGTCACTTTTCTGAGCCTCAATGTTCAATTCTATAGAGTGAGATTAATGGTTCTAGCTCTGCCTACACCACAGAGTTATGAGGATGAAGCAAAATAAAGAAGTTGAGATGCTTTGCAATGGTATTAAAGCCATGCACCATCCCTCCTTCCCTCTATCCACCCATCTGTCCACTGACTCATCCATCATCAGCTCATCCATCCATCTATCCATCCATCCATCCATCCTCTTGTGCATTCACTTAACACTCACTGAGGCCTCCTATGTGCTAAGACTGTGTTAGGATCTGAGGGACCGAGGGGGCTCAGGAGCAAAGAGCTGCCTCCGGGACCCCCTCCCAGGGAGAGGTCGCAGCAACAGTAGAGAGGTGTAGACAGGAGCTGAGGGAGCAAGGGGGAGCACAGGGCTTGGGATCACAGCCCCAGAGCGCTGCTGCTTCTTTCCACCACTGATGCACCTTCTGCTCTCAAACTCCGCTTGCTTTGGGAATCCTAGGAGACCGAGAACCTTTCCACCGGGAATCCACCCAGAGGGCACGGACATGGAGGTGGAGGCAGGGAGGCAGGAAACCCAGGCACAAAGAGGCTAAGTCATGACTCCATGAGTAGGAAGCTACTGAACGAGGTTGCGGGCCCAGAGGCACATTCCTAACCTCGGCCTTGTGCCGACTGGTCAACACCAGTCAACCTCAAGTCAAATGCCCAGAAAAATGCCAGTCAGTGGCTGCTCAGCACCTGCTTACATACTTCCCATGGCAGGAAGCTCACTACCTTCCCGGGCAGCGAGGCTCCTCCATGAACAGCACTGACTGCACTGCTCTTTTCATGGATGGAGGTCCGTGTTGGTCCTGGTTCTGCCCCTGGACTCTGTATGTTCCTGCTGTCCCAGAATGTCCCCTGAGGAACCCGAAGATAGCGGTGGTATCGCTGAGCCTTCTCTTTCCCAGCCTGGGTCCCCCTCGAGGCTTCCTCAGCTATCTATGTGGCACGTCATCGAGGCCACACAAGAGAGCAGAGGGAGGAAAGTACATTGTGGCATTAATTTGGGTCTTAACCTCGTTCTTAGCCTTTTCTATTCCTGCCAAACATTCACGTTTATCAGCTCCCAAACCCTATTTAATCACGCGGTCTTCGTTGCTGTAAAATGCCTTGATTTTGTTTCAGGGAGAGGGTAGCGATGAATCAATAAAGTGCCCTGCCAGCCCTCCTGAGTTTCAGGGCATGTCCACATCTGGGTCCTTTCTCCCTCACGGTCGCCAGCGTATGACACATACGCACGGGATGTCCATGTGCGCCCACCCGCCCCAGCCTGCTCCACAGAGTGGGGGGACGGGGTGGAAAGCTCACCCAGTGGTGCTGGGACCTGCTCTTGCCTAATCTCTCAGTAAGTCGATGTCATGATGACATCTTGGCATCAGCCACGGTGAGAGCATTTATACCTGGGACTTGGCAGATGCTACAAATTGGGGCTCCCCCCCATTTTGCTGCACAACACTGAATCTGCCCCTCATCTTTCTTCTTCCCAGGGAATTCTGCCTGACCCCAGAGACCCCAGTCCTGCCAAGAGGCAGACAAGGCTCCTCAGGGGACACGCCCATTGGCAGCCCCTCTTCTGTATTCTCCCAGGAGCTGCGGGGATTCCAGAATGCGTTCATTCACTCGCACGTTCAGTATCTGTCGGGCGCTGCTGTCGGACATGATAGGGTTGGGACAGTGGGCTGGGACAATGGGGCAGAGCTGCCGTCCGTACCAGCTCAGGCGGTGGAGAGGCTGCCCTGGCCTATGTGCACCACGCACATTATCTCACAACCCTGGGGCCCGTTTTAGAGACGAGAAAACTGCCGGGCTCCAAAGACCAAGTCCAGCTCCAGACACTCCAAAATAATAGCGGTGGTGATTTTTTTGTTTGACCTTCACCACAGCTCCAAGAGGGAGCCATTATTTGCTCTGTTTGCCAGGGAGAAACCCGAAGCTCAGAGAAGTTGACAGATCCACCTTGCAATTCTGAGTGAGAATGCAGGACTCTCTGCCCTGAGCCCTGGGAGGGAGGTGAAGTGAGCCCTCCAAGGTGAGAGGCCTTCGGTTCTTGTCTCTGCTCCACTCGAGACACCACGGGTGACCCTGGACAAGTCACTTCCCATCACTAAGCCATTCTGCCCTAGCTCTGATCTCCCTCTGAGCCCCAGACCCTGGCACCTCTACCACCTGGGCTTTATTCCAGGGTAGCCCACAGACCTGTCCTTCATTCTGGGGTGTCCCGTCCCAGGTGGACTCTCTGTTTTCTTGTCCGTGAAACTGCACTAACAACAGTTTCTACTTGACATAGTAGGATATCTATGGGATATAATGAGCCCATCATAGGTGCTTAAAATATGTTAGCCACTACCTGGCTAGGAGCATGTCCCCATGGGCCACCGGCTGTGGTGCTCATGAGTGTGCCCCCTGAACTCAATTCAAACATCCAACAATCACCTGAAATCCATAGCAGTTCATCTGTCCCACCTGTTGACCTTGACAGGTATCTGGTGGATGAAAGATGGCCACAGATTATCAGTCCCTTCCTTCAAGAGATCTGTTTCTTCTCCCTTAGAGTCTAGGCTGGTCTTGTGCTGGCTTAACCCATGGAATGCCACGGAAGGGACACTGTGCTGGTCCCAGTCCCAGCCGTTAAGAAGACCAGCAACTTCTGCTTCCTCCCTCTTAGACGCTCCCTCTTGGGATCTAAGCCGTCTTGCTCCAGAATGTGTGGTGAAGCCACATGCAGGCACCCGGGGTGACAACCCCCGCTAAGGTCCCAGGCGACATCCGGCATCAGCTGCTAGTTACATCTGGGCTGTTCCAGCCCTGGTTGCAGCCCCAACCAAACACTGAACACTGTGTGAAGCAGGAGAACCTCCCAGCTAAGCATGGTCAACTCACAGGCCCCCGAGATTTAGTAAGATTGTTACTGCATTATACCGCCTCGTTTTGGGGTAATTCGATGCAGTAAGGAGTACCCAAAACTTATAGTAGACCTGTTTACAAGACACATACACATTTCTAAGTATTTATTTACTTTTTTTAAAAAGAGTGGCCACTCTAGGGGCTCCCGACTCGCTCGGTCGATGGAATGTGCGACTTTCGATCTCAGGTCTCAGGGTTGTGAGTTCAAGCCTCACGGTGGGGGTAGAGATTACTTAAAAATAAAATCTTAAAAAAAAAAAATAGTAACCACTCTCTCTATTGAACAGGAGTCAGAAAACTTTGAAAAACAGCCTATTTGTGTCCAGCCTGCAGGGTAAGAATGGTTTGGTGACTGGTGCATGAAGATGATATGAAATTCCAATTTCCGTTTCCATCAGCAAAGTGCGATTGGAACAGGCACATTTGTCTGCACACTGGCCCCGCTGCTTGGCACAAGGGCAGACCTGTGTGGTCACGGCCGAGGCCTGACAGCTGCGGAAACTGGAAGATTTACTACCTGGCCCTTTACAGGAAGTTTACCAATTCCTGCTATAGAACATTAAATATGCATCGCCATTCTGAACTTAAAACACTGCCTAAAAGTATTTGTGTTTCTGGGCATTTATTCACTTAGTCCACAGAGTAAAAACAGCAACAACAAGCCCCCCCCCCCCCCCCGCTGTGGACTTTTTTGCTTATTTATTTATTCGTTTGTTTCCTTACAAGTTTGCAAGTTTTAGGAAGTCCAAATATGGGCTAACCGTGTAGAACATGTAACCAGTTATGGGAGGGATGCTGAAATAGAAGCCCAGGAGAGATCAGATTGAAACTTTCTGATGATGAAGGAAGAGAACAAAGATTGGAATCCCTAAGGCCTGCACCCTGCAGCCCTCCTCGCCTCACTCCCCAACCCCCTCACCTCTCTGTCCTGGAGGGGGGGGAGGGGGGGTGTCACAACAGCCACGCCCCTTGTCCCCAGCCTGCTTCCCACCGGGGCCTTGGGTCCCACCAATGGCCTTGTGGGCCTTTGAGTAGGCCAGAGGTGGAGCTTGCAGCCCCCTCTTCGTGAGGGCTTCCCCCACCCCCCCACCCCCACAAGCCCTCATTCATTCCCTTCTGCTCCCGAGGCTCTGCGGAAGTCCCTCTAAGAGCCCTCCTACATGTCGTGTTGCTGAGACCCATTTACTTGTCTTTCAGCTCCCTGGGCTAGAAGCATCTTGAGGGCAGTGGATAGGGCCCCGGGGGGGGGCATCAGAGCCCCCAAAGCCCTCGCTGAGACTTTGGGTACCCGAAAACCCAAGGGTGCAGAGCAGGCCAATCATTGCACGCCTCCGTGCTAAGCTCCCCCACACACCCTGCTCCTCCATCCCCAGGACCAGGGATGCAGAGAGATCAGGGCTCCCCGGACTGATGGGCACGTTCAGGGCCAAGCTGGAGTTGCCCCCACCTTCCCCTGGCCTCTGGCTGGGCAGGAGTGGCCAACAGAACCAGCTCCCGTTACCAAGCCGGGTGCTGACAGCCCGGTCCTGGAGAACAAGAGGCCCTTTCAGGGTACAGGGCCGGGCGGGCCCCACGTTCAGGTGCATGATCTCACCTCGCGGAAACCCAGCGGGCCTGCCAGAGGGCCTCATAAAGCCTTTGATGACCCAGCGTGGAGGACACAAATCACAGGTCCCTGGGGCCTCCCAGGCCTGGCCCACACTCCACTCCATGGACAAACGGCCAAGTCCTGAAAAGGACACAGGTGGGTGGGACCGCAGGGTGCTTGGGCAGATGCAGGCTGTCTACCCAGACCCTGCCGGCCTGAGTACCCAGCGGCCCGTTGTTCGCCAACCCCCCCCACCCCGCTCCCCGGGACACAGCAGCCTGATGGCTCCGGTCGGTCAGCTTTAGCAAAGCCCTCGGGTATCGTCAGGCAGACGCACCCACCCCCCCACACACTGGTGGCCCCTACACGCTGGGTGCAGCTGGGGGCTGGGGCTGAGGGATCTGGGTGTTGTCCCCCCAGGGCAAGGCACCAACCAGGGCAGCAGTGGCTCCATCTTGGATGGAATCTGCCCGAACTCCTTAGCCTGCAGCTCACGGGAGGCCCTACTTGCTGTGAGCTCGCAGGACATGGCCTGGGAGCCCAAACCGACCCAGACAAAATGGAACTCAGATGAACCAAGAAGCAATGCCCCCTGCCCTCCTGGCCTGGCTTCTTGGCCCTACCCTCGAAGAGGGGGCAACCGTCTCTGGCTTCTCCGAGTCCTCCTCCGGCAGGAGACCAGGACGGGGCGCACATGCCTCTCATTGTGCCCAGCCTCGTGATGTGTCCAGCGGTGGCCTCTGTCGTCACTCCAGAACAGAGGTCCAAGTGCTACCGACTGTCAAAGCCTACCTAGCAGGTGGCCCAGCCCCTTGGCACCTGGTCACGGGGAGCTCACCCCATCACGGGCAGGTTTGCGTAGAGACAGCCCCCATCCAGGACTGCCTCCCTGGATAGTGGTCCAGTGAGGGTCCTCAGCCCCCAGCCAGGGCTAACTCTGGGCCCAGCTTGATCTGTGGTCCCAACCCAAAGTTTCCTAAGCTGCATAGTGGGTTTCTGGGGTGCCCGCTTCCCTTTCCACTTTATTTGGATGTGCTCAAGGCGGCCCAGGCCTCCAGCTTTTACAGCAGGCTCCTCTCTGCCGGCAAAAACTTGACAGAGCTTGGGGGTGGGGCAGGAAGGAGAACCAGTAATTACGGAGCTGATGAGGGCATTTCTGGGATGGGCACTGCACTGAGCGGGAGGCCCACGTGGAACAAGCGCAGGCTGGATCTGATGGTTGTCCTTGGACCCTGAGCTTCGTGGCCCCAATCCTTGGCCCTTCCATGCCCCACCGTGGCCACTGGGAAGCTTGCTGCTCTCACTGGAGGGTCAGACGGCACGGACAAGGCCCTTCCCACTGGAGGGGTCTGGAGGCCTAGAACTGTGTCCTTGGCTAATCCAACGCTCTGATGGGCACAGTGAGGGAGACAAGGAAAGCGTGAGGGAGTTCTAGAGCCGGAAGTGGTTGGAGGTACAGAGTAACCCCATCTGCATGCAGGAACCAGGGATCACAGAACAGATCCCATGACAGATGGTGGTGGGCAGGAGATACCCCCCTCCCCACCCCAGGCAGGGTCCCAAGCAGGTGCAAGGGTTAGGGTGAGGCCCCTCCGAAGCTGCTTCTCCCTCCACTTGGGTCTCCAGGGCTCAGGCAGCTCAGTTCACTTTCCTGGGCACGGGAACCAGGACAAAGGTCGCTTCCCCCTGAACACAGAACAGAACTTCTGGTGCCGCGTGGACACAGGACTGTGGCAGGGTGAGTGTTGGTTCGTGGAGGACCATCTCTGTGTACGCAGAAATCATCTGGGGCCACCTGCTTGGAGCAAGGACATCACTGGTAAGTGAGAAGAACAACTAAGAACTCACTGCTGCCGGGCCCTGGGATCCCTTCCATGCTTCACCTCTGACCCTTGGGCCAAGCCATCGTTGAGGATGGGGGGGCACCAAGCGTTGGGTGGTGCAGCCAGATCTCGGAGCTAGTAAATAGAGAAGCTAGGACATGAACCCAGAGCAACAACAAATCCTGGGCCGAAGTCATAGGAGCACCCCTCCTTGAGCCAAGGGTTTCAGCCCCATGACCAGGAGTAAGTCTTACCTGTGCCCATCCAAGGTGGCCCCACCTGCTGCCTTACTTGGTCTTGTGGTAGGAAGCAAGGACTGAAGGAGGCTGACTGCCCGGTTCAAATCCCAAGTTTGCTACTTACTGGCTGTGCAGCCCAGGGCCAGTGCCTTACCCGCTCTGGCCCCAGTTTTTTCATCTGTGGAATGGGAATAATGATAGGCTCTACTTCCCAGGGCTATTGGGAGAGTTATATGTGTGAGTGCATAGAAAGCGTCGTGTGTAGGGGACATAACACGTGTGCTCAAGCAAGATTTGAAGAACTTAAAAAACTTACCCTGTCTTTCATCCAGAAATCCGGCAGCCAGAACTCGTATTCAGTCCTGTCTGCCCCCAAATTACATTTTTAACCTTGTGCCAGTGGCTGCCCAGAAGATGCCCAGGCCTTGGGGAAGCTGGAACCGGGCTCGGCTGCACAGCCGTCGGTAGATGGCGCTGTGGGGCCACGAGGACCACCCTGGCGCCAAAAGCGTGCGCTCCCGTATCAGGTCACGCACAGACGGGGGTCCTCCCAAGCCCCGGGCCATACCCTAGATGAGGTGCTGCCCTAGGAGGGAGGTACCGCTCACCCTGTTTCTCTGATGAGGATTACAAGGACCCAGAGAGATTAAGCCACTGGCCCGAGGTCACACATCCAAAAGGCACTGGGGCTCCCCCCACCCCAGATGCACCCACTGAGATCCCCAGCCCCGCCCTCATGACACCTACCCCACCCTCACGGGCCCCGAGAGGCCACAGTTACTCTGGAGCTTGATGGGAACCAGGCATCCCCCTTCTGCCCCCACCATGGCTGGACATTCCAACAAAGCTGAAGCCGCCAGCTTTGAAGTCAGAGCTAAGCCCCAGATTAGGGTGGCTCCAGGCTGGCCTGTCCCTCCCAGCCCCGTCGCCAGGCCCACGCCCACGGCTCCCCCCTGTCCAGTGTCCTCTTGGCACAGAAAGATCTGGGGCCCAGAGAGGGAAGGGCTTGCTTAGCAAGACACAGCCCCTCTTCTGAATGCCCTCCCCCTGCTAAGGAGCCCCAGGTGCCCCCCTACCCAAGACCGGCCACGGTCCTGAAATCCCGCCTCACAGTCCCCTATCAGCACCCAAGAGGTCTCATGTTAATGTGTTGTCCCCTTTCCCGGCCCCACGGACACACATGCATTAACACCTATCATCCCAATAACGTGTCTTGGGCGGCAATGTGATCCTGAATACATTCAGGGGTGTGGGGCAGATGGAAGGCGGATGACTGTGGAAGGTCTGGAGCTGGGAAGGGCGATCTCCCCCTGGATCTAGCTTCGTCATCTGTTCGCAGAGCATTTTGCACCTCCATGACCCTGGAGGATCCTTCCAGCTCAGCCTGCCATGCGCTCTGTGATTCTAGTTGGGTCACACCCACCTGGAAGCCAGGCAGGTGTGTGTGTGTGTGTGTGTGTGTGTGTGTTGGGCAGGGGGGATCCCCTGCATGCCAGGCAACAGCCTAGGGGCCTTATGTATCCCTATTTTTCTGTCCTGAGGAGTGTCTCGTGTTCTAAAAGCCAGCCAGCCCCATCCCTGCTGTGTGGTCACCAAGGGTCCCAACAGAACCAAGATTGAAGACTTGACGTCCTATCTACTCCACCCTCACCGAATAGGCACCAGGCGAGCCATGAGGCACGCTAAACTGGGAGAGGCTGGGGCAGAGGCGGGGCAGGTGGAGTGAGGGCAGTGGACACCACCCTGGACGGGCTTTAGGAGAGCGACAGATGCAAAGTGCCCCGGGACGCCATATCAGTGGGACTGAGCTGACGCCTGAATCATCCAGGGAGTCTGGCTTCAAGACAGTGAACTCTGAGCTTACGTGTGTGCCCGGCAACAAACTCTCATGTGGCTGAGAGGCCGTCTGTCTGTCTGTCAGCAAGCAGCCACACTCCCTTGGCCCCACCCTACTGGATGGAGGCTCTTTTGTTCGAGGGGATTTGGACTCAAGACTGAAAGCGAATGCTTTTAGACTTGGGGTTCAAGAACTCATGTTCCAGAGAGTTCTGGACCGTTTGCTTTCTGAATAGTCTCTCACAGTCTCTCCTCTAGAATTCACCTCTTCCCCAAATCTCAGTGATTCCCACCCCACGTCTATTATTTTTGCCCTTAAGTATTGTCTACATTAGTTACTTTCCTTAAATTGACTCATGTACATACATTTCTTCTGAAGAAAGCTTTTCTAAAAGAAAAACACAAAACCTCACTACCAAACATGAAAGCTAGTTCCACACGCCATAAATAGGAGATGACCTTAAAAATATAGAGGGTGTTGCTCAAGTCTAGCTGGCTGCTGTGGCTGAAGGAAGGCCTAGGGTCTGCTTCCTGATGGTTAAGAAGGGCATCGGGCTGGTCAGAGCCCCACCAACGTCAAACAGAGCCTCTCCACGTGATGTAATCAGCAGTGGACTTCTCTGGAAGAAGACTCCTTTTTTTCCATCTTCCACCTGGAGGCCTGTCATCATCCTGTTTGTCTGCATTTCCCCTACCCATTCTTCAAGTTATCACCTCCTCCAGGAAGCCTTCCAGGCTGGATTGGGCCTCTCCTCTGTTCTTTCTCAGTTCCATGGGCCTTTCCGGACTTTGCACTTGTCACCCTGGGTTATTAAATTGCATTTGTGCTCGTGTCACTCCTGGTGACACAGAAGTGTCCCTACTCCCAGGACACAATTTTACCATGGCCTACATGGGTGGCCTACTGCCTCCTCACCTGCCCCTTGCCCATCCACCCCTCTATCACCTTGAGTCCTTCTGGTATCCTAATGTCATTACTGGCCATGGGGTCTGCCTTCCCCTGGACGTGGGCTCAGTAGGGGCCCGGATGCTATCTGTCTGTCCACCACTGGATCCCAAAGCCTGGCCTGCGTGAAGCAAGGAGCTATCCTGTGAAGTTAGCACTGTCATGATCCTCATTTTCCAAATAGGGAAACTGAGTCATGGCAAGGTTAGTGAGTTGCCGAGGGTCACCCACGCAGAAGTGGCAAAGTCGGAGGCAAACTCAGGCGTCCGGGCTGTGGAGCCAGCCAAGGTCACCACGACCTTCATCCTGTGCCCAGGGCTCAGCTCACAGCGGGAATGGGGTAGAATTTCCCACCAAACAGACTCTGTGGCTACTGGGGTGTCCCTTCAAGTACCTCACCGTCTGCCTTCACCACCCCCGGGGCCTGAAATTCCACCAGGAGGTTTCAGTGGCCTGAGGGCTAGTGTCCCTGGACTGAGGACACCGTGGGCCCCGCTACCCGCACCCCAGCCACTTCCTGGCCGTGAAAAAGGTACAGAGTCACCCCCAGGGTTGCCACGGAGACGGCCGATGGAGGCAGAGCTCGGTCAGCAGAGGCTCCCCGGGAGATTCCCCGCCCAGCCGGCTCCAAGCCCCTGGGGTCCGTCCTGGAAAGACCTTCAAAGGACTCGGCCATTCTTGAGCGAGTGCCAGGGAGAGAATCTGTTCTCAGAGTCAATTTAGCCAGCCGCACGGGTGGAAGGAATTTGCCGTTTCTCTTAACAGCGACCCCCTCGTGATTTACACGGGGGCCACTGTCCGAAGGCCCCGGCTGACGGATCACAGTGGAAAATCAGATGCCAAGACCCAGGCGGCTCACTAGGCTAATTACCCTCAATGAGACCCAGCTGGCTGGGGAAGCCGGCGGGGGCCAGGGCAGAACCAGATCCCTGCACCCAGCCCCCTGGGGACATGAAGCCTGCCATGGCTGTGTCCGGCCTTGCTGCCCGTCACCTACCGGGCTCGGGTTGCAGCCACCAAGAATTCCAGGAGAGCCAGTCCTGGCCAGCTCTCGAGACAGGTCACCTTCTGTGCAGCACAGCTAGGCAGGCCCAGGGATGCCCACGGCCTCAGGGTTTCCTGCTGTCCAGGGGGCTGGAGATCCCTGGGACTCACTCCAGGGGCCATGGGATCCCATTCTGTCTGTGGGGAGACTAAGGCCCAGACAGGGAGTGCAGGCCCCATGCAGCCCTGGGGATGGCCCTGGGGATGCTGCAGGCCCTGGCCATGACCTCTGGCCTGCAGTGCCTTCTTGGAGGCCCAGAGCCCACAGCACGGGCCGCAGAAGCTACCTCCAGTGGTCTCATGCAGTTTGAGTCAGCTCTCCAGGCCTGCTGGAGCCGATTACATGTTTCCCAAGAGTCTACTAAGTGCCAGGCCCTGTGCAGGGGGCTAGGGGTACAGGGAGGGACAGAATCCAACCTGATCCCAGACTTAAAGCCCTATGGGGAAGGCAAACACCACTTATGTATCCTCAGCGGAAGCGCTTGGTGCCATGAAGATGCCCTGGAGGGGGTGTGGCACAGGCCAAGCAGCAGACACTGGGGAGGTGGGGTAGAGCAGAGAACAGAAAGCTGAGTGGGGGTCAGTGGGCAGAGGAGGGGGTGGTACCAGGCAGGAAAGTGTGCCAGGCAGAAAGAATAGCATACACAAAGGCCCTGGGGCAGGAAGAAACGTAGGGCACTCAAGGGGCCAAATGCGCAGCTGGAGCCCAGAGCCAGGAGGTTGAGGGTGCAGGGCGAGGTTAGGGAGGCCACAAGGAGTTCTTGTACCTTTAAAAAGCGATCCCAGATATGACTCAGGAGACATGATGAGTCCATTAACACGCATGCTGCTCCCAATTTCTCTCTGGCTTTCAGGAAACTCAACTCCCACCCTAGCTTCCTGGAGTCGAGGAGGATCCAGTGGGACCTACCTGGGGGTCCCACGGGGCCAACCCAAGTATCCCTCCACAGAACTGGATGGAAAGTCAGAGAGACTAAAGGCCCCTGGCTGTGGGCTCGGGTCAGGGGCAGCCAAGATCACCAATGAACCTCCTTGGAAGGAGAAGGGCCATGAGCCAGCCATTCTGTGGAGCCACGACTGGCCCACCACTCTGCTCCCTTCTTCTTCCCAGGCCACCGGAGTCTGCTCGCTCCCATGCCTGTGGGGCCAGAGCCCACTGAGGACAGAGGTGGGTGTTCCTGGTGTTACTGATCATCTCTGGGCCCTGGAACAGAGGGGGCGTAAGTGGATGGATGTCTGAAGGACAGAGGAATGAATGGGCCCCCAGTCTCCTCTCCTGAGCCATATGGAGCCCCTGGGGCCTTCCCGGCTGGCCGCCCCTGTGTCCTTGCAGAGCTGGGTCACTGCAGGGCAGGCAGAGCGGGGTGTCACGGAGCAGGGCAGCCCGGAGCTGTCAGCGGGCGAGCAGGTGCCCGTGGCGTCCGTTCCCTCCAGCTTGGCTCTGGCCTGGTTCCTCAGGGCACGAACAGGTCTGACGAGTTCCTCAGCAGCGGAGACCTTGATTTCCAGGAAAGCCAAACTCTTAGAGAGCAGAAAGAACAAGGCCTGGGCGGAGAGAAGGCTCTTTTGGAATACTGCTTCTCCTCTGCCGTGGGCCTTCCCCAGCCCCTGCTCGCAGACCTTGCCCTTGTGATCTGAGCCGGGGAGCTCCGGGCTGATGGGCACACCTCTCTCTCCACCTCCCCCAGAGGCAACGAGGACTCCATCCCTCCCCACCCCCCCAATCCCACGGCATCGGCTGGTAGCGTGGGGTAGAGCGTACGGGTGCAGGCTCAGAGCCGGGCTGCCTGGGTTCCCCTTCCAGCTCCACCAATGACCTTGGGCAAACTCTGTCCTCCCTTTCCGGTCCTGCGCTCACATGGCTGAGGTGCCTAAGAGCACGTGCAGACCTCAGCCTGGGGCCTGGCACTTCGGATCCCACGTTGTTGGCATTTCTCCACTCGATCTTCTCCCTCGGGCCTCACCTCCCGGCCTGCTGACCGCCAGTCTCTGCCTGGTCTTCCTCCTGCTCTAAGGGCTCGGGGTTACTCTGTGGACTCTTCTGGTCCCGCTGCCGGCTATCCCTTCACAGGCTAGGCCCAGGTCCTGGCTCCCAGAGCCCTAGACATAGCATCCATCTGCCTCTTGCACCTCACTACTAACACTCCAAGCCCCAAACTGAACTCAGCATCTCTCCCCGGAGCCACTTTTCCTCCGAGTCCTCCCCCCTACCCAGGGCAGGGCACCATCAGTCACCAAAGCCATGTCCCCACGGCTCCCCCTGATGCCCATCATCTCTACCCTTTCTCCTGATCATACTGTCTTGTCTCTTTCCTCTTTCTTTCTCTCTCCTTTTCCTTTTTCTTGCGCCCTTCCTTCCTGTTGGGATAGAACATAAATATAGTAAAGTACATTAACAGCTCGAATCTTAGATCGTATGATCACCTTACGTGTCTATACATGAGTACGTGCCACCAGATCAAGACATGGAGGATTTTCATCTCCCACAAGTTTCTCTCATGGCCCTTCCCCACCCCAGAAATAACCATCATTCTGCCTTCCGCCTCCATAAATTAGCTTCACCTGATTTTGAACTCCACATACGTAGAATCAAAAAAATACGCACTCTGAGACATCGAGATGGATGGATTGGAAATGAGAGTCCAGATATAAAGCCATACAACTCTGATGAGTTCATCTTTGACAAGGATGCCAAAGCCACTCAAGGCGGGAACATAGTCTTCACTCTTCCAAATCCTGGAAGAACTGGGTATCTACAGGCAAAGAATGAAGCTGGACCCCCTACTTCACACCAGAGACGACGACGACAAAGCCCTCAAGATGTCTCAATGTCCTAAATGCAGGACATTGAGACATAAAAGAATAAGCATGAAAGAACACTATTAAGAAAGTGAAAAGAGAATCCACAGAATGGGAGAACATTTTTGCAAATCATGGATCTAAAGAACCTAGTATCAAATATATATAAAGAACTCTTAGAGCTCAGCAACCAAAAAGATAAGTAACCCAATTTAAAAATGGGTCATAAAGCTGAAAAGACATTTTTCAAAAAAAAAATATAAAAATGGTCAATAAGAACATGATAAGATGCTCAGCATCATCAATCATTAGGGAAATGCAAATGAAAAACAAAATAAAAGGCCACTTTACACCCACTAGGAGGGCTATTAAAAAACAACAACAACAGTGGGGCGCCTGGCTGGCTCAGCTGATAGAGTGTGCAACTCTTGATCCCAGGTTGTGAGTTCAAGTCCCACATTGGATGTAGAGCTTACTTAAATAAATAAAAATTTAAAAAAGAAAAAAAGAAAAAAACCCAAAAATAACAGTGCTGGCGAGGATGTGAAGAAAGTAGAAGAACTTCGAACATTGCCAGTGGGCATGTAAAATGGTGCAGTCACTTTGAAAAGGTGCTTTGAAAAGCAGCTGAGCAATTCCTGGAAAAGTTAAATATGGAGTTACTATATGACCCATCCGTTTCACTCCTAGAAGAGGATCAAAAAACATGCTCACACAAAAACTTGCACATGAATGTTCACAGCTCTGTTACTCATAATAGCCCCAAAGTGGGAACATCCCTAATGTCCATCAAGAGATGACTGGGTAAACAAAGTGTGGTCTAGCCGCACAATGCAATGTTATTCAGCTATAAAGAGGAAAAGTACCACAACACAGAGGAACCATGGAAACATTATGCGAAGAAGCCAGACACCAAAGGCCATATACTGTATGACTCCATTTATATGAAATGTCTAGAATAGGCAGATCCATGGAAAAAGAAATTAGATTGGGGGTTGTTGGGGACTTGGCACAGAAAGGGATGAGGAGTGGCTGCTAATGGGTTTTTTGGGGGGCAATGAAAATATCCTGGATATGGATAGTAGTGACAGGTGCACAGCCCTGTGAGGATACTAAAAACCACTGAATTATATCCTTTAAAATGATGGGTTTTATGGTATATGAATTATATCTTAATAAAAAAGTTATTTTTAAGTATGCTATCATTTTAAAAAGTTAAAGAAAGAAGTGTGCTCTCTTTTGTGTGTGTCTTTTTTTTTTTTTAAGATTTTATTTTTAGGGACGCCTGGGTGGCTCAGTCAGTTGGGCGTCTGCCTTCGGCTCAGGTCATGATCCCGAGATGCTGGGATGGAGCCCCGCATCGGGCTCCCTGCCCCGCAGGGAGCCTGCCTCTCCCTCTGCCTGCCGCTCCCCCTGCTTGTGCTTTCTCTCTCTGTCAAATAAATAAATAAAAATCTCAAAAAAAAAAAAAGATTTTATTTTTAAGTAAGCTCTATCCCCAACGTGGGGCTGGAACTCACAAGCCTGAGATCAAGATCATTGTCTTGTTTCCAATTTGGGACTCTTGTAGATCTGTGAGCTCTCACACTTGTCTTTCGAAGGACATGTGATGGACATTTCTGGCGGTCTCTGTGTAGGAGTGGGAGTGCTAGGTGAGCAAATGTATCCATTTTAACTTCAGGAGGAAGTGCTGCCCCAGTTTGCCAAAGGGGTTGACCCACTTCACGCTCCTGTGACCCAACTTCGAGAGTTCTGTTTGTTCTACATCCTCGTCAACACTTGGCGTTGTCAATCTTTTTAACTTTAGCTATTCTGGTGGGTGTGTTCTGTAAGGAGGTTTTCATTTGCATTTTCCCTACAAGCGTGAAGTTGAGCATCTTTTCAGGTCTTTCTTAGCCATTTGGAGACTTTTTGGCATTTACTTGTGTGTGTGTGTGTGTGTGTGTGTCTGTGGTTGTTAGCTTTCCATTAAGGATGTGTAGGATTTTTAAAAAATGTTTCTCCATGAAGTCTTTTTTTTTTTTAAAGATTTTATTTACTTATTTTTGAGAGAGAGAGGGAGAGTGTGTGAGCGCCAGCAAGGGGAGGGGCGGAGGGAGAGGCAGGCTCCTCGCTGAGCAGGGAGCCCAACATGGAACCCCATCCCAGGACCCCGGGATCATGTCTTTCGCTGAGGGGAAATGTTTACTTTTGATGAAGTCCAACTTATGCATTTTCATTTTGTGGTTGGTGCTACATGTGTCCTCTTTAAGGAATCCTCACGGGCTCCTTAAACATTTCTTGGCTCCGCCCCCTCGTCTCTACCTCGTTGGCCTCTGCCCAGCTCCTAGGGAGCATTGCTCCGACCCCTCTCCCTGTGCCCCCACCCCACTTCTTGTCCTGCTCACTGCACCACCTTCCAGCCCAGGGACAGGGTTGGCTCATCTGGGTGTCCCCCGGACCGGCACGGGGGTTTGGCGCGCCCTAGGTGCTCAATAAAAGCTTCCTAAATGAAGGCATGTCCTGTGGCCCAGCTGGGGATCATTAAAACTGTCAATTAGTTCTAAACACCAGCTCATCAGGAACATTTGAGCAAAGCCGGGGAAGTAAAAAAGTTTTGGAAAAACCAACAACGCAGGAATGTTTCGCTTTCTCCCCAACCAGAGCATTAATCACGAAAACTCAGGCCTTGTTAGCATTCTTTATTCTCGCTTTGCCCCTGAGCCACAGGGCGAGGGGAGCCTTTCCTTTGCACACGTTGGCTGTAGGGGGCTCCCCAGGGGTCACCCCCAAAACATGGCGGGTGTTTGCTGCCTCCCAGTGTTGGGGGGGTCCCTGGCCTCCTAGTCTTTCTCCTCTCCGTGTGTGATGACGTAGCACAGGTTCCGGTAATCCAGGTTACCACACATATCTGGCGGGAAAGCCGCAAACATCTGCTTGACCTGGGGAAGGAGCAGGGAGTCAGCCTGGACTCGGGTGGAAGGGGGACCAGAGTCGGGGGGGGTGTCACCTGAGGGCGTCAGGCAGAACGTGGCTCCCCTCTCTGCAGATGGAGGCAGGGATGGCCACGGGCCCACAGCCAGCCCCACTCAGCCTTGTCCCCCTCCAAGGAGTCAAAGGGCTCATCATGTCGGCATCTAAACAAGAGCCATCTCTCGGGGAGGGGCTGCTGAGAAGGGCCTGGGCCGGGCAGGACCTCCCCTGGAAGATTCTAGGCAGGGCCCTGGAAAACACGCACTCACCTCCTCCTCACTGAACCGGTCGGCCTGGGTCATGAGCTTCTCTTTGATGCTGCTCGAGGGGAAGAGGAAGGGTCAGGTTCAGGGGAAGGGCCACCCCGGGCGTGCACATGCAGATCCCGGGTGGGGGGTGAGAGGGGACAGGCGGTGGGGATGCGTTGTGCCCCAGGAAGACGCCGGCCAGATGTCTGTGTGGCCTCAGACGGACCCCTCCATTTCTTCTAGACGCACCGCTGGTTCAGCCAGGGACTTGCGCTGACATGTGCATCGTGCCTTCGGGAGTACAACGGGCTTGCACTCGGCCGAGGCATGATAAAGCCTTGCCCAGGTCTCCTTTGCTCCTCGTAGCCCCGGGAAGCCAGGGCTATGAGCCCCCTTCACAGAGAAACTGCTGAGGTTCGGGAGATGTCAGGACCGGCAGTGACAGTGTGCGGCCAGAGCTGCCCGGGGGCCTGGAGGAGCGGCAGGAGGTGAAGCTCCAGAAGCCTGATGCCCCGGGAGCTTGGAGGGCTACCCTCCCCCCCGGCCTCTCGGGGGGCACAGCGGGCAGGGAAAGGATCAGAGGGCTGAGCCAGGCCTGAGCGCCAAGTGTCCCGTGGCGCTGGCAAAGGCCAGCCCGCTAAGGACCGACGCGCATTTTCCATTATTTATGTTACTGTGGGACAGTCACAGTTTCCGACTCTCTGAGCTGGGGACTGTTCACAGACTCCGTTTCAGCCAGAGCCTCCTCTGTGGCCTGCCTGGCAGGCAGCCACGTCTTCCACGTCCAATAGCCCCGGGGGTGAGGTCTTCGGTTCCCAAACTGGGTCCCTGAAGTGTTCCTGGCCTGGCACTGGGGGGAGTGAGGGTGCGTGCCGGGAGAGGGGTTGGTCCAGACCACTCCTGGGGTGGCTCTCAGTGCCTCCTGGGGGTCCCCAAGATGGCTGTGGGAATCAGGGACCCTGAGGGAGGGGTGAAGGAGAGGGCCCCAGCCTGCAGAAACCCTGAACGACCCCTCCCCTACCCCTGGGGAGCATGTGCCTCACAACTGTGGCGGGTGGTGAGAAGGTGTGGGGGACAAGATGGGCCTTGTCTGGTTTCACCCCCGTTCCCCCCCCCCCCCCCGCCCTCTCCTGCCCTCCCCCGCCCGTCCCCATTACGGGATGATTCTACCGGGCAGCAAATCTAGCCTCAAAGCCAAGGCCTCAAGCCTCCCAGTAATCAGTCAGGAAGCATGTGCCTGGGGAGGAAATTCTGCCTGCCTCAGGCCACGCACAGGCCCAGTGAGACCTCGGAGGCTCTGAAGGGACTTCCCCAGGGACAGTTCAGTGTCCTAGCTCCTGCGCAGGCCGCCCCACCCACCACCCTCGGCTCTGCTCAGTGCTCTCACTGGGGCACAGCAGGCATCGGGGCCCCCACCTCCACAATGCCAGCCCAGTGGCCCCCAGGGCAGACCCGGAGTCCAGGGCTTGTTGCATGAGCTGCCCCACACAGGCCCTCTCTGTGCTCAGCCTCTCCCACCCAGCTTCCCCACGCCCTCCAGCCGCCCCCTTACCAGCCCCGCAAACGCCGAGCCCTACCCCTTCACAGCTATGTTCTGGCCTCTAGAATGTTCCCTGCCCCAGCCTAGGCAACCCTATGTCGCCCTTCAAGGCCCACCTCTACCACTGGGAAACCCACCCCTGGTGACCCTACACTCCCTATACACTTCCACACAGAAATGGGGACACTGGGTCCCAGAGAGGGGAAGGGGGGGGACACTGGGCGATGGCTGAGCTGGGCAGGGCAGTGCCCGCCTGGCTCCTGGCCAGACACTGACCGAGCTGGGTGGGGGAGGAGACTGGGCTGCAACCCACCCTGACCTCACCCCAGCTCACTGATCACCTGAGCCTCTGGGGAGAGAAAAACCAAATGAAGGGCAGAGGGGACTTACAAATCAGCCTTGACGAAACCTTTCCCTGCGGTGTCAAACACCTTGAAGGCGTGGAGAATGGTCTCCTCCGGGTCCGTACCTAGAAAACAGCACATACAGGCAGGGAGAGAATGAGAGCATAGGCCAGGGCTGGGGGCTGGGCTTCCCCCCCAACTTCTACTCCACAGTGGGAGCAAGAGAAGGGAGATTTCTGAGAAACGAGGAATAGGAGTAACGACCAAGAGCACTGTGTGTAGTTGTGAGCAGCCTGCTCAGCTGTACATGGAGACCCCAACTGAGCACTTACTATATGCTTAACCCTCCTGATGACTGGCCTGATTTCATAGGCAAAGAAACTGAAGCTCAGATTAGTGAGGTGGGGTTGGGGTGGGGGCACTTCTGGGGCTCCCTCGTGACCCGAGATGTGCATGAGAGCTGGCAGGTCCAAAAAGACAGTGCTGTACTTGGGGGCTGAAGGCTGGGCTTGGGCAGGGGCACTGGAGGGTCTGCAACATGGTCCAGGCCAGAGATGGGGCGGGTGGAGGGCAGTGGGCTGGAGGGAGGGCAGAGCAGTTCTGGTTTGTCACCGACCCCCACACCCCGGTGTGGGCTTGGGGGAAAGGTGTCATTAGAAGGAATGTCTATTACCACAACAGGATGGAAGAGCTAGCCCCTGGTTGTATGGATGGGGAAACTGAGGCCCAGAGGAAAGCAGGGTCTGGCCCAAGGCCTCACAGCCATTAATGACAGCAGGCGACCTGGTGACCCTTCCCTGATGCTCTCTCCCCTCTGTCACACTGCCACCCCGCTCACTGCAGACCAGGCATGTCCTCTTCCTTCCTCAAGGCTCAGCTCTGTCACCAGTGACATGGAGGGAAAGGTGTGTTTGCTGCCCACCTCCCAGGATCAGCTTGCAAAAGGGGTCATTAATGGTAAAGATCGGGTCGAACATTGATGGGTCACGGTCGCAAACCCCTCTGAGTGCTCTGTGCCATGTTGGCTCCCAGGAACCGCCCCCCCCGCCACCAGAACACCCCGTGCAGTAGGTATCGATGTCCTCAGTTTGTCAAAGAAGGAACCGAGACAGAGGACCTTGCCTGAGGTCCCCACGAAGAACGGGAGGAAGGGTCTGAAGCCGACTCTTTGGACTCCAGAGCTCCCTGCTGCTCTGTGCTCCTGCCTGCCAGACTGGGGCCTCCTCCCGACAGGATGCCATCTGAGTCACTTGGCGTCTCTGAGGCCGAGCGAGGGGCCGAGCCTGGCGCAAGTCTGGCCCCGCTGGCCTGGGAGTTCGGGGAGGGCACAGCCGTGGGCTTCCTCCGCCGAGGGCAGCAGGGAGCCCGTGTGCCCAGGCCAAGAGGCTCAGCCCAGGGTCCCTCTGGGGCAGAGCCCCAGGAACTCACCGCCTGGCCTCGGAAGCAGAGAGGGGGTGCCCCAGGGATTATGGTGGGGGGGCTGGTGGGAGGTCTTGGCCTCCCAGGGCATGTGAAGAGTCCTCGCTGCTGGGGTGGGCTGGCTCCAACCCACCTTCCTGAGGACCAGCAGCCCCGGTCCTCTCTCCCCCCAGAGAGGGTCTCTGCTCTGCGGACCGCAAACCACACAAATGTATGGGCCACAGAGTGGCCATTGGGAATCACGTGACCAAGTGTCCTCATCCCAGTTAGAGGGATGACGGGGCCTGCTCCAGCCCCCCAGCTCCTGTCCCCACTGCTGGCCGAGTGTGCAGGCTCAGCCAAGTTCACGTAACAAGCTCAGATGGAGCCCCCATCCTGGGATCCCTGCAAAACTGAGAAAAAACTGCAGTCTCTTGGCCCCTGTGGGGGCCTGCCTGGCCCTGGGTCATGGCTCTTAGCTCAGCCGTGCACCCACGCGAACTTCAGGCCTCCCACGTAGAGTCACCAGCTAGAGTCCCTCAAGTCTTTCCCAGGAGTATACCTCTGCCCCCCCCCCCCCCCCCCCCCGCTTCTGAGCTGAATCTTCAAGGAGGAGGCCACAGTCCTGGGAATAAGCCCTAACGAGCTTCCCAGAGCTCCAGGCTCCCCTCCGGCTCCATGTCCGGCCCTCAGTCTCCCCGGGAGGGCAGGTCTATTGTTGGCCTTTAGCTCCAGGATCAGCCAGGACAGGGTGTGTAGAGGTTATTATACTTCCCAGCTGGCCTCAACCCACGAGACTGTTAGGATTTCTTGCCAAACATAATCAGTGATGTGGCCAGGGTCACCCCTGGAGTGGGTTGAGTTGGCCCCAAAACATATGCCCATGTTCTCATCTCTGGAACCTGGAAATGTCACCTCACTTGAAAAAGGGGCCTTTGCAGATGTAAGGAAATGGTGTTGAGATGGGCAGACCATCCATCCTGGGCTATGCCGATGGGCCCTAAATCCAGTGACAAGTGTCCCTCTAAGAGTGAGGGACAGGGAGATGGGCAGACAGAAGAGGAGGGGGACAGTGGGACCACAGAGACAGGGAATGGAGCAAGGCAGCCACCGGAGGCCAGAAAAGGCACAAAAAAAATGGGGCTCTCCCCTCAAGCCCCTGATAGAGCCTCTTGCCGGATTTCGGACTTCCAGACGCTGGATCTGAGAGAACACATTGAGGCTTTTTTGAGCTGTCAAGTTTGTGGTTCTTTGTTAGAGCAGCCTCAGGACACCAACACAACCCCCATTTTACAGACATTACGAAAATGGAGGTGCAAAGCAGACAAGCCTGGCCCAAGGTCACCCCGTGGGGATCAGTGGGAGGGCATCCAGCAGGTGCAGGCCGAGGGTGGGTGGGGAGGAGTCTCACCTCCCAGGGCAGCCTCAGCCCAGGCTGGCCCCCTCCCTCTGCCCAGGGAAGCCTCGAGCCCAGGAAAACGCTACAAAGGGGCAGAAGGTAGCTCCCCGGGGCCCAGAGAGAAAGGGACAGAGTTGCCTGGACCACTGCCCTGAGCCCACGCCCCCAGCCCAATGCTGCATCTCGGGAGGCACCATGGTTAGAGCCCAGAGTCGTGGTTAGGGTTCTATCCCCGCCACTCTGATGCGCGGGTGCCTGGCACAAGTATGGTGACACCTCTGAGCCCCTCGAGCTGTTCCCTGGAAGCTGTTTGAGTGGCCCTCCCGGAGCTGGGGTCAGTCGTAGTAACTTCCAGAATCCCATTCCCAGCGACCCTCCTCCTGTTGGCTGTGAGGCAGGGAAGGTAAGGCGAGCCCAGGGGTAGGGAAGTGGGGCTGGGGCCCCTGGTGGGCAGAGGGCTGTCACACGAATTGTCCCCTCCCGCCCCCAGGAGGCCCTTCTCCCACCCTGGTGTAGAAGTGGAAACTGGGGTGGGTCCCGGGGGGCTGGCAGCTGGGGCCACACCATGCTCCCAGCTGTCTGCACGCAGAGCCGGGCTGCCCAGCCCCTCCCCAGGGCCACCTGGGGCCTCGCTCACCCTTCAGCTTCTCCCCAAACATGGTCAGGAAGACGGTGAAGTTGATGGGCCCGGGGGCCTCCTTCACCATGGCCTCCAGCTCCTCGTTCTTCACATTGATGCGGCCTGGGGGAGGGGGAGGGACACCCAGGAGCGCAATGAGGGACAGAGGGGACCCTGCCTGCAGGCAGCCCAGGAAAGCAGAGCTCAGGACCAGGGAGCTTCCTGCAGGGTCTCCCAGCTCTACCCTCCCACCGCACCCCCCCCCAGCCCTCAGGCCCTGCCCACCTGCTGGGGAACCTTCAGAGGGGGACACATTCAGCCACAGCAAGGCTGCCCCCGCCCCCTGCTACCACCCTGGCCTCCCTGGACAGGAGAGCAAGTTGGTGATTATCTCCATCTCACAGATGAAGAAACTGAGGCCCAAAGAAGCTGAAGTGGAGGTGCATAGGGACCAGAAGACCTGGAGCTCAGAGCTCATGTGCCCCAGGAGGAGGTCATCCGGGGGTGGGTGGACTCTGGGGTTCCTCGTGGTCCCAGCGGACAATCACATCTCCGAGAGCTCAAAGCTTAGTTTAGACATGACTTGGTTATGCCCCCTTCCCCTGACCTGAACCCCCTCCCCATTCATGCCTTAAGTCCTCTCCTTGGGCCCTTAGAGAGGGCAAAAGCCTCCCCTGGCAGCTGAAACCCGGTAGCCTTGAGCCCTGCAGACGTGTCCGGCCTCCTCCCCCAGCATCTCCCACTGCTCTCTTGGCCCCCTACCCCACCCCGGCCTCCTAAGCCAGGCCTTTGCATGGGCCATTTGTGCACCTGCTGCCCTCCCTGTGTCCTCGGCCCAGATCGTACCTTCCAGGCACAGGCCACCCCTCCCCTGTGCCCCCACGGCCCCCCAGCCCCCCACACCCACTACAACTGCTGCCCTGGCCTGTCCCCAGGCACCCACTCTTTCCAGAAGGCCTGGGCTCAGTTCTGCCCCACGCCCTGAGCCCCCGCAGCTGCTGGTAACCCACCCAAGGCAGCAAAGGTGTCCCTCAGGTCCTCCTTGTCGATGAAGCCATCCCGGTTCTGGTCCATGATGGTGAAGGCCTGGTGGAGACGTGGGTACTGAGCAGCCTCCTACCCACTCGCCCAAGCCCAGGCCCCTCCCCAGAACCCTGCTCCCCCAAGGGACTGTTGTCCTGCACACTGCTGCCTGGGTAACCTCTGGCCAGCCGGTGTCCTGGCTCAGCACAGCACCAGCACGAGAGTGTTGGCTGACCCACTCAGCTCCCACCGCACGCCAACACACAGCTGGGATGCCACGCCCATCCCTCACTTCATGCTGCAGCAACCCCATTTTACAGAGAGGGAAACTGAGGCTCAGAGAGCAGAAGGACTCGCCCGAGGTCACGCAGCAAGCAAAGGTTCGGGTAGAGAGGGGCGGGGGTTGCCCAAAGACCGCAAGTCACGTCTCCGGGCTCAGAGGCACACCATGGCGGCCTCTAAGGATAGTGACATCATCATCACCCCCAGGGACTGAGGGCCACCCGGGGCCTTGCCAGACCCCTGAGTGTTTCCATGCATTGCATTACTCCTCCCGGTGGCCCCAGAGGGCACTGACCAACCTCTTTAAACTCCTGGATCTGGGACTGATCAAACATGGAGAAGACATTGGAGCCGGCTCCACCTTCCGCTCTCTTGCGGGCTCTTCTGGGTGCCTGGGAGGTGCCAGGTGGGGTACTGCAGAAGGCCTTCCGCCGGAGGTCAGCCATGCACCCCGCCCGCCCCCCACACCTCCCCTCCCAGCGTGTCATGGTCCCGAACAACACGGCCACCCTGGGCCACAGGGTGCAGCAGACAGACGGGGCTCCTAAGGAAGCCTTGTGGATAAGGGTGGGGGGCATTTGTCCAGCCTGAGGCCAGAAACCTGGGGGCCCCCACCCCACAGGCTGGTCAGCGGCTTCCTGACCTGGTGGGGGGAGCCCAGGCGGTATAGCAGAGAGGACACAGTCCACCCCTATCTCCCTGCGGCCGTCCCCCCTCGGGGCTCCCCTGCGCCCACCCAGGGCCCGGTTCCATCGGGAAACGTCTGCCCAGAGCTCAGAAACCATCTCCACAGCAGGTAGAGCAGGCGACCCCCCACACGGAGGGTCTCTGGCCAGCCTTCCTGCCTCCACATGCTTCTCTCAGGATATCAGGGGCCTGAGAGCCCACCATTGAGCATTCCCTGAAAGCTCTGGGTCCCCAAGACCCCCCAGGGGGCCTCGCCCTCCGCGGCTATCACCAAGGACTTTCAGACTTGGCTCGTGAGGTGGGAAAGCGCAGCCCGGACTTCACAGGGCTGGAGGGGCAAGTGGGGTGTCCCCCCCAGCCCAGCGCCCCTGCCTCCATGTCAGTGGTGCCAAGCCACTGCCCACCCCACCCCAGAGCGCGGGCTTCCCCTGCCTCCCCCGCCCCCGGCCCCTGTGTGGTCTCCTCTCCCCGAGCTCACGCCTGTACCCCAGCCCGCGCTCACCCCCACTTCCCCTCCGGCTCCCAGGCTCAGGAGCAGCAGTAACGGCTGACTTATAATTAGCTTTTACTGGGTGCTTTGTCTCCACTAATCCTTTGAAACAGGGCTCACAGGGCAGCCAGGACGTTATGTGCTGTAAAACCTCTGTAATATTTATAAATCCCTTCAGACATCATAAAGAAAGGAACCTCCCTGCGGGGCTCATCTCACATAATTACATACACATTTCCCTCTGATTAATAAAAAACAATCACTTCCGTCTGTGGGATATTCTGCCCTCTCTCTCCTCAGACCTGCCCTTGGCCTGGGTGCCCCCAGCCCTGTCTCAGCCAGCCTACCGTGTCCCTGTCGTGGACCATCGCCCCACGGTGTGCCAGGCCCTCCTCCAGAGCCCCCAAGGGAGGACGGGATTGTTCTCTCGGATGCCCCGGGGGCACCCTGAGCCCCAGGGCCCTGAGCGGCCCCCTGCTCTCCCAGCCCAGCCATCTTGGAAATCGCCTTTTACAATGTGCCCCTAAAGAAACGAACATCTTCCTAAGGGAACACCTCAGGGCAGAAGGGGGTCACCCAGACCTGAGCAGCCCTGCGGTGTTGAGAACATCACTTGCCTGCTCTGAGCCTCAGTTTCCCCATTTATAAAACCAAGATGATGCCTACCTCAGAGCATCGGGACATTGATTAGGTGCCTGCTGCTGACTTCCAGCCAGGCCCTGTGCCCCGTCCTGGGGACCCAGCGCTGAATCAGACCCCGCCTTGTCCCCAAGGATCCCCCGGTCCAGCTGGGAGACAGATGATCAGTGGGGAGGGATGGACAGACACTCAGAACACAGAGAAGCCCTTATGCCATTGGGGCATTCATGGCAGACCTCTCCGGGGGCGGTGGCCTCTGAGCTGAGGCTTGACAGCCAGGTGAGAGTTCTCAGGCCGGGAGGGAGAGTGAAGGTGTGAGACAGGGACACGAAAGAGCCATGCCACTGAGAGCCTGCGGGGACACCCAAGGGGCCAGAGACAAGGGGAGGGCAGCTGGGCAGGCCTCACACCAGTCCGCAGAGGACCCAGGCTATCCTGGAATATCAACCCTGGTTCCCCAGGGAACCATGTCCTCCTAATGGGAGCAGAGTCCTCCTGCTTCTGCCATGAAACTTCCAAGCCTCGCCCACCCTGTCTCCTTCCACCCTCCTCTTCCTCACTCCGACCTCCCCCGCCATTGCGCCTCAGCAGCCCCCAATGGGTCCAGGAAGCAGAGATGCAAATTGGGACCTGCATGGATAGACTGGCTGCCCGTTAAGGACGGTCCAGGGTGGGTCAGGTGCAGGGATAACAGCAAGGGTGAAGAAAAAGGTCCGGACTAGGGACAACATCAGGTCAAGGTCAAGGATGTCAGCAAGAGGAGCAAGGTCAAGGTCAGGGTGAGTTCAGGCATGAGGTGAAGGTCAGGATCACACATGAAGTCAAGGTCACAGGACGAGGTCAGAGTGGAGGAGTGAGGTCAGGGTCAGGAGGCGGGGCAGCCCCAGCCTACCATGGTCTGGAGAGCTCCCTCCCGTCGCAGCAGGGCTGGAGGTTCTCAGGGATGGCTCTTTAAATAGTGCTCTGGGTCCGGACGACAGTTTGGAGGATGACAAAGGAAAGGATGGAGGCCTCCGTGCCAGGCACCTGTTTGGGGCCATTCCAAGTGGGTGGGGTCCAGACACTGTCCAAACCACAGGATCTCCGCCTGTCCTGGGCCAACCGGATCTCTGCACCCAAGGGACAAAGGCCCAGGAAGGGGCCCTTGGCCGAGAACACATAGTATATTGAGGCCTGGAACCAGCTGGGAGGACTTGGCCTTGGGCCATTTGAGGTCAGGAGTTTCCAAGGCAGGGCCACCCACACCAGCTGGGAAAATTCAAGGCTGCAACAAGGCCCGACCCCTTGAGCTCTGTGACTCTGAGTGGGTCACCATCCTCGGGTGAAAAGTGGCGAGCACGTGTCACCCCCAGTCAGCTTGGGGAGAGGGTTTCTGCCTTGTAGTTGGTTACCAGGGCTACCATGACCCCCTCCAGCCCTTGGGCCACTGAAAATGTCTGGGGAGCTGAAAAAGCAAAGAGTGAGACAAAAGAAAAGTGGACGTGACCCCAACGAGGGAGAATTGGGAAATCAGATCCCCATTCCACGCTGGCCGCACATATCCCCGGCCGGGGCCCACCCCTACCAGGCCTGATCCAGCCCAAGAATTCTCCAGGAGATGTGCCAAGCCAAGTCTGCACCTGCCCCTGGCAGGCCCCCATGTGTCCAGTGCAGCCCAGCAGCCCCTGGCCGTCCAGCCAAGTTGGCTCCCATGTGGGACCCGCCATGTCTGATCGGCCGCCAGGGCCGGCAATGCAGGGCTCAGGCAGTGAGCCCACCCGTCTCCAGGTACTGCACAGCTTAACTGTCCCCGGAGCTGGTCTCCAGGCCACCAGGCCCCACGACGACTGATCCCTGCCTTGGAGGAGGGAATGTGATGATGACAGTAAGAGGAGTAGCTAACATTTATAAAACACAGAAGGTCAGGCCATGTTCTACAACACGTGACCTCACAGCGAATCCTTACTCCACTTTCCAGGTGACAGAACTGAGGCTCACACAGGTGAAGTCACTCATCCAAGGCTGATAAGCCAGGGTGCCAGGATGAGTCTCTCTTTCTAGTGGTTCCAGAAGGGAGCTTCTGGAAGATTCTGCCCAACCCAGTGCTCACCTTCCTGACCTCTCTGGGACCTATGATGGAATCTTCCACCCTGAGCTGGGGTCAGGACTGCCGTGCCGTCCCCTGACAGGGACCAATCACAAGCTCCACAGGCTCCGCAGGGACCAACACATGCTCCATGTTCCCCCACCCCAACCACATGAGGAGGGCTTGCAGGTCTCAGTCCTGCCTTGACTGCTGTGGGAGATGGGCCGTGTGAGTGTGGCAGGTGCCTGCCCCCTCTGGGTCCACGTGGTGGGGCAGGTGACCACCGTCCACACCGGCTACGGGGAGCCGCCTCTCCTTGCCTAGTCCACGAGCCTGAGCCTGGGGCCCCCTGGCTCTGGGCTTGCTGAACGGGGAGAGATTGGCCATCTGGGGCTTTAACACCTGTTTCTTGCTGGCCGGAGGCCTCCTCGCACAAGGGCTCGTTGCCACTAAACTCCTGCCTCTGGGGATCACCACCCAGGCCTCTCACCCTCGGAGGGGCTCCGGGGGGCTCAGGACAGTCCCGGGCGAGCGGAGAGCCCCCCAGCCTGCCGGGAGGAGGGAAATGCAAGAGGGAATGCCAGTGAGAGGCGGGTAAGTCACAACAGGGCTGCCAGGGGCTTAGCCAACTCGTCCCGCTGCTTTCCTTCCCTGGCCTCCCTCCTCCATGCTACAAAAGCAGGCAGAGCCGCTCAGAAAGCCGGTAGGGACTGTGAAAACTCATGGGAGAGATGGTTGGAGAACATCTGTCCCTGGGGCGAGCAGGGGTGTGGCGGGGGGTGGGCCTGCAGCGGCCGCGAGCAGGGGAAGCGCCATGAAAACGAGCTGGCCTCTGGAGTCGAGGGCCCAGGTTTGGAAGGCAGGTCCCCCCACGCTGACAAAACTCACGGCCCGTCAGCCAGGTGCGGCCGGGGCGAGTCTGTTGTTTGGCCCCGCAGACCACGGGGTGGTGGCCGGTTCCGGGGGTCAGAGAGACCCCAGAGGGGTCTGTGCTTTCAGCCGGCGGCCTCCCGGGAGTACGTAGCTTCCAAACTGGAATTCCAGGCCAGTCCGGGGAACTCAGAGGAGTACTAAGCCCCTTGTGAAGAGCACCCCACTTTCTAGAGAGCAACGTGAGCTCCCAGGGGTCACCAAACCTGGAAGGGAGCTTGAAAGACATCAACTGCCTTTGGCCTTGGCCCTCCCCCTGCAGGTTGACAGGCGTCACTCCCACCACAAGAGGGCAAGGTGGGCCAGGTGACCCCGCCTGCTACTCCTCACCCCTAACTCTCCCTTCCAACTCTTCACGGTCAGCCGGCCACCACCTCGACCTTCACCACTTTCCCAATGATTTGCAAAATCTTCTTTCTCCAAACCTTTGACCCTGGAGCATATTCCCCCACCCCAACCATGCCTCCACCCTCCCACTTCCTATCACCTCTCACCTCCTCCCAGAAGCCCTCCCTGCTTTCCCTCCCCTCCCTTCTCCCACTGGAATCACTTCTTCTCTCTGACCGCCACTCTGTAGATCAGCGACTACGGGTCTTTCCCTTGGCCTCGGGGCCTTATCATCATTGCTCCTTGGCCTCCAGCCACCTGGCCACTAGGAGCACAGAGGGGCCTCAGTAAATCAGGCTCCCAGGGGTTGTTCACACATAACCTTCCATGTGGGGTATCATTGTCATAGACTTTCTGGCTAGAGGGATCTCAGAGATCCAGTGGAATCTACTGGCCCCCTAAATCCAGCCCACGTAGCCCTGCTAGATGCTGAGCGTCCTTTGCAGTCTCTCTCAAGTGGCTCTTGCTTGCACACCGGCTGTGATGGGGATCTCACCACTTCCACAAGCAAAGGCAACTCAAAATTGGCAAATGCTCATTGATTATCTACTGTGGCCCCACCCTGGTGTTCTGGGGGACTAAAAACTCATCCTCAACAAATCCCTGGGTTTGAATCATTTTAGTAACACAGTCAGACAACGCTGAGTTTATTCATTCATTCATCACATATTTATGGAGTATTTATGAGTGCTGAGCACTGAGGGGAAAAAAACAGGTATGGTTTCAAGAGTGAGGGGACGGAGCCCCATTGCTCATTCAGAGGAGGCACTAGGGGCTCGGGTCCATCAAACGAGGACTTGAGAATGAGGACAAAATGGGAGTTGTCATTGCTCTGCGAGAAGAGCAGGTGGATGTATGGAACATCCCAGAGCACCCGCAGAGCTGCCCACATATGAAGGCGTATGATGTGAGGGGCCAGGCAGGAGAGGGGAGCAGAGGGGCCAGGGCGGCTCAGAGGTGGCGGCCGAACCATCCAGAGGTGACCCAAGCAGGACCAGGCAAAGAGGTCCCAGACCTGGCTTGGAGGCTCCCTCTTCTGGTTTAGGGTGACTCCTGGCCCACTGGGCAGAGGGATCCTGCCCTTTGCCCCCCTTCAACCATCAGACCCGCAGCTCTTTTTACAGCAGGATGCTGTAGCCACAGGCCCCTTGAACCGGATGCATCATTCGTGCTTCTGCGGAGCGAGCGTGTTTGCCAGCCCGCCCGCCCGGCTACAGCTATAAAACAGGCAGGAGGCATTCCGGGAGACATTCTTCTTCACTTTAAAGGTTTCCCGGTCTTTCCTAAGTGGCTCCAAATTAGAGGAAGGCTCCAGACAGGGGCGGGACTGGGGAGGAAGGGACACCAGGGAGTTTGGGAAAAGACAGACCTCCCCCTAATTGTCTTCAAGATCTCAGTCATCCCATCTGGTAATTAGGGAGTTGACAGTGCAAAAGGCAATTTCCTTTGGGGTAAGAGGGAGAAAACAGCTAATTGGCTCTAAGTCTGGTTTCTGGTTTCTGCCTGCACTATTAACTACAGGCTGCTCTGGCCTGACCCGGACTCGGGCCCTGGTCACTCGGAAGCAGGGAAGGGGAAACCCGTGGAACCATGCTGCCTTGGGCAGGCCAGAAAGGGCATGCAGTGGCCCCTTCTGGATTCTGAGTGGGGAGGATCATCCTCCAGGAACAGGCACTTCCCTGGTATTGGGGCCCTGCCTCCTAGAGCTTATTTGGAGAGCCTCTGGGGTGGGGTGGGGTGGGGGGAACTGCCCCTCTGCTCACTCTCTAATTTCATTACTGAGGATGTGATGGGGGGTGAGGGATGGTGAGAAGCGAGTATCAGAACCCAGACCTCCTGACCCCCAGCTTGCAGGAGATCCTTCCCATGTGCCCACATCTCCTTTCTCAGACCCAGGTGGCTGCAGAGGTGGACAGGGTTGGCCTGGTGACCAGTTACAACCAAGAGAGTTCAGGGGTCCAGCCACGGAAGCATGGGCCTCTCAGTGCAGCATTACACACCCAGAGAATGACGGTGACATGTCTTCCCAGCCAAGGTAGCCACAAGGCCAGTTGGACCGAGCACCAGCTCGGGCTGAGTTGTTGCAGGGACTCAACAGCACAGGAGCAACCTAGGGACTGTAGTTCATAGTCAGCTCAACTGAGACATGTGGTTATAAAAGTGAACCTATCCTTGGGTTGCATTAATAGAGGTCTAAGTCGTCAATCCAGGGAGGTGACCGTGCCACCTTCCCCTGACCTACACAAACAACAGAAGACCTGAGCTTGTTCCTAGTACTGTGCTTTAGGGAGGGTTCTTTTTGGAGGATAGCAGCATGTAGTCACATGAATCTCGGCTGAGGGGCTAGGGGCTCTCAGCTGGAGAGAAGCAGCTTTAGTGGGGAGCCTCACTGTGGCAGCTTTTTCAGTTTACCAGCCAGGACCAGCACTCAGCTCTACAGCTTCCATCTTCCCTCCTCCTAGTGTCTGTAGCCAGGCTCACCACCCCTCTCCAACCTTGGCCCACTGGGAAGAACTTTCCCTCTTAAGTGACCCCACTTAAACCCCATCGTTTGGGCTATTAGCTATTGCTATGTAAAGAATCACCCCGAATTACAGTGGTGCGGTCACAGGTTCTGTGGGTCAGAAATTCAAGAAAGGCATAGCGAGGATCACTTATGTCTGCTTCATAACCTCTGAGGCCACAGCTGGGAAGACGTCAAGGCTGGGGATGGCTGGCGGCTGGTTCCAGAACCATCCAAGGCTTGACGGCTCACATGTTTGGCAAATAAGGTGGAAGCCCGGGGCTTCCTGCAAGCTAAGCTCAGAAGTCACAGAGTGACACTTCTATGCCACTCTCTTGGTCAAAGGAGAGTCACCAAAGCCTGCCCAGTGGCAAGGAGAGACCTTATAGACCCTACCTCTCGATGGAATGCGCCAAAGAATTTGCAGGCCCATCTACAACTGCCACTCCCAGCCAGCCCGGGCTCAGGGGAACTTAGAATGTGGCCCAAGGTCACCGACCTGGTAGGTAGAGGAGCCGGAATTCAGAGCCAGTCTGGAGGGACTCTGTCCCTCAGAAAGTATGTGAGCCAAGGAAGGCTTTCCAGAAAGTTCACCTGGGGCCAGACAGTGTGGCAGGCGGTCACTCTCTCTCCACAGCCGGAAGGCCTGAGTTTAGAAAGGGTCCAGAGCAGAGATGAGAAGCCAGGCCCCCTTGTTCACAAAGAGGCGGGCAGCCCTTATCCCATTGGACAGATTGGGAAACTGAGGCCTGGCGCAGGAAAGGGCTGGGTCAGGGTGCCACTGGGAGGCTTATACCCCATCCCCCAGGGGCTTCCTAGGAGCAGAGCAGGGGGAGGTGAATGGGCCCTCCCCTGAGACGTGGGGCATCCCGGCACCAAATGGTGGCTCAGGCAGTGCTGGGGCTTGGGGCCCTCCCAGGGCCCCGGAGGCTGCCAAACAGGCCCAATTTGCTGTACTAATATGTGCTTTCTGCTGCTTGGAGCTTCCTCACACCCTCTCCTGTGAGCCGAGCCAGCGGCAACAGAACAAACTATAATTATGTCAAGCCACACCCTGCTGCCCTAGCTTAGCAATTAGCCAGGTTGCCCAGCATCCAGAAGCTTCCACCCCAGCCTGGCTTGGGGTGGAGTTAATCAGAAGCTGGGTGGTGGGTGGGCTGCTTTTTAAAGCCCCCACACATACCCTCCCCCAGAAATGAACCTGCAAATGGGGCTTCCTTCCCCAGGCAGCCACCTATGGCTCCAGCCAGACCTCAGTCACCCTCTGAGGGAGCTCACCAAGCCAGGAACCCCCCCCCCCCCCACACACACACACACACATGCCGGGACCCCCACGGTGGAGGGGACAGTGGAGAGCAGAGCCTCCCTGGAAGACATCCCTCCCTGGTGCCCAGGCTCCTGGGCTGATCTGTAGGGACACTGGCAGAACAGCCACAGTCTGAGCATGACTTTGAAATCAGATAGACCTGGGGGCCAGTCCTGCCAGGCGCACCTGCTCTGTGACCTCACACATCACTCAAATTCCCCAAGGTCACCGTGTCTTCCCCCAGAACACAGAACGAGTGGCGTTCCCTTTGCAAGTTCTGTCACGAGGCTTAAGAGCATTGTGCCTGGAACGTGACTGGTGCTTAACCTCCGTGGCTACGAACGAACGCTGTCTGGTCATTGGCAGAGGATGTGGCTGTCAGTGACAAGGTCCCGAACTCCCCCCAATTTCAACCGCGCGGCCCAACTCTCCTCGGCCCCAGTGTATATGCGGATCATTATGTCACGGAGCCTCCAGAAGGTGAATTCCTGAGGAACGCTGGGTCTGCCTCACCCCGAAGTGGGGCTGCCTGGCTCCACTCAGTGGGTCCCCCAGTTCCGCAAGGAGCCAGGTTCTTTATGCCTTATTCTCTGCCTCTCTCCCTGCCACTTTCAAGGGATGTGGGGTGTCCCGCTTGTGCAGAACTCTGGCTTCTGGAAGGAATGGCAGGAGGGGATGCTGAGGGTCTCATCAGAACTTTGTTTCAGCCGCGTTTCAGCCCTTCATCTCTCTCCTCTCTTTGCCTGAGCCCTGGGTTGTGCTCTTGGCCTCTGTCTGATTCCAGGCCTCAATCTGACCAACCCTTTTTGATCTAGAATCCCAGGTGTCCAGTGATTCTGAATATTGCCTCTGCTGCAGGAGACCAAGGCTCCTTGCACATGGCCCACAGTGACCCCCATGTTTCAGTCTTCAATCCCACACCTCCAGAGCCAGTCACTGAGGCAGGCGGATACTCACCTGTGACTGCATCCACCTAGAACCTACACTACAATAGAAATGGCAACCTCTGCCGCTGAGCAGTGCACAACCCAAATGGCCGTACGTGGCAAGCCTTCTCCAAGGTGCATATTCTCATCTCCTTCTCTCAACCAAACATGATACATGTCCTGAGGGCGCAGATCCAGCCACCCAACTGACCTCTCCTGTGGGACTGCTATCCCAGCAGGATGATGCTCTCTGTGAAGTAGAGGAAAGACTCCCTCTCTACTTCCTTCTGGGTTGGTGCTATCCTAGAGTTCTGAATACAGTTCTGGCCTACTTTGTGGGAGAAACAGATACACTGAAGGAGAGTTTGCTGGAACTCAGGAGATATTGTCTGGGTCCGGCTGGGGCTGAGTCAGCAGATGGCCCAGCAGAATTTCTCAGACCTCAGGTTTACAGAACTGGATTCATCATGATTGTTGCTCATGGGACACCCTCATCATTGGCTCATGCTTGGCCTTTTCGTTTTCTTCATTTAACTGAATGATTGATTGATTGATTGATTGATATAATGAACACCCATGAACCCACCATCTGACCCAGTAACTAGAACATCACCAAAACTTCTATCCTATTCATCTGTCAGAAGCCATCCTGAAGTTTGTGCTTATCACTCTCTTGCTTATTTTTATTTTATTACAAATTCATGTATGCTTACATAATACATTGTTCAGCTTTGTTTATTTTTCTTTTTTCTTTCTTTATTTTTTTAAGTAAGCTCCACACCCAACGTGGGGCTTGGACTCACAACCCTGGGACCAAGAGTCACATGCTCTACCAACTGAGCCAGCCAGGTACCCCTTGCTTTGCTTATTTTTAAACTTTAACATACAAGTACAGCAAAAGCCTTCTGGGACTTGCTTTTTCACTCAACATTATATTACTAAGTATGGGAAATTGAATGACTGGCTCCAATATTTCTCTGCTCACAGGCCAGCACCATGGGTAGACTATTTCCTTGCCCCAAGACTTTGGGCTTGGCCACGTCATGCTGTAAGGTTTAAAAATTCAAGTCCTGCCTTTTCATCTTTGAGCAGAGTGCTGCTCATCAAGCCACAGACTTTTGGCCGAGGCAGGGCTGCCAGCCAAGCTCGGTCTAGATCAGCCGAGATCAACCAAACCCCAGCCAAGCTGTAGATACATGAGAATGAAGGACTGTCACTGGAGACTTGGGGTGATTTGTTATGCAGCATTATCATGTCCATAGCTAACCATTACACCAAAACTCATCTGTGTTGTCATATGAAGCTGTATGTAGCTTATTCTCATAAACCTTGGTCATGACCATAGCACCATAGTCACCCCTTTGTTGTCATGAACAATGCTGCCTTGGACATTCTTACAAAGCTCTCTTGGTGCACGTGAGCAAGAGTTTCTCTTGGGAATATAGTGAGAAGTAGAAATGCACATATTCAACGTCACAAGGTAATGTCAAATGGTTTTTCAAAATGGCTGTATTGCTTTTCAGTCTCACTAGCTGGGTATGAGACTCTGGTGTATGAGCCCCATCCTCTCCAACGCCTAATGCCAGACTCATTAATTCTTGCCCATTCAAGGGGTCTACTTGGTATCTAATGGCATATGGGTGGAATTGTGTTTCCCTGAATAGATATGTTGGGATCCTCCACCGAGCTCCCCTCCCCGGACCTCAGTCTTATGAGCCCACACCGTGACCTTGGACTTTTGGCTTCCGGGGGCTGAGAGATAATGACATTGCATTGTCGAAGTCCCACAGTTTATGGCACTTTGTTACAGTAGCTCCTGGAAGCTAATACACCCAGAGATCTTAATTCACACCTATCTGATTACTTCGTGGGGTTGGACCTGTCCTCTTGTGTTTATTGGTTGTTTTTTTAAATTCTTGTATGAAATGCCTATTCTGGTCTGTTGGCTATTTTTCTATTGGGTTTGCTTTGTACCGACTTATGGGAATTCCTTATTTATTCTCGATATCAGCCTTTGTTGGCATTTTCTCCATTTATAGCTTGTGTTTTTATTTTCTTTAGAATGTCTTTTTTATGGGGGTGCCCAGGTGGCTCAGTCGGTTGAGAATCTGGCTTTTGATTTCGGCTCAGGTCATGATCTCAAGGTCATGGGGTGGAGCCCCGCATCAGGCTCTGCACTGTGTCGAGTCTGCTTGTCCCTCTCCCTCTGCTCCTCCCCCCACCCCCTCTCTCAAATAAATAAATAAAATAAAATCTAAAAAAATAAATAGAGGCGCCTGGGTGGCTCAGTCGTTAAGCGTCTGCCTTCGGCTCAGGTCACGGTCCCAGGGTCCTGGGATCGAGCCCCTGCATTGGGCTCCCTGCTCCGCGGGAAGCCTGCTTCTCCCTCTCCCACTCCCCCTGCTTGTGTTCCTTCTCTCGCTGTGTCTGTCTGTCGAATAAATAAATAAAATCTTAAAAAAAAATAGAATGTCTTCTTATGAATAAAAGTTCTCCATTTTAATGTAACTGAATTTCTCCATCTTTTCTCTGAGGACTGGTGTGCCTTCTTTATTCACAGCAACTAACACCAGCAACGGTTGGTACTACATTTTCTCTAACGGGGATAAGTTACATTATGTCAAATTCACATGCTAACATACTGCATTGCAGTTATAATCATATTTCAGGTGAATATTATGATATCAAAAGACAATCACATTATAATAAGTAAAAATAGCAAGTGACAAAATATCACACAGGAATTCTATTTTGGTGCGTGGCCGGAGGCACTGAAACCTGCCCGCCTTTCAATAGGCCCAGACTCGGAATAAAAAGCAAATGATTCGAGTTGGGTCCATCCCTGCAGGGAAGAGAAGAGAGCCCTTTACCGCTGGGGCAGGTTTATTGTGATCAAGCCGGGCTCCCGCCGGCAGATCCACCCTTCCAAAGGGAGCAAGGCCAAAGCTGCACCTGCCAAGGGTATAGTATATTCACCTTGATTTGAAATTGGCCTGTGTTCTTCTGAGAGAGAAATCATGAAAACAGTGCACGCTTTGGCGAGATGTGCGTTGCTCTTGTCCTTCTGAGGACGATCGCGTAGCTCCCTCCAGCCGGGCCCACGCGCCCACCTTCATCCCAAACAAGGCACCAGAATGGGGTGGGGGGTGGGGGGGCAGATGGGGAGGGTCAACAGTGCTCTATCCGGGAAGTTTAGGAGCAACATTCTGTTGGAAGGAAGGACTTGAATTGAAGTTAAAATTCACAGAGGGGCGCCCGGCTGGCTTGGTCAGTAGAGCATACGGGACTCTTGATCTCAGGGTCCTGAGTTCAAGCCCCACATTGAGCTTGGAGCCTACTTAAAAAAAAAGTTACATTCATATGACAAAATGCCCTGATTACCTACACTGTCTATTTCAGGGGCGGGGGAAGAGCCGAGGGCGGGGCCAGGGGTGGGGCGGGGGGCTCTTGTGGAGACTGGTAGGAGACCTAAAATGCCCTAAAGTCACCACTTGTGCCTTGTCTGGTCTATAGAGCCAGAGGGTGAGAATTTCTTTCTCCGGAGGGGAGGGGAGGAGTATCCAGGACAGGAAGGCAAGGCCCGGGATGCAGCAGACAGAGGGATCACGTGGAGAGTGGGGAACAGGGAGAGGGTGGGAAGAGGGCCCTTCCCCTAAGGAGGATGCCTCCCTACAGATGATGAACTGCACAGAGTTTCATGTGTTCCAAGTTTTCTTCCTCCACACTGTCCTGCCATGCAGAATCCCAACCTCGGGGGAAAGGGGGGAGGGTCCCTCTGGCCTGGATGTCCCACCTCACCATCCACCTGCCCAGGGGACCGTGATAGTTAATTTTATGTGTCATCTGGACTAGGCCATGGTGCCCAGGTACTTGTGAAATATTATTCTGGATGTTTCTGTGAATGCGTATTTTAGAGGGGATCAGATTGGTGGACTTTGGGTAAAGCAGATGCCCTCCATAATGTGGGTGGGCCTCATCCAATCAGTTGAAGGCCTTAATAGAACAAAAACTTACCTCCCCTCAGCAAGAAAGAATTCTGCCATCAGATTGCCTTTGGAATCAGACTGTAACTTTCCCCTGGGTCTCTAGCTGCCGGCCTACGCTGCAGATTTTGGGACTTAATGGCATCCACAATTACATGGGCCCATTCCTTAAAATAAATCTCAGTCTCTCTGTCTCTGTGTCTCTGTCTCTCTCTCTCTCTCTGGAGGAGGAATAGCTGCAGGAATCAGGTGAGCCTGGGCTGGCTTGGGGCAGAGGGAGAAGTTAGGTTTTACTCCACCTAGGGAGGGATACAAGGTAGTGAGCTCCCCCATTGCTTCCAGAAGCAGCCAGGGGAGGAAATGTCAAACCTGGTATATAATAAGTGCTCAGTTAATATTGTCAGATGAATGGTGAGTGAATAAAGGTTGTGGAGGGGTCTCCAGCCCTGCGGGATCAGAGCGGGGGGAGGGTGTATACAAGACTGAACTCTCAAAGACAAAGACAGACAAGGGCTTTCCCTCTCTCCCTGCTCCACCTCAGACCCTGGGCACATCGGGGTTTGTAGGGAAGCCTCCCAAGGTCATGATCCTGCTCCTACCCAACCCTGGGGCACAGAGATGCAACGCCTTACGTTGACCTCAGGGTACTCACCCTGTGGGGAGCCTGCAAGGCGCCCCGAAGTACCAGGGACACTGTTTGAAGTCCCGGCACCTTCTAAGGATTGAGTTTAACAAGCTGGGTGCTACGGGCACCTGGATGAAAGACGCTATATAAAAACAGGAGATAATTACCAATTAAAGCCATTTTCTTAGAAACAGGAAGGTCCCATTTGCCAAGAGTAAACAGTGGGGGCAGGCCCTGCCCGGGCGGAGGACTCGACGGCTGGGAGAGTCATTCTGGGTGGGCTCAGAAGCCAGTGTGAGTCAGAGCCCGGGGTCAAGTGGGGCCAGAGCTCCTTCCCCCTGAACCCTGCAGGTAAGAAGTCAGCAGAGATGCAGAAGCAGGGCCCCCCAGGACCGCCACCCTGCTGCCCTCTACCCTGCCTGGCAAGAGTGAAGGAAGGACTGCACCAAGCCCAAATGGAGGGGCCGCTCCCTCTCATTCAGGGGCACCCCGACATCCTCTGCAGGATGTGACAGACGGGGGAAGCTGGTCCTGTGCCTCCTGTTTCTTCATGTCACAAATATCTATTGAGCCCCTCCCGTGTGACGCTGGGTGCTCGGGTTATAGCAGTAGACAAGAGACGTGCGTGCCTGCCATCCCAGGGCCAACCGTCCAGCAGCCAAGCCTCACTGGTGCTTACGATGGACCAGGCACTGTGTCCAGGGTTTTAGCTGGGCTGGCCCAACTAACCTTCACCCCAACCCTAGAAAGTTACGGCCCCATTTACAAAGGAGGCTAAGTGACTTCCCCAGATCACCCAGCCAGTAAACCAGATGCCCCAGGCTGGGAGCTCATGACCACTGTAGGGCAGTGCCTGCCCCGAGTTCCTGCCCTGCCTGCAGCTGGAGGCTCTCTAGCCTTCAAGGGGCCCACGTCCTGCAGATTCCCAGCCTCCAGGTGGACCCGGACCACTCCCCAGCCCACACCTCTCTCCCGGAAGCCCCTCAAAGCCAGAATGAGAAGTCAGGCTCTTCCTCCGCAAGCCCAGGCTCGCCATATCCCCATTACTGAGAACCATCCTTTCAACCTTCCAACCCAGCGAGCTGGGACCAGCTCCGGCCCCTCCTACCCCCTGGTCTCTGCCTTCCGTTCACACACAGAGGGTACGGGCTGCACGTCTCTCTCTTTTTTTCCTTCAAATTCTTATTTCAATTCCAGTTAGTTAGCATACAGTGCAATATTAGTTTCAGGAGTGGAATTCGGCCATCAACCCTCAGTTTATTCTCTATCATTAAGAGTCTCTTGGGGTGCCTGGGTGGCTCAGTCATTGGGCGTGATCCCAGGGTCCTGGGATGGAGCCCCGCATCGGGCTCCCTGCTCCGCGGGAAGCCTGCTTCTCCCTCTCCCACTCCCCCTGCTTGTGTTCCCTCTCTCGCTGTGTCTCTCTCTGTCAAATAAGTAAATAAAATCTTAAAAAAAAAAGAGTCTCTTATGGTTTCCCCTTCTCTTTTTTCCCCCTTCCCATATGTTCATCTGTTTTGTTTCTTAAATTTCACATGAGTGCAATCATACGGTATTTGTCTTTCTCTGACTTATTTTCCTTAGCATAATACACCTAGCTCCAACCATGTTGCAAATAGCAAGATTTCATTCTTTTTGATGGCTGAGTAATATTCCATTATATATATATATGCACACACACACCACCTCTTTAGAGGCTTCACATCTCGGAAGAGCCAGTTGGAACCTAGAGCCAGGACCTGAGACCCAGAGCAGATCCAAGAAGAGACTCGGCTCTGTTTACCACCTGCATAGTGATCCGGTGACCTGGTTACCACTAGCTGCTGGTTAATTCCTGCTTCCCTGCCCAGTGGGAAAGTTCTCTGTAAACTATAAAGTCCCTAACAATGGACGTGGGTATTAAAACACTCAAGTCAAGGAGCACCTGGGTGGCTCAGTTGGTGAAGCATCTGCCTTTGGCTCAGGTCATGATCCCAGGGTTCTGGGATTGAGCTCCGCAATAGGCTCCCTGCTCAGCTGGAAGTCTGCTTCTCCCTCTCCTTCTGCCCCTCCCTCCTGCTCATGCTCTCTCTCTCTCTCTCTCTCAAATAAATAAATGAAATCCTAAAAAGAAAAACCCACACACTCAAGTCAAATGTATAGGCATAGTACAGTTTCCCAAAATCACATGGCACATGGAGATGGTTGTAGTCAACATTTCACAAAGGAAGTGACCTACTGTGTCTGGCAACTGTTATGTGCAGCCTGCCATGCTGAGTGGATCTCAGCTCTTAGCTATGACTGCCCCCACCTTACAGGTGAGGAACTTGACCCTCAAGCAAAGGAGTGCTGCAGTGGTGAGGGACAGCAACATCAGAGATCAGCTCTTTCTTCGATGCCTCCTGAATTAGCTTTCTATTGCTGCATAAAACATAACCATAGATTTAGTGACTTAACTAACACACACGTTTCCACAGGACGGGAGTCTGGACAGCTGAGTTACCTGCTCAGCGACTCCTAGTCAGGCTATCGGCCGCGCTGTGCTCTCATCTGAAGGTTTGATCGGGGAAGAGTCTGCTCCCAAGTGTCTTCAGGTGGCTGCAGAATTCATCCCATTTCTGTGACTGTGTGACTGAGGGCTTTGTGTGGCTGACTGCTGGCTGTTGCCTCAGGGCCTAGAGACCCCTGCAGTCCCTCGCCCTGTGGCCTCCCCCAACATAGCCATTTACTGCATCAAACCAGCAATGAGAGTCTCTCCCCAGCCTGCTAAGATGGAGTCATATAAAACATAACAATCATGGGAGTGACATTCCATCCCTTTGGCCATATTTTCTTGGTTAGAAGCAAGTCACAGGTCCCCCCACACTCAAAGGGTACGGATTATACAAAAGCACAAACAACAGGAGGCAGAAGTCATTGGATGTCACCTTAGGGTCTATGACTGATATACCCCAGGAGGGGTGAAGGGCACACCCAAGCCCAGTGGGATCGTCCCAGGCCAGGCTTCCAGAAGCAGACACCGAGACCAAGTTTGTGATGCAAGAGGCTTATTAAGGATCATGTCTATGAAGGGAGGGGGGCAAAGCAGGATTGGGCAGGTCTGACAAATCCTCGGCCATTCCGACAGGATGTGCTGTAGCAAGGAGGGCCAACTGAAGTCTCCCACGTGGGGCCGAGGTGGCCAGACCCTAGTCCCTTGCCTCGCTTGGTCTCCAGATGTGGATTGCCCCAGGAGACCATGAGCTTAGGAGGGCAGACCCTGATGGCAGCACATTCTCCCTCGTGCAGGATTGGGAGGCACCCCCCCAGCTGGGCCCCAGGAACCTTCCAGAGAGACTATCCACTAAAGGCAGAACTGCTTTTGCTTTTGGAGCTCATCTGTTTCTAAGAAATGCTGCTCTTCTTGGAAGAGCACTAGGTAATGTCCAGTTTCTCGGCCCCCACCCCAATACACACATCTCCCCCCAGCAACTTCCCCCAAGTGAGACTACATTCAGAGCTGGAGATTTTAAAGAGGCAGGAAAGGTTAAATGGGGTCATAAAGGTGGGGCCTGGATCTGGTTGGACTGGCATCCTTAAGAGAGGAACAGGCTCCAGGAGCGAGTCCACAGAGGAAAGGCCATGTCAGGACACAGGGAGAAGGCAGCTATCTGCAAGCCAAGGGCAGGCCTCAGGAGATGCCAACCCTGCCCACACCTTGCCTTGGACTTCCAGCCTCCAAAACTGTGAGCAATAATGTCCTGTTGTCTAAGCCCCCCACTCAGGGGGTCTTTGTTATGGCGGCCCTGAGCAGACCAACAGAGGACTCAAGGGAGGCAAAATGTCTGGTGAGGAGCAGGCCCTCAGCCCCATCCCTGGGAGCCTGAGTGGGAAGTGGCCAATAGCTCTGGTGAATGGCTGGTGCTGAGAGGCCCCGGGTGCAGAGTAAGGAGTGGGGAGGGGAGAGGAGGTCTGAGGCCAGGTCGCCCCTGGTTGTGACAGGGCTGCAAGCACCCCTCCTCTCTTTCTCTTCCTCAGGTCTCAGTTTCCCGGCCACAGGACCAGGGGAAGGGACCAGAAGTTCACAGAGGCCTTTTGAGCTCTCACTTGTGGTGGCAGAACCCAACCTGAAGCTTGGCCCGTGGCTCAGAGAAAGCTCCTGAGATAAGAGTCCAGGAAAGGAAGAGCATGTTATCGGGCCTTTGACGCATACCCAGGCAGAAAGTGGCCGGGGGAGAGGGTGTGCACTGGGGTGGGGGCCGGGAACCTGGGCATTTCCAAGTGTTCTTCCAAGAAAAGTACATCACATGTCCTGATCTCAAGCTATATTACAAAGCTATAGTAATCAAAACAGGATGGTACCAGCATAAAAACAGATGCATAAACCAATGGGACAGAATTGCGAGCCCCCCAAAACGAATAATCAACAACATAAAAAGACAACCTACAGAATAGAAAAAAAAAAACATTTGCTAATCAGAAGTCTGATAAGGGGTTGATACCCAAAATATATAAAGAACTCCTACCACTCAATAACAAAAAGACAACAAACAATCCGATTAAAAAATGCACAAAGGACCCAAATAGACATTTTTCCTAAGATCTATAAAAGGCCAACAAGTCGGTGAGAAGGTGCTCAGCAGCTCTGATCATCAGGAAATGCGAACCAAAACCACGAGATCTCACTTCACCCCTGTCCTCAAAAAGACAAGGAATCAGAAGCACCAGCTGGGAGGTGGAGGAAAGGGGGCCCTTGCTCGCTGCTGGTGGGAGTGTAAGTGGGTGCAGCCGCCGTGGAAAACAGGACAAAAATTAAACATAGAAATACCATATGATCCAGCAATCCCACTTCTGGGAATATATCTGAAGGCAATGAAAACACGATGTCAGGGAGATATCTCTACCCATATGTTCGTAGCAGCATTATTTACAATAAGCCAAGGTCGGCAACAATCGAAGTGTCCACCCACAGATGCGTTAAGAAAATGTGGTGTATCTAAATCCATAGGCAATGGAATATCATTCAGCAATTTAAAAAAAAAAAAGAAAAGGAAAGGAAATCCTGCCGTTTGTGACCACATGGAGGGACCTTGAGGGCATCGTGCTAAGTGAAGTAAGTCAGACAGAGAAAGACAAATACCATAGGATCTCTCTTATATGCGGAATCTGAAATAAAAACAAAACCCCCAAAAACCAAACTCATAGAAAAAGAGAGCAGAAAAAAAAAAAGAAAAAGAAAGAAAGAAAGAAAAAGAGAAAAAGATCAATTTTGCGGTTACCAGAGGCACTTTATTATAGGCCAGTTATATGTCAACAAAGCTGGTTTGAAAAAAAATAAATCCTGGGGGAGGGAAGGGTGGTCTCATCTGGGGTCAGGGTCCCCCCACCTCCACCCCAGTCAGAGCCTGGGCCTAGGAGGTTTCTCCAGTAGTCGGCTTTCTCCCTTCCGTTCTCTGGCTAGCATTTCGGCTTTAGGTAAACTGCCTTGGCCTCCCAGGGCTGCAGGGAAGGCAGCAGCAAGAAGCGTGAGGGAGGGTGACCAACCATCCCAGCTCCTCCAGACCAACGGGTTTCCCAGGACGGGCTTAAGGAGCTGGTGGCCCACGGTGGCCGGGTGGGCTGGCTTAGGGGAGTTGCTGGCCAAGGCCCACAGGGTGGGCACAGGGAGGCCACAGGAGTCCCTGCTGCAGCGGGAGGTGGGCACGCTTCGGGGAGCAGCCTCCCCAGGGAAGTCTCCTAAGCACCTCGGAGAAGCTCTCTCCCCTCCCTTTGCTGGAGCCCTCCTCCTCTGCCTGCTCCCCAACAGGACCCGAGCCTTGGGAACACCGAAGTCACCCTGCTGGGAAATGGCGGGGTTGGGATTCTAGCCCAAACAGCCACACTGGTAAGCCCTGCCACTCCCTGCCTCTTTATCTGACTGTGACCGAAATCAGGAAACAGGCAGCTTCATCACCCACCCGCTTCGTCACCTGCCACTCCTCTGGGGACCAGCTTTTGCCCTCAGAGCTGGGGGCTCTGGAGGAATTCCACACCCCTCTTGCCTCAGGAAGCCCCACTCTAATGGGCAAGATCCCGTGCCTCCCAGCAGCTGCGAGAGAGGCCAGGCCAGGGTTGCACCAATGCCCGTTCTGCTCTCCTTTCTTCCCACAGAACCCTGACTCCGTGCCTAGCCAAGATGCCACGTTTCTCTGTCTCTCTTGAAGATAGAGATAATCTTGTGACAAAATTCTTGCCCAAGACAGGTGAAAGGCATTGAGTGCTGTTTCTAGGAAAGCACCTTTGGAGGGAGGCACAGACTCAGATACACTTCTCCCTTCGCTCTTCGTGCCACCGAGGATGTAGACGTGATGGCTGGAGCAGTAGCAGCTATCGCAAGGCCAGGAGGAGACTCTGATGATGGAAGGCACATGGTAAGGATGGTGAAGAGGACAGAGGGGATCAGGTACATTAAGAATATCGTAGAATTCCAGCACTAGCCATGAACCTCCTGTTTGTTACATGCTAAACCGCTAGTTTGTGTACGCCACATTTGGAGGACAGGCTCTGTTACTCTGTTGCTGCGAACATGGTCCCTAACTGGTACAAAATGCTTTTTGGAAAAGGTAATGCCAGAGCTTCATGTTAAAGGAAGCAGGTCAGGGGCAGACTGAGCTCAGGTAACACCAGCACCTTTCTGGCCTCAAAAGAGCTTTTGTCCCGTTATCCCTGGACATCCTCATGAGGTCCCCTGAGTGGGAAACAGGGCAGGTGTTCCCATCCCTTCATGGGCCTGAGGAACCCAGGCCTCCTGCCTCCACCCAGCTCTCCCACCACCCTGCTGTTCCAGGCCCAGCCTCGCCCCTACGCCACCTGTCCCTGCCCTGTGGAAACCGATGCTCAGCTGCAAGCCCGCGCCCGCTCTGAGCCCTGGAGGAGTCAGGCCCTGCTTCCCGGCAAGCGTGTTTCCACAGCCTTGTTTACAGTTGTTGAACTACTTTCGTCAAATTAATTAAATACATGCTAAATCCTCTCCGATTTGTTGTGTGATAAATTAAGGATGCTGAGATTGTGAAATGCACAACAAAACCTGTTTATTCTGATAAAAGTCCACACGACAGCCCGAGTCAAACGTCAGACAGGCCAGAATCTGCTTCTGCCATGGCTTCATCGGAGCGGGGCCCCTCATGGCTACCCGAAATGGCGACTCGAGGCACAGAGGGAGGGGACAGGCCCCAGGTCACTGGAGAAGACGATGCACGGGGGCCAGGACTGCAGAATATAGAGTCTTTCCTCAGCATCTCCCGAAGGGCATCCCTCTGCTCCCCAGGGGCCGGCGCATGTGGGAATAGTAACAGCTCACATAGGCACCACTATGCACACAGGATCCTCTTCTAGCTCTGGCTTCCCGTCCCAGGCACAGCTTTGGCAGAACCAGTCACCACAGGCCAGACCCACACACAGAAACCCTCTGGGGTCCAGGACACAGCCTCCCCCCCCCGCCCCACCTACACTAGAGTCCTAGAGTCTGCCTCACTCTATCCCTGCTCTGGGCAAAATGTGCCCCGTGGGTCCATGTGAACATGGCAGGTCCCCTTTGAGAGTCCCCTTCACACATCCCCTTCCCTGCAGCTGCCTGGGAGAAAGAGGGCACAGGCATTCCAGCCGGAGAAACTGAGGCACAGAGAACTTTCATCCATCAACCAGTGGCCCAAACCCCCACTTTCCCAAGCATGTGGATATATAGATTCAAAGCGACTCCACAGCACTGCCCACATGGGTCACTCGGCCCACCCCCAGCTATGTTTTGTTATTCCCATTTTGTGGATGAAGAAACTGAGACCGGAGAAGAAAAGGCACTTGCCCGGCTCCCACTGAGGAAGGCTGGAGAGCTACGTTCAGACTCAGAAGAGCCTTAGCTGCCGGTGCCCAAAACCCAGCTCCCCACACCAGTCACCCTGGTCACCACCCTCACTCAGCCCAACCCTGTACTCTCGGCGTCTTGGGGCTGCTGTCGGCGGGGAAGAAGATGAGAACAAACTGGGGGAGCTCCAGGCTGGCCCCTCCTGCCAGGGAGGGTGCTGCCAAAGGAACACGTGAGCAGAGGGGACGCTGAAGCTGAGGTTTGGAGGGATGAGCTGAAGTTTTCCAGACAGAGATGGGAGGCTGGGGGGTGGAGTGGTGAGGGGGATTCGGATGGCCTGTCTGTAGGACACTGTTTTTGTCTCTCATTTTTTCCCAGAAAGATCACTGGTGGGGAGTGGGGGGAGCGTGGTGGGGAGAGATCTAGTGTGGTTGGCATAGGACCCAGGACAAGGAAATGGCAGGGACTTATCTGTGAAGGTGGTGAGGGCCAGGCCCTGCAGGGGGCCCTGACCCGCATAGAAGGGCCTCGGTCCCTTGTGCATGACTGAGAGCCGCAGAGAGATCTGGGGCAGAAATGTGAAGCCAACACGGGCCACAGCCCCAGAGCTGGACCAGAGCTAGAAAACTGAGTCTCGGATAAAATTGTGCAGGTAAGAGGTGAGAGGGGACTGGATGGGGCGAGCCTTAGCAGGGAGGGCATTGACTGAGGGTCAGTAAAGGGCTAGAGCCAACAGGATGTGGCCTGTGAGCGAGCAGAGGAGGGAGGGAGGCAGGCATCGGGCTGCCCCCCACTGGCTCTGATGTGGGTAACAGGGTGCCTATCGTTTGAGCTCAGTCAGGGAAGCAGAACCACTGTGAGTTTTATAGCACAGGTATTAGCCTAAACACCCCTGGGGAAGCGCTAGGATGTGAAGGTCCGAAGAAAGCAGTTTTATGGGAACCAGAGGGAACGCCCCCAGCCCTCTCGAGGCAGGCGTACAGGTGGAGCTTGTGGAGAAATCTAGAAGTCAGGCAGGTGGGGCTGCTGGAGTGGGAGGCTGGGGCCAGTGCAGACATTGACAGAAGTCTAGGGAAGGCCGCCTGGTCTTTGTCACCTCCCCCGCTGTGAGATCACCCCAAGCATCCGGTGGAAGTACCGGGTCCCCGGGTCCCCGTGGGTCAGCGGGGCCAGCAGTCTGGAGGAAGAGCCGGCCGTGGATCAGAAAGAGGACATGCAGAGGAAGGAGTGAGGACAAAGTGGCACGTGCTGACACCTCCGTGCATCTGTCCCTCCCATCTCCAGCCACGGGGTCCCCTGCCCCCCAGCACAGATTCGCCTTTGGGCTAATGCTAACTCATGGACCCATCGAGGGGAGGGGATTCTAGGAAGCAAATTTCCTGCCAGGCCACTTGACTCCGCACAAACCACCTCGGAGGGAAGATAGAGCCACTTGCTGAGACCAGGCACCCGGGGTGGGGCGGGAGGTGGGGGATGGGGGGTGGGGGTGGCAGGTACAAGGCCACGGGGGCAGTTTGTGTATGTTGTTCACTGCTCAAGCGCGCTTGGTGAAGGCATCGGTGGGAGCCGCAGCCCCGACCCTGGCCTGAAGCCGCTTCTACCTGGAGGAAGGGGCTAGGCCCCGGAGGGCAGGGCTAGGCCCAAGGGAATGGTGCTAAAGCGGAGAGAGGCCAGCCTACTCAGAGGGAGAATTTTGCTGTAGGCAGAGCTATTTCAGAGAGAACAAGCTGCCTTTGGAGGTGAGGAGCTCCGGATAGCTGGAGAAGTGTAAGCAGGGCTGGACAGATGCTTGGTGGGTTTGGTCCAGGGGATGTCATGAGCATCGGGCGGCCGTTCGGCTACCTGCCCCTCCCGGGGCTGTGAGTCAATAAGAAGAGAGGGCCTCTGAGCATGGGAGATGGGGTTCCCCCTAGCCCTCCCCAACCCTTCTCCCTGCTCACTTCTTTTTGGAACCAGCTTGGGTATTTAGAAGATTAATTTCATGTTTGTGCAAAGCAGGGGATTAGGAGGGGAGGAGAGTGAAGTTCTCTGTAGGTTGTTAAGGAAACATCATCTAAAAAAAGACTCTGGCAAAATTGCTGTGGATGGATACCAGTTACAGCTGAATACGCCACTTACCTCCAACAACCCAGGGCTTTTAGCTGGTAACTTGCTGTTGTTCCCTGCAGTTCTTGAAACCCTTGTGTTCTGGGACATTAAAAGACAGAGCATGGTGGGGGTGCCTCCTCCCTCAGAGCAGGAATCTGGGGGTGGGGCGTCCTAACACCACCCCTGTCTGGCCAGGGTCTGGGCTCCAGACCTCACAGAGAATTCGGCCATGGGGATTCTTGGCTTGTCTCCTGTATTACTTCTCAGCGCTCCTGGGGGCTCAGAGGGGGCACAGGCTCACCCCAGCACACACAGCAAGGGGCTGACTCTCGTCCAAAGCTGCAAAGCTCCTCCTCTGAGCTGCCACTTACACAAGGGTTGGAGGTGGGGTTGCTGAACCACGGCCAGCCTGTCCCTGCGCCTCAGGGACACAGCCCCAGCCACCTGCCTCCGATTTTTTTTTTCCCCGGCAACAGCTTTATTGAGCTATAATTCATGTACCTCACAATTCACCCACTTCAAGCATACAACTCAAGGGCTTTACGTACGTTCACACGGTTGTGCAGCCCGTCACCACCATCAACTGGAGAACATTTCCATCTCCCCAAAAGGAAACCGTGAACTTCACAGTAGGCACCCCCAACCTCGCCTTCCCACGGCCCCGGCAGACACTAATCAGCTGTCTCTGTGGATGTGGCTATTCCGGGCACTCCGTACATGGAATCCTACGCTCTGGGCTGCTCTCACCTGGCACGGTGTCTTGAGGTCCCTCTGCGTAGCATTTATCAGTCTGTCCCTCCTTTCTACGGATGAGTAATATCCCATTTTACGCATCTGCCATCTTTTGTTTATCCCTTCTGCCATGGACAGACATTTGGGTTGTTTCTCTTTTTTGGCTATTGTGAATAGTGCTGCAACGGACATGGGTGTATAAGCTTTTGTGTGGGTGTGTTTCTAGGTCCCTTGGGTGCTCCTATCCTTTCAAAGAGAAGAAATGAGCAGATGGGAAGTGTTCAAAATGAACCTGAGGGTGGCTGAGAAGGTGGGGCAGGAAAGATCACAAAGGGTGGGGTGGTCTTGGCAGGCTTCCTGGAGGAGGCAGCACTGCGCTGGGGGCTGGAAGGGAAGAGACAAAGGGGCTGGGAGAAGCATTCCTGGTGGGAGAAGCAACCTGAGCAGAAGCATGTAAAGGAGGCCATGGGGCCCCATCCTGATACCTCGGCATCTCCTGAAATAGCTGTGGACCCAGAACCACAGGAAGTGGGAGGTAGGAGGCCCTCCCTGCTCTGTGGACCAGTGGCATCAGCACCTCCTGGGAACTTGTTAGAAATGCACATTCTTGGGCCGCACCCTGATCTGCTGAATCAGAAATGCTACTTGAATCAGCAACCTGTGTTTATGGAGCCCTCCGGGGGATGGATGCTCTCTCAGTGTAGATGCTCTGGGCTGAAGGCAGACACCCAGATGGGAACAGCATGAAGGGAGAAGAGGAAGAGAATCAAGAACCCAGCTCTCAGGCTCTGACTCTGCCCACCCCGATCCGAACAGCTCCCAAGCCCTATCTTGGCCCTCCCCCAGGCCCTGCCAGCCTGCTATTCCTACCAGAAGCTTCTAGTCCCCCCAAAGTGTCCCCTTTGCAATATTGTCAGATCCAGAGAACAGCTAATTGGTAAACTAGGTTCTGGGCCAGCACCCCCGCTCCCACCTAGGAGCTCTCCTGTCTATCCAGGCATTGGGCTACCCCCTCCAGATATTCAGGCAGGTCAGATCCGGGTCTGAGCAGAAGGCAGGCAGAGGGGTAGGGAGGTGGGAGGCCTCTAGAAGGAAGTGGCTGAATGACATGGTGATCTCTATACAAGCCAGAACAGGGGATGCTTCAGGTGGCTGTCCCCTCCCCCAGCACCCCCAGCATCCCCAGCATCCATGCATGCCCTTCCTCAGCCTTCAAACCCTGCAGCTCAGCTCAGGAATTGTGTTCATTCAGTCACTCAACAAACCTTCACTGGGCACCTTGTGTATGCCGGGCACAGCACAGAGCATGGCCAGGCTTCAGCATGAGTGCAGCCCTGGATCATTGCCCTGTGTGACTACAGCACGTTTATAGGCACACAGGAGGGGCAACATCCCTTTATGGGGTTAGAGGGGGCTTTCTGCAAGAAGCAATGCCTCCTCAGGGGATAGGAAGACGAGCTGAACCTGGCCCAAAAGAGAAGAAAGAGAAAAACACTGGCACCTTCCGTATCAGCCCTGGGCTCAGTCCTGCGGGAAGAAGCGTGCACAGTGACGGGGAGGTGGACTGGGTGGCTGGTGGGTTCTAGGAGCAGAGCCCTGGAGACAGACCAGACCGTGGTAGGAAAAACAATCAGAGATCTTGAGGCTGGAGCCCAAGCGGCCAGATTTACATTCTTAAAAGATCACGCTGGCTACAATGTGCGGAGGGAGCTGGAGGGATGTGACCGAAGGCAGCAGGAGAGGCCAGCGCTTGGACTTAGGTGGTGACAGTAGACATCACAGAGGTTGCTAATGTTCACCAAAGCCACTTCCTTGTCTTTCGAGGCACACAAGTAAGTTTTCCAGTATTCCTTGCAATTAGGCGCCGTGTTCTGACGGAGTTCTGGTCAACCCAGGTGACGGGAGGTGATGTGCACACTTCAAATCACCCCCAGGCAGTTCTCTGCACTCTTCCTCTTTCTGCCGGCTGTAGGTCAACACCCAGGCTGACCTTGGGGGCGTCCAGTGGAAGATTGTGGAGTTGCCATGAACCCGTGAATGAGATGTCGGGAGAATCCAGAAACGTGGGGCTTTTCAGGGTTTGAAAAATCCAACTAGTTCTGGCTTTTAACTCCACATGTGTTATATAAAATTTACCCTGAAATAAAAGCTCTCCAAGGAAGCAGACCTAATTCAGGGGTTAGAGGATCATCTTAACAAAAACTCCAATTAACCGCCCCAGGGGATTCAATAGGAAAACAAAAAAGAACTATAGGAAACTTAAAATGTGTTTGCTAGAATTTCAAAAATATAATAAAAATTACTGATTAAAGTTGCAGGAGAAGGAAGGGAAAAAGAGAGAGAGAAGAGAAAAGGAAAGATTAAATGAAGGGGGTCAATTAAAGAAAGTCTGTGGCTAATATTGGGAATTCCAGAAGGAGAACACAGAATACAGAGGGAATAAATTATCAAAGCCCCACCAAAGAGAAGTTTCCAGAACAGAAAGGCCATGAAGCTTCAGATTGGACATGGCTGAGCATCCAGCACAGTGAATGATTCTAAAGCAAAGATATGTAGACACACCATGGTGACACCTCGGTAGGCACACCGTGGTCAACAGATGGTTCTTAACATTTCTGTTGGGCGGAGGCAGAAACGAGTCACCTACAGAGAAACTATGAACCGGCCAGCCACGGAACTCTCGTTCACAGCCCCATCTACCAGAAGATAATGGAGCAACGCCTTCCATCTTCTGAGAGGAAATGATTTTTAACGTAAAATTCTAGACCCAATCAAACCAGCAATGGAACCAGAGGACCAGATCACTTTTTACTGGGCATGCTAAGTCTCAGTTAGCTTATCACTTACCCACTCTCCCTCCTCTTCCCGTTCCTCCCACCAAGAGGAAAAAAAGTAAGTAAACCAAGAAAGAGGGAGAAATGGATTATAGGGCAACAGTGGTTCCAGCCCAAGAGGACAATGAAGGAAAGTTCTAGAATGCCAAATCCTCTTTCCCAGCCTCCCTCACGGCCAGGGTCAGGTTCGGCCCCGGCTTGGCTCAGCCAATCAGATGCATTCGGTTGAAGTGAGATTCAAAAGCCATGGGATGGAGAAGCAGACACCTCACAGATTCCGTTCTGGGGGGCCGGAGGGGGGGGGTGGGGGGCAATGGGGGGGCTCCCTCAGCTTCTAGAAGGGGCAGGGAGCACAGAGCAGGGTCCAACATTGGGGGTGCTGGACATACAGGCTGTAGCATCCAGGGTCCTGTGGGGGGTCTTCACCAGGCCAATGCTAAGGCGTGAACTGGGGGTCCCTTCACCCCCCTGGGATCTCCAGCCTCCTATTGATTTTATGGACCTCCCAATATGCTTCTAATATGTGCTCTCTCTACTTAAATTACCCAGAATTGGTTTCTATTGCCTACAACTCAGAATGATGACGATGCAAATGGTTATGAGCTTGTTCTTAGAGATGGGAAGGTAATCTCCAGGTAGAAGTGAAGACAAAATTGTCACAGGTACAGGGTAACTGAGGAGTGGTGCCTGGGCAGGGGGTGGGGGAGGGTCAGGGCTCCACTGCTTTTCCTCTTCTAAGCCTTTCTGTGTGATGCTTATCTCTAACCCATGTGCATTCATTAATCTGATTATATATATATATATATTTTTTTTTTTAATTTTAGAGGTCAAGTTCTAGCTGCTGATAAGAGTCAGGTTGTGACGGTGGGGGGAAGTGGCTGAGTGGTGCAGACAGGAAGCGCCGGCGGGATGTGACATAGGTGACCCACCAGGCTTGTGGCACGAGAGAAAGCCTGAGTGGGGGGGGGGGCAATGTCTTCACTGCATGCTGGGTGATGGGGGTAGTTGAACTGGGCCTCCAGGGGTCCTCAGAGCAACTGCTGCTGCAGGCCGGGGAGACCGGGCTCTGAACTTGGTCCACTGCCCCAGCTCATCTCCCTGCCCACCTGCTGTTCCCTCTCGCCTCACGTCCACACCCACTCCAATTCTGACAGAAGCCCCTAAGCAACACTCCCCAGGCCTCATAACATCCCACACCGGCATGTGCATAGGAGGGAGCGAGTTTGCTTTTCAGACAGGTCAGCAGTGATGGTGGGAATGAAGGGAGAAACTAAATACATTTCCCCGGAAGGAGAAGACTTGGCATGGGAGGAGGGAGGAGGGAGGATAGGGCTGCCGGTGGCAAACAGCATATCCAAGGAAGAGAGGTAGACTGTCTGTAGTCGGGGACCCCCGTGGCTGGAGCTGTTGGCAATGGGTGGATGCCAAAGGCAGTCGGACTTGGGTTCAGATAAGTCCACTTGGAGGAGTGAGTTCCCTGTCAAGGGAGGTGTGTAAGCAAGCAGAGGCCGCACCTCCACCAGGACTCCTGCATGGGATAAGCATCTCTGCCAGCACTGAAACTCTACAGTAAAGAAGAAGAAGAAGAAGAGCAAGGGGAGGGAGGGGAGAGCGGAACGAGGCCCAAGACAAGAAAGGAGACGGTACCATAGCAGCTGATAGAACAGCAGCTCAAGATGGAAACATGCCTTTATTTGCGAGGAATTTGTTTCAGCAAATGAGAGACAGTGATGATGCTCAGGCTGTCTCCTGAAATGAATACCATCTGGGGAAAAAAAAGACCAAATTCAACAGGACCGATTTTTTTTTTCCCCCACTAATGAACTAAGCCAAGTTTGGTGCCTATCCTGATGCATCTTTTCAGAAAGCAGCTCTTTATGACCGTGAGCTGGGCCGCCCTTCCGGCCAGATGAAGGAGAGGTTCCACGTCTGAGGCTCTTTGTAAAACGATGCTTATTGTGAAATATATTGTTCCAAATTTCAGGTTAATTATTCCCTTGCTTTTCCTTTAAACCACCCACATTTGTATCCCTAAATGACATATTGTTTCATTTGCTTGTCTGTGACCTTAAGATAAATGGACGCAAACTACATACATTCGTCTGTGACTTTCTTCTTTTGCTAAATATTGTTTGGAGGTTCATTTACATTGGTGTGTGTAGCTGTATTTAATTTGTTTTATTCTCAGTGGTATTCTATCTGGTGAATATGGATTTTTTTTTATTGACTTGGGGATTGAAAAGTTTTTCTGTTTAAATTTCCAAATATATACTGTCTTTTCAATTATCTATTTATCATCGATTTCTAAATTAATTTCGCTGTGGCCCTAAAATATAGCCTTATGATACACATCATTTGAAAGTTGTTGAGGCTAGCTTTATAAATGGACGTGATCATTTTTCATAAATGTTTGCGTGCTCTTGAAAAAAAAATAAATATTTGCCTGTTCCTGGGTACGATGTTCTCTGTATATCCACTTGATCGAGTTTGTGATATTTACTATTAAATCTTCCAAGTACTTTCTTATTTTTATCCACTTGATTTATTATTGTAAGCAGTAAGTCTAACTGTCCCATTCTAATATTGGACTTTCGTATTTCCTTTTATCTGTCAACTCTTGCTTTAAACATTTTAGGCTACGTGATTAATGTATAAAAGATGCAAATTGTCTAACTTCCTGTTGAATTCTTTTATTTCTCATTCACCCTCTTAATCTCTGGTAATGCTTTTGGCCTGAATTAAAGTCTGTTTTTTTCTGATATTCATATGGCTATCCCATTTTTTTTCATTTTCCTAGAACATATCTTTCTATCCTTTGATTTTCAATCTTTCCATGTCCTTATGCTTTTTTTGTGTATCCCTTATAAATGGAATATATATAACGGACTGGATTCTATTTTAATGTTCTTTGAGACTGTCTTTTAACTAGAGAGTTTAAGTCCATTTATGTTTTAGTGACTCGTGATCAATTTGGAAGGTTCTATTATTTTTTAAAAGATTTTATTTATCTATTGAGTATTTATTTGAGAGCGAGAGAGAGCGCATGAACAGGGTCAGGGAGCAGAAAGAGAAGGAGAAGCAGACTCCCCACTGCGCAGGGAGCCTGATGTGGGGCTCCATCCCAGGACCCTGAAATCATGACCTGAGCCGAAGGCAGACGCTTAACCGACTGAGCCACCCAGGTGCCCCAATAGTTTCTATTTTTTTTATTTTAGAAAAGATGAAATGAGGGATGCCCAGGTGGTGCAGTAGGTTGGGCGACTGACTCTTGGTTTCGGCTCAAGGTTGTGATCTCAGGGTGGTGAGACTGAGCCCCATGTTGGGCTCCATGCTCAGTGCAGAGTCTGCTTAAGACTCTCTCCTCCTTCTGCCCCTTCTCCCCACTCTCTCTCTAAAATAAATAAATAATTTTTTTTCCCTAAAGGATGAAATGAAGTCCAGAAGTGTTACGTGCCTTGCCTGGGGCTGCCCCATCAGCAAGTGCCAGACTTGGGATTCAAACCCATGCAACTGGTCCCAGGGCTGGAACTTGTACTACACTGATCAGCCCCCCCACGGTCTCCAGCCCCCAGGGATCTCTGTACGAGAGCTGAAATGAGAAGGGAAGGTATGGCCTTGCTCGACCTTCACAGGGAACAGGTGCATTGGGTAAATAACATTTTCACCAATATGTGAATATCCAGATGTCAGTAAAAGCACCATGAGCATGGACGTTGGGATTACAAATCAGTTTCAGCGAGATCAATTCATAAATATGGCAACCACAAATAAGGAAGCTTGACTGCATGTAATCTTTTATTCTCTGCTACAAAATCGACTCAGTCATTATTTGCCCATTTCTTTGCCCATTATTTGTACATTTCTGAGAGTGGCTGTGCTTGGCACATCTCTGTGCTCCAGGATCTTCATCTATAAGATGGAAAGAATAATACAAGTTCAAAGAACCACATGGGATCATGGACAAGTGCTCAGCAAACAATGAAGGGTTTACTCCTTGCATCCTTGTAACAGTCCTGAGCCCACAGTGCAAGGACAGCCTGGTTCCTCGCACCATTTCCAATTACTCCTACAGAACGGAAGTTTGTGTCGCCAGTAAATGTCCTAGGAACTGTCTGACCCCGCTCCACTTCTTTTGTTGCTCATTTAATAAACTCTAATTGAACATTGATTATGAGTCCAATGCAGAGGGGCCGCTTGAGTGCAGGAACTTCAGAGCAGAACTGAACATTCCATAGGGTGACATTGGGTCGGGGGTTGTTGCACTGCCCTTTGAAGAGAGTCTCAGAGTCCTGCCTCATACCCATTTCACAGCTGAGGAGACTGAGGCACACCAAGTATTATAACTCGCCCAACATCATACGGTATGGGTCCCCCGCAGAGCTGGGCCCAGGCGGTCTGGCTCCAGAGCCCGCCCTCTTTACCCCAAGTATCAGCCACAAAACTCTCTCCAGTCTGGCCTTCCTGGGTCCAGATCTTCAGGAATTCAGCTCCTGCCTTGCCCAGTCCAGTCCCGTAGGCCTCAGGCCACCATCTGAACCATCCAGGGGCTGTTAGAGAAGGGGAAGGTGTTGGCGACAGAGAAGAAACTGCATTTGCCTCTGGACACCTGGGTGGCTCCGTCGGCTAAGTGTCTGTCTTCGGCTCAGGTCATGATCCTGGGATCCCAGCATCGAGCCCCACATCGGGCTCCTTGCTCAGCAGGGAGTCTGCTTCTCCCTCTGCCCCTCCCTCCACTCATGCGCAGGCTCTCTCTCACAAAAATAAATAGATAAAAATTAAAATAAAAAAAAAAGAAATTGCATTTGTCTGAAGCAGCCCTAGAGGCTGTGTGGGAAAGGGGGAAGGGTTCAGACCCCCCATCCCTGGCCTTGACAGAGCCCTCTGTTGGGTTCATGTACCTTCCTGGTAAAATTTCATTTGAAATGAGGGTTGCTGAGGCAGGAAATGAACAAACCAAAAGGTCTGAAAACCAAAGGCCTCAAATTCACTGGTTTTGAAACTTGAACGTGATGAGAATCTCCGGGTCCTCGTTAAGTTGCATGTGGACAGGACCTGGGTACCGGCTGTATAGGAGGCCTGGGAGATGCTGGGGGGCTAGTCATAGACCCAAGTGGGGAGAACAGCGTCCTTCTTAATAGACCTTGTAGCTGGTGGTCCCTGGGTTCTGCTGGGCTCCCCATCCTGGCCCTGCCTGCAAACACCCCTATCTGGCCCATCATTGACCCGCACTCAGGCCTTGGAACCCTGGGGGGAAAGGTGCCCCCTAGGAGCACACCGTCACCCCCTCTGACCAGCCTGGCCCTGAGCTCTCTGCAAATGCTCCTCATTAGTGACCAGAAAGCTGGGGGGGGCGGTAAGGGGGGGAGGCCCCACCAGTTCCCTGGGCCTAGCAGGGGCTGAGAGGTTGTAACAGCAGCCAGCCCCAACTGCCTTCCAGCAATCCATCATTATCCCTTCCCTGGCCCGGTAATTCCATTGTTAATTAAAATCCTGCAGCCTTTAATAACATAGCTCATAATTGCTGTTTTTACCAATCCTGGATTGGCTGTGTAGGCTTTGAGGGGACCTGTGGCTTGGTTTCCCGGGCTAGGCCCTGACGAAGCTCTCTGGCTATAATTCGCCCACTTGCCCTCAGCCAAGAGCCCCCTGTGGGCTTCATAGTGGGGTGATGGGGCCCAGTGTCCCCCACCCTGAGGGCTACCCCTGGACCCCCTCGACGTCTCCAAGGAAGGAGGCAGGCTCTCCACCCCCCGGAAGGCGCAACCCTTGGCAACACAGTCGGGATGAAGTCTAGCTCCTGCACATACAGTTGGCCCCATGGAGGCTCTGGGGCCTCCCACTGACCTTATCTGCATGTGGCCATGCTCTTTAACACCCACATCTCCTTCTGATGCTCCCCATTGCTCGAGCCCCCCTGTGCAAGCGAGGAAGCTGGAGATCAGAGTGGGAGAAGGATTTCTCAAGGCCACACACCAGGCAGGCAACAGAGCTTGGCAGGCCCGGAGGCTCCCTCTGCCTCCACCTACCTGCACTCCCCCCAGCCCCTGCTTCTCTTCCCAAAAGTCCCCCTAAATTCTGAGGGATTATGCCCCAATTGCTAGGAAGGTGATTGCATTACCCTCTCTGAAGAGAGCTCCCCCATTGCCCAGGCCAGACCCCTTCCAGGAGCAGCCTGCGCCCATGAGCGCTGAGTGTGGGTCTGTGAAGGCCCAGCCCCAGCCCTGAGGTTGGCTGAGGTCTGGCTGTGAGGCCGGCTCTCCCTCTGACCCCTGCTGCTGTCCTTCCCTTGCAGGGACTGATCCCAGGAGCATCCCCGTTAACCATCCTGCACACAAGTCTCCATCCCGACCCCGCTTTCTGGGGCCCTGATCTTGTAGAGCTGCCCTAACCTTTGGGATTCCAGGTCCCACTCCCTTCACTCTGCCCACCCCCCACTCACCCCAGGGGCCCCAGACCCTCCCCACACCACTGCCCATTACCCAAGCTCCTTATCCAGTTCATGCTCCTGGTCCTCTGCTCCTTCAGAATGGAGAATACAGGCCACTCGGGCTACAAATAACCTCAGGTACCCCCAGGTGAAGGTCACTTGCAGGCCAAGGACTCCTTCAGTGTCCTTCTCACCTCTGAAGTCGGCTGTGTCAAGCCCATTTCGAGTGCTCAGCTCATAGCTGCCTTGGCCAGCCTCCTAAAAGACCCCAGGCCCCCACACTCGCTGCTGGCTTTGTGAGAAAATCAGTCCCCAAAGTCCCCAGCCCTCAGTGATGCCTTAGGGGGAGAATCGCGTTCAGAGAGGGCAGCTTTCATTCACTCCTGTCATTCACTCCATCACTCACTCAACAAATGTGCTTTGAGCACCTGCCTTGTACCAGGCACTGTGTTTGGTACCAGGGACACCTCGGTGAAGAAGATTCACGAAGTCCCTCTCCTCATGGAGCTAAAATTCTATGGCGGGAGGCACAAACTACACAAGATACAGAAGTAAAATAAAAATATAACAGGCTAGACCGCGGTAAGTGCTGAGCGGGGAAAGGGACATGAGGTGTCTGGGGTGGGGCGGGGGTGAAAGTTGAGGCAGGATGACCAGGGAAGGGCCCCTCTGCCCCCCGGGAAGGTGACGTTTGACTACCATGCGCAGGGCCCAGCCGTGAGCCCTAGGGCGGGGAGAGAGCCCTTGTCCTGGGCTCCTGGACCCTGCTGGCCCTGGGAGGTATCCGAATCTGTACGAAAGATTCACTGGGAGTCAGAAAGGAGCATTCTGCTCGCGACTGGAGGGCAGCTGGGATGAAGTTAAGCAGTACTGGGCAACAGTCACAAATTCACGAGAAAGAAAACTGACGTGGATGGAGCAGCAGGATCCCAAAGTCAGGCGGACATGATCACCCCCTTTTTCCTCATAAGGAAGGTGACGTTCAAGGAAACTAAGCACATTACTCAATGTGGGCATTCAAACCTACATCTTACCCACTCCCAAGGAGCATCTTCTGTCCAAGGGACAGCGCAACCCTCCCCCGTTCCCCGGGAGGCATGCACCCCCCTGCCCGTGGGGGCGCCCAGGGCTCTGACGCGGGGCCCTGCGAGAGAACCTGCCTTGCTTGGGGCCGCGGGCGAGCTGCCGGAAGAGCCGAGGACGAGTTTTGCTCAGAGCTATGGCCAGAAGGGGAGCCCGCCTACGGCCAACAGGGTCACTCGTCCCTCCCTGCTTTGCGTGTCTCCACCCCCTTCCTCAGGTTCCCAGTGGGGGAAGGGGGGTGCTCTCCCCTCTCTTGCCCCCACACTGAGGCCACTGCAGGCGCCAGCAGGAAACAGTGTGGAGCAGAGATGAGAAAGTCTCTGGAATCAGGCTGATCTCGGATAGCCCTTAATACTGTGCCATCTTGGGCGAGTGACGAAGTCTCTCTGCGCCCCATTGGACTAGTTTTCTCCGGCTGCTGTAACAAGTTACCACAAATGTAGTGGCTTCAAACAACGCATATTGATGATCCTGCAGTTCTGGAGTCGGAGATCTGACATGGGCCTCACTCCACTAAATTCAAGGAGTCAGCACGGCTGCGTCCCCCACTCTGGAGGCTCTAGGGGAGACTCTCGTCCACTTACCTCTTCCTCCTTCTGTAACTTTTGCCTCCCTTGGCCCGTGGCCCTCCTCCATCTCCAAAGCCGGCTGGTAGCATCTTCAAAGCACTAACTCCGACCTCCTCTTCTGCCTTAAAGGGCCCTGAGATGACATTGGGTCCACCTGGATAATGCCGGATAATTCTTACCTTAACATCAGCTGATCAGTGACCTTAATTTCCATCCGCAACCTCAATTCTCCCTTGCCACGTTAGGTAACCTATTTACCCAATCCAGGGATCAGAGAGTAGACATTTTGGGGGGGTGTTGGGGGGGGTTGTTGGGGGGCTGGGGCATTCCTCTGCCCTCTTTACTGAGTGGTGATGGCTTTTTATAAGGGCCCTAAACATAGCTATCATAAATAGATGTTTCACAAATGATGCCGGTGAGTATGTGTTTTTATGCTAATTGATTTAAATAAAAAACAAATGTAAGAATGTAACCCTCACCAAAGGGATCCAAAGCCTTAAAGGAGCCAGGGCAGGTCCTCCCTGCAGGCCCGCATGCCTGACAGTAAGGGGGTCCCTCCAGGAAATGCTCCCTCCAGCCCAAGACTTAGACCCTGGCTGTTAGGGTACCCCTTGAGAAGTGGGTTGTCCTGAATTGTGTGCCAGGATTTAATTAATTCTGGCACAACCACATCTCCAAAGCCAGACTCCGGAGCTGTACTGGAATCATCCACCCCAGACCTGGCATTTTCCCCCAAACAACCCCCAGGGGCAACTAGGCAGGGGCCTACCTCCCAGCCAGGCAAAGCCAGCTGGCTCCTGGCCTCTGGAAGTTTTAGTACTTGGGGTCCAATGAGCTTTCTGACTCTTCCTCAGACGTTTCAAAAAACCCTGGCCCAGGTGAATTTGCTACTTGAGGTCTTAATGCATTTAAGTGAAAATCAAGTCGTTGATCCCAGAGTCTAATGTCACCAGCTTGTCTTACAAAAAGATATGCAAAGTCCTTGGATCCTTCAGTTCTTTTCCTTGAGAGACAGGAAGTCAAGTTTCTCTTATGAGACAAGCCCCGAGCCTCTAAATGTCTAGCTACAAAGAAGAACAGGTCAGGCTGCTCAAGTCTTCAAGTACGGGGGCAAGCCTCCACTCCTATTTACCATGGGCAGTTGTGCGCTCTGTATACTGCACAAATACACCCAGCTGAGGTGTCAGGGGAGTGAGCATGGGGCCTGAGAACCAGCCCCCACTGCACTTACCAATGGCATGTACTTCCCCCAGGGTTGTCTCCTCCCAAAGAGGATGCACCGAAGGCATAGTGCAGGCTCCAACTCTGCTTCTCAAACTAGATGGTCATCATGGACAATATGTGGTCCCTCGGCACATGACCGGAATGCTGCTCAGGTCAAATGTGACACACCTCACAAGTTGACAATTGTATTGTATACTGTCTATTTCCCATTTGAAGAGCCAAGTGCATGGATCAAAGCTTGGCTGTCGTGGCAATGTCAAATTTCGATCCCAGTGTCTAGAATTGCTCTTTATTTGTGCTCATCTTGTACCAACCAGTTAGCTGTTTGCATAGCCCTGCTCCTTCCCATTGTGGGTCCCCCAGGGACACTCTGGGGCCTCTTGACCACACGTTTTGGGAGATGGCCAGAAACCAAGGGCAGAGGTGAGGTGTAAGCATGACTCCAGGTGAGGGAGGGCTGTCCAGAGGGAAGGGCAAGGAGAGTCTCCTTCCACAGGCCCTGGCTTTTCACCATATCTGCACATGATCTTGGTGGTGGCTTCTTAGCTGGTGTGGAGGGTTCATCTCAGAGAAGGATTTTCTGACGTGGCCTTGGAAGTCACTCGGTCACATCCAATACATTCTATTGGTGCATACAGGGCCAGCCCGTATTCAGGGGAGAGGGCAATAGGAGGGCATGAACACCAGGAAGGGGGCTCACTGAGGGGGCCGTCTTTGAACACTATCTACCACAGGGGGGTTTCCTACAGCAGGGGCAGCATGGGAGAACCAGGCCAAAGGCAGAACAGCCCGACAGTTCCCTCTGGCTCAGGGCTGAGCTGGACTTTTTCAGAAATGTTATCCCCGACTGATTTCACAACTATGCTCTGTTGCCTGCCCCAGTTATGACAGAGCACCAGCCCTGCCCTCGGGGTGCCTAGAGTCACCAACTATCAGGAATATAAGCGTCTTTTTCCTATAGGAAATCGTCCTTCCAGGTGGAGAAATGGTGTGAGATCTTCCTGGCTTCGCTACTCAGTCCGATCATTGATTAAATATCTATAATGTATTAACTACAGCCCACTCCATGGTCCAATTAGTTTAGAAATGCCCTGGAATTCTTTTTTCCTCAAGCACAGTCTCAAAATTATTTAACTCCCTCGTGGATTTTCAGCCAAACCCAGGAAGTACACAGCTCTATATTCATCTACTGCGTGATGCTGATCAAGCTTTTCCCCCTCCAAGTGTTGGTTTTCCTCTGGAAGGAGAAGGGTAATAGGAGGGAGATGAGGTTGACCAGATGACTGGACTCCAAGAGCCACCATTGTGACCAATGGGCTCCAGCTGTCTCTGTGGCCTTGGGCAAATTCCTACCCCTGCCAGGCTCTTCATCTCCCACCTGTAACATGGGAAGTCGGACAAGATGACTCTATGGGTCTTTCTAGCACCATCTGCCCCACTTCAGCACATGCAGGAATGCATCCATTGCCTCAGGACTGGGATTCAAGCCCGGCTGTTTGGTGCAGATTGCTATTCCCAGATCCAAGGCCCCTAGCATTTCAAACCATTGCAGACAGGCACGCGCAGCCGCAGAAAGTGATCTGCAATCCATTCGTTGGCCCCCAGCTGCAGCTAAGTGATGAGGCTGGGCAGCAGCCTGGTATAAGGAGAAAAGATTGAAATAAGAAGTCAGCCAGGCTGGGTGAAAATCCAGGCTCCTACTGGATGATGGCATTGACCTTGAGAAATTCCTTAACCTTGATGAGCCTCAGTTTCCCCACCTGGAAAATGAGGGTGCAAGTGCACACCTCCCAGGAGAGGCCCAAGGATTCAAAAGCGTATCTGAGTAAAGCTCGGACGTAGGGTCTGTTATAATTCAAACCACACACTGGAAAGCAACGTCTGTTTCGAAGGCAGTGGTGCTGATTCTTGTCACCGGAGCAGAGCCTTCCCTGAGATAATTTAGGAGGTCTGGGCTCGGGAGGGCTCCCCGGGCAGAGGTGCCACCTCCCCAGTCGGTCGCAGGATGGATGGGCCCCGCAGCCTGGCTGGAAGGGCCATCCGTGCTGCCGCCCCCGAAGATGTCCTGGGCTGTCACGCTTTCTGGCACGCCGTGCTAAAAAAAATGACTCCAAAGAAAAGTAAGCAGACACTCCAGGCCATAAATATTTCAGAGCCGAATGGATGTCCTTTCCCCAGCACTGACTTGCCATATATATTATTTATAAAACCATAACTTGAGTTGAAAGGTAGTCATCGAAAGAAGAGAGAGAGTCTCACTCAGATTCACTGGGTGATTGGAAAAACAATCTAGAAAGGGAGAAAATAGTGTTGGCTAGATGAGGTCACAGGAGGTCATCTGGTCCCACCCCCGGCTCCAGCCCGGCCCAGAGGGAGTGTGGCCGGAGTTAGCGGAGGGCACAGCCCAGAGAGGCCCCGGACACCGGCAGACTGCTGGGTCCATACAGCCCGGGGCCTCGCTGGCTTTTCAGGAAGTTTCTATCACATGACAAACAAAAGTCGAAGTGTTTTTTAAAAACCTTTCATTCCCCCTTTATAATGGGGAGCAGGGCTTGTCATGAGAAAACGGGCCAAGGAGGAGGGTGGCCACGGGCCATTGAGGAAGCAGAAAGAGCCCCCGGGCCTGAAATCAGGAGACAGCCAGCAGGTCACGGGGCCTTCCTGGACTCAGTTTCCCCATCCATGAAATGGAGGACCCAGCATTTCTGTCCTATAACAGATGCTTGGTGGCACCTCCCTCTCTCTCCAGAAATGACGTGAACTGACAATATGACCTATTCGCAGGTATAACTTTAAAAATCAATATAATAATGCCTTCACTTGTGATATCAAGGAGAAATAAAAGGAACGTGCTATATAATCAAACCACATTTTGAATTAAATGCTTCGGCACGTGTACCCAGAGGTCGAAGTGAAGGAGTGGAATTGGGGCACCAGCTCGTCTACTCACCACGAATGTGACCTTTCCAAACACAGGCTGGTACCGTGAGGCAACACCAGACACTCAAGTACCCCGAGCAGCCTTGCATCTGGGGAAGACGTGTCTGGGACAGTGGACACTCTCAGTAAGATCCTGAGACAGAACAAAAGACAATCTCTCCTCAATGTTCGCTGTGGCAGTGCGTCTTGGAGACTCCGTTTTTGTTAAGACTGTGCAGAAAGAAAAAAAGAAGAAGAAGAAGAAATGCTGTGTGTTATGTAAAACAGAGTCCAGTTCTAGGCTCGGACCATTTTAAGCAAGTTTTTCACCCATAGGAACGTCTGGCGGGACACCAGCGGTGTGTGTGGGAGGCGGGAATCATCTTTCACAGAGTGGGGCCACGGGGCCCACGGGACATTAGAGAGCCCCGGGCATCCCTGCCCACCAGGTACCAGTCCTCCATCCCAGCACTGTGACCACCAAGTGTCCCCCCCAACACACATCTGAGACACCCCCAGGGAGCCCCCTGGACAAGCTGCTCCCAAGGTCGTCCTGCATTGCTCTGACCGTCGGATGCCACCCACGAATGGCTTGGTGACAAACAATCACCTAGAGGTCAGGCTGGCCCCACGGTGGGCACTTCAGTTCCTGCCCCACTGTCGCACCCTGGTGACGGCAGCAGCGGGACTTTGCAGACACACCCAACACTGCTTGAACGGAGCCTGCAGCCAGGGTGTGCGGAAGGGATCCTCGCTCCTTCCCCTCCCCCAGTCCGCCCACTCAGGAAGTCAGGCACCTGCCGGGCACAGAGGGAGCCCAGCACCCCCCCCGGCCGGGAGCCCAAGCCGCCCAAACTGCAGTGCCGTGAGCACCCTAGGGACAGGGAGGGCTGTGAGGCCATCTCCCGGGGCGGTGAACACCCACACCGGCTACCCCTCACCACACCCCAGCTGTTGGCCTCCAGCACCCCGGCAGAGAAGATCCAGGTCTCTACGGGCCACTGTGCAGCCGCCTGGCCTCTGTCAGGGGACAAAAAGCTCCCAAAGTTCTGAGGGTCATGCCCAGCCCCCGGGCTCACAGCTGCATTAGGGAGGTGAACTCACCCAGGAAGCCACAAAGACACAGGTGGCCTGCACAGTCTCAGGGTGGCCTTGCTGCCCCGTAAACCTCAGTTTGTTCAGCTTTACAATGGGCGTAAAAGCCGTAACCACATTGTAAGCTCACTGGGAAGACCCACTGAAATGTTGCATACAAACCGCTCAAGGAACACTCAGCCTTGGAATTCTTTTTTTTTTTTTTTTAAGATTTTATTTATTTATTTGAGAGAGAGAGACAGCGAGAGAGGGAACACAAGCAGGGGGAGCGGGAGAGGGAGAAGCAGGCTTCCCGCTGAGCAAGGAGCCCGGTGCTGGACTCGATCCCAGGACCCTGGGATCACGACCTGAGCTGAAGGCAGACGCTTAACGACTGAGCCACCCAGGCACCCCTCACCCTTGGAATTCTTATGTCTAGCGTTTCCCGGGCCTCCCCAGCCAGTTCCCTGTAGTAAGTCAATCTCCCTGACTCTCAGCCCTGCTGATGTAGGACCTCCCTCCTCTAAACCTCACCCAGAACCTAGAAGCACCCTGGCGTGTCCCCTGTGAGTCCCCCGTTTTCTCTGCTATCAATGGCACAGCCATGCTGCTTTCTCCTTCCTGGCCAAGACCACTTGCCTGCACGAGAGCCCCTTCCTCATGGCCAGAAAGTAGGCCCTGCCTCCCAGGGCACCGCCATGCTCATGCTGAGCCATGCCTCCCTGTAACCCAGGCTCCAGTCAGAGGGACTGGTACCTCGGGATCCCACAGCTCCTCAGGCCCGATGCCAGCCCCAGGTGTTGCCTGCGGCCACCTCCCCATCGACCAGACCCCAGGCCAGGGACCCGGCTGGGCGCAGACTTCACCTTTGCCCTCTGCTCAGACTGCCCACCCTACCCAACATCCCATGCACGCTGGGACGTTTTTCCATGCCCACAGTGGACACGAACCTGGCACCTGGGACAGCATATCATGGTACTGAGCAATGGGAGGTGGGAGGAGAGTGGGGGAGTGTACATGGGCTGGGAACAGTTTGGACTTCTCAGAGACAGCAGAACCTAAGCTGGTAAGGCCTGGGCCATGACAGAGCCTGATGTCAACAGAGGAGTGGACCTCATAGGAGAGCCAGGACATGCACCCCGGACCACAACCAGAGACAGTGGTCGCCCCACAGGCCCCGGGGGCTGAATCAGGGCACACTCAGGCTCTTGAAGATCAAATACCTTTTGTATCCCCCAACATTTGAGGGGGAAGGAACATATGGCCTGGCTGAGAGGGGAAGGGAGCAGGGTCTGGTGTCACTGTGTCACTTCTCAGAGGGTCAAGACCCCTCCTCTGTGTCAGGGGTCTGCAATACCTCAGAGGTAGATGTATGAACATGAAAGCCCTGGGACCGCAGGCCGGGCCGCACTGTGCCTGTGACTGCAGTGTGGTCACTCTCACATAGGAAGGCCTGGCGGAAGCTTCCAGACTGGTGTCTTCTGGCACTGGGACAATCTGCCCCAGGAGGCCTGCTCAGGCCCCAGGAATCCTCCCCCACTTGCTCCCAGTGGGGCTGTTACGCCCTTCCAGTTGGTGGGCACAGAAAAAGTGTCCGGGAAACATGCTCAGGGGGTAGTGAAGTTCTTCCTCAAATATGCGTTTCCACCTCCCCGGGTCCCGGCAGGACCCGAGGCCACGTCAGCCTGCAGGAGCAGCGGCCCCCGCTCCCCCTGCTTCAGCCAGGACCCCACTTCCCTCCAAGTCTGTGCTGAGCAGCTCCCGGGGCCTTGTCGGAGCAGCTGCTCGGCTCCGGCCCCGGCCTCCACCACCCTCTGTTCCCAACCCCCTCACCCCTCCCCACATTAAAAAAATAGAAATAAAAAACTGGACGAGTTAATTTGCTAAAATGGAACAGAGGGCAATAACTGATTACATTTTTCCCCAAAGGAAACTTGAGTTAATTTGGCCGGTGACTCATATGCCAGGCTGCCAGTTACAACACACCACCCCAGACACAGCTCCTCGCTGGGCCTGGCTGGCAGCCGCCTTCCCCGCTCACTGCTGCGGGCCCCTGGGTCCCCCCTCGGAGAGGTGGGGGCCCCGCCTGCACAGAGCCCTCTGGGTCCCGAGCTGCTCGTGGCGCTTCTGAACGTGCGGGGCACACACCCGCGTGCGCACAGAGACACGTGCATCTGCGCTCACACCAGGCACTGACAAGCACGCGCGCATGCGCACACACACACACACACACACACACACACACACACACACACACACTTGGGACATCGCCAACACCACTCTGGCCTGGGCCAGTAAATCATTCAGTAGTAAGCTCTGCACACCAATCCTGGGGAAAATCCAATTAGAGTCCCTCATTACTAAGGCGTTCCTCTTTTTCCCAGCATCTTAAAGCTTCTGGGGAGCGGACAGAGGGGAAGGTGGGGTACTCATGTGAGCCCTGTGAGCTCTGGGTGGAAGTTCCCAGCCCAGCATCCCATGGGTGGAGGCCCCAGATGGGCTTCTTCATCGCCTTGGGGGTGAAGGGCACCTTGGGACCCCACTCTACATCCCATACTCCTCACATGACCACCTAGCTAATGAGAAGTGACACCCAGCTCTGGCAGAAGCCCCCAAGGCAGGCCTTACAGTCAAAAGTCACTCATATGCTGTGTGACTTTGAGCAACACACCCTCTCTGAGCCCCAATTTTTTCCAGAAAATACCTTCATCATCTGGTTGCATAATAATATGAATGTACCTAATAGCACTGAACTGTACACTTCAAATGTTAAGATGGTAAATTTTTTTTTTTTTAAGATTTTATTTATTTGACAGAGAGAGAGAGAGCAAGAGAGGGAACACAAGCAGGGGGAGTGGGAGAGGGAGAAGCAGGCTCCCCGCCAAGCAGGGAGCCCAACGTGGGGCTCGATCCCAGGACCCTGGGATCATGACCTGAGCCGAAGGCGGACGCTTAACGACTGAGCCACCCAGGCTCCCCAAGATGGTCAATTTTATGTTATGTGTATTTTAACGCAATTTTTTAAATTGAAAAAAAAGAAGAAAAAAGAAAGGCTTAAGCTTTCCCCCTTCTTCTTTCCTCCTTGCCACTGGCTAGGGTGTAGAAATGATGGCAGGAGCTGTGGCAGCCTTTTTGGACTCAAAGATGGAAGTCACCTTTGAGCATGGCAGTCCAGAGGGATGAAAGGACGCTGTCCCTATGACACTGTAGAGCTGCCAGATAAGCCCTGGACTGCTTGTGTGCGAGAAGTAAACTTCTATGTTGTTTTTAAAAACAGATATGCTCACACTTGAGACAACTAAAACCGTTTGGAGGGGTTGATTGGGACAAGGATGAGAGATATTTCCTAGGACCCCTTTCCTAGTTGTCCCCAGCAAGGGAACACGGCCCAGGGTTCAGGGTTCTGGGTTCTGGGTTCTGGCCCAACTCACCTGCCAACTGACGTGTGACCTTAGGTAGATCAATTTCTTCCCTAAGCCTCAGTTTCCCTACCTGTCTTTTGATACTACCAGTCTCAGTTTTTCAAATCTGGTTAAGGAGAGGCCCCAGCAGGGAAATTGCCTGGCAAAGGACTGGGAGCAGCAAGAATGAGATGCAAGGAGATCTGATGGAGAGCCAGAGCAGAGAGGGCAGAAGTAACCCCCAGCACCCAGCACTTGGTCCTCTCGCTAAACCCATCTTTCAGGAGAGGAAGCTGAGAAGGAACATGGAGGTCAGAGAGGCTGGCCAGAACCCGGGGGCAGCCAGGAAGAGCAAGAGGCCCAGGGCAGGAGCCGCAATCCCACAGGCCAAGCCCCCACCACAAAGGTACTGGTGGTCAGAGTTTTCTGGAGTCAACACCCTCCTCCCAGATAAGAAAGTAGAAGCAAAGTCCTCCCCTCCCTGGTCTCCTCCCCTGGTTCAGGACTCTGTGTGGCCCCTGTTAGGCCCACACTGTGGGTCTCCCTGGGGCCCTGGGGGAGGAGCTAGCCAATCTCTTAGGGGAAGACAGCGAGGACCCTAGGAGCCAGTCCCAGCACTTGGGGTGCAGAAGGAGGAGGAAGTTAGAGAGGGAATCGCTGGGAAGCGGGACGGGTGGAAAAAAAACGTTTGCTGGTTTCCAGGAGGGCCTCTTGCCTCCCTGGAGGAAACTGGGAGTTGTTATCAGAGCGAAGGACAGAGATGCCTGTCCCTGGATAAGCTCTAAGAAAGTCTCTCCCTGTGGGCTGACACATCATGGCGGGTGGGAGAACAGTGCTCAGAGGGGTAAGACCCCACTCCCAGACTCCTGCCAAAACCGAGAGCCGAAGGCCCAAGCACAGATCCGTTGTCCACGCGTGACACCCCAGTTGGGAGCGGTGGCCGGGTGCCTGGGCAACAGGCACCAGCTGGGGCCACTCTGAGGCACACCCAGGCCCCACCATGCCCCACCATGCCCTCCATATTGGTTGGCCCTCCTGCTATCAGGCATCTACACAGCCCTGGCGTCAGTCAAGCCAGCTCGAATCCTCCCTCTGTCACTTAGAAGCAGGGGGACCTTGGGCAAGGAGCTTATATAACCTCGCTGAGGTTCAGTCCCTGCCTCTGTAAGGAGATACCCACACTGGGGGCTGAGCTAATGGTCCTCAGCCAGTGGGAGCCCCCTCCCCCTCTGTCGTGGACATCTGTGGCCTGATCACTCCCGGGAAGGGCATCACATACGAAAGGACAAACAATACTTGTCACATTTGTGGTCACCATCCTCCAATTTCCTCCGCCATTACTGTTTCACGGGCTGACACGTCCCTTCCTCTCCAGCAGACAGACTCCCAGAGTGGGGTGCTCACGGAGCATGGGTCTCCAGGCCTCCTCCTTCGGGGTCTGGAGCATCAGGTTCTGGACTTTTCCAGGCCCCGGACACAGCAGAAGAAACACCCTCGTCCTCATGCACCGGACTTTTTAAAACACACAGCACATGGCTGCTGAATGTCCTCAGATTTTCCACCTGAAGAGACTGAGGCTGTGAAGCTGGGGGGCCTCCATGTCCAGCTGTAAGGAGTAATTTCCCTCAGCGGCCACAGCCCGAGCCGTGCTGACGGTGGGACTGTGGGCTGGGGCTGGGGTGGGGACAGAAGGGGCCCCACCTGGGAGCAGCTTGCTGGGGACATAGGAGGGCTCGAGCTGCCCCAGGAGGGGGTGCACGGCATGGAGGGCAGGCTCACTGCCCTACACACTCACACAGATGCACAGACACCACCACCATGCTAATGCCCCCAACATCATGAAGCAGGTGTGCACGGCCTTGCCTCCCACTGAGGTTCCAGGAGTACTGGGTTCCCGCTCAATCCTAGGCCCTTGGACCACCGAAACCTCCGGTGTTTCTTCCTGCCTGCCCTTCCGGACTTCTCCCTCCTCCGGCTTCCTCCACACGCTGAGCTAGGGGCCAACAGGAGGGACCAGCGTCAAGGTCAAAGCCTGCTTTCCTCCAGCTCTGCCTCCACTCCTTCCGCCCCTTAAGTGTCAGGTGTCACCGCCTGCTCCTCTGGACGAGGTGGGGGGGGGGGGACACTCCTCCTTTCTCTCCCCTGGGGGCGCAGAGGAACTCGAGGAACTTGGGACCCAGCCCGCCGGCCGGGATGAGGTCGCGCCGCCGCTTCCCCAGAGAGCCGCTAGGTGGCGCCGCGCTAACGAGGATCGGAGGGACGGGCCGTCGCCGGGGGAGGGTAAGGGCCGGAGAGCCCAGGTGCCCAGCCGACCTCTCCCAGGCGGCTGCTCACACCCGGGGCCCCATGTCCCCAGACCCCGGCCCACGCTCCCGTCCAGCCCCAGGCTCGGGCTGGGCCTCAGGGCACAGCCCCTGGGCCCCCTCCACCACCCCTACTCTGGCCCCTCTTCCCCCCTGGGTGGCTCCTTTGGCCCTCCCGTGGCGCAGACCCCACAAGACGACCGGGCTCCTGGGGCACAGCGCAGAGGTGGTTAAATAGGAAGCTTGGCGAGGGAGAAGAGCCTGAGAGTCTGGGTTGGGGCTTCCTCTCTCTGAGCCTCCGTTTCTCTATCTATAAAGTGGGATTGGTCCCCGTCCACAGAGTAGATGAGGTCAGAGTAACTCCTGGCACAGACCCTGTGCTCGGCAAGCAACGGTGCCTCAGTTTCCCCTTCATATCTCCCTGGGATCACCTCACCACTGCCTCTGGCCCCTCAGTTGCCGCGTGTTTGTGTCCCTCAGCATCCTCACCACAGCACGGGCTATAGCTCAGAGCCTAAAATGAGCGGCTGCTGGACCCCCCCACACCTGCACCCCCAGAACAGGAAGATCATGTTCCCTTCCTTGGCAAAATTGCCCAATCCCCACCCCTTGTTAATTCGATTCCTGTGAGGAAGAGACAGGGCATGAACAACACATATGGACCCCACCCTGTGCCAGGCACCGTGCAAAAAAGGCTTCTTTCCTATATTCTCCCAACAATTCTGCGTGGTTTACAGACCACAAGGCAGCCGGGGCTCAGAGAACCTGAGGTCACACAGGGGGTTGATGACGCCTAAGGTTGCCATGCTCCAGGGGGGCCTCGGACCCTCGCTGTCTGTGACGAGCCCCTCTTTCCCTGCCTGAGACTAACCCCCGAGGCGTGGGTGATAGGCCACTCCCAGACTTCCTGACTCTGGGCCCCACCTCTGTCCCTCTGAGGCCAGCCTTTGCAGGGGCTGATCATCCTGCCAGGAAAGATGTCTTTCCAGGCCTCGTCCCTGAAGGCCCACCTGCACCACCTCTTGCAGGAAGCCTTCCATGACTCCTCCTTAAGTGGAGGCTTCAGTGGACCCTCCATGGCAGGATGCCCTGAGCTTAACGCCTCACTTGGTCTGTGGCTCAGACACGTGTGGACTCAGCCAGCTGTCAGGGACCACACCAGCAACAGGATGCTGTTCCATGGGGGATCCTGCACCTCATACCAAACCCAGTTTACAGAGAAGCCTTTAGATGGACAGTTAGGGGATGTCAGGGCCTGAATGTGTCCCTCTAGCATCCCCAGTGCGGGGATGGTGGGGCCTGAGAAGTGATTAGGTACAGTTGGGGTGGGGCCTGAGATGTGATTAGGTACAACTGAGGGCATGACGGTGGGGGAGATCCCCCCCGCCAACCCTGCAATGGGATCAGTGTCCTTAGAAGAAGAGGAAGAGAGACGGAGCACGTTTGGCTACATGAAGACACAGCCAGGAGGTGGCCGCCTATAAAGCCCAAAGCGCCTCTCACAAAGAACCATATCTGCCTCCAGAACCATGAGGAAGAGATTGCCTGTTGTTTAAGCCGCTGGTCTGTGGCGTCTGTTCCAGCCGGCTGAGCTGAGACAGGGGAGATGATAAGACCGGACCGCAGAGGGGCCAGGCAACCCACACGGTCACACAGCAAACCAGAGCAGCGACGAGACTCAAACCAAGATCTGTGGACACACATAGTGAGAGAAAAAAGGGAGGACTTGAGGGGACCATGAATTTAAATCACACGCATGCTCACTCAGGGGGCCGGGCACGGTGATGTCGAATGCAGCTGGGAGGGAGTGACTCACAGCCAGAGATGTCCCGGGCTGGGCCCTGAGCTTTGTCACCCACCACATGGCATCTGTCATCACCTGGCTTGTGTAGCCAAGAAAGCTCGGCCTCCAGTCCCCGGGAGTAATGCCCCTGATCACCTAGGGGTGCTGATTTCGGTGCTCGTGCCCCCCGACCCCGTGCCCCTGGGCCCACCGGGCCACGCAAAGGAAGGCCACGACCCTCTGCCCTTCCACATGCTAGATTTCTTCTCTCCCTTACACGAGCACCAAAATCCATGCTGACTCCCCCCACCCCCTGCCCGTTCTCCCTGACAGGTGCCTCAAGCCTATCTGGTCCCAGAGCATCCCTGCAGGAGACAGTATTTTAACAGTCACCTCTGGGCCCCATGGGGACCATCAATAATGGGAGGGGCTGGTTTCTGAGGTTCCACGTAGGGAGATGCAGCCGCGAACTCAAGCCACAGAGAGTCTGTTCACACCGTCCCCGGCGATGGCAGAACCGATCCATCAGTCAGGTTGGAAGGCAGGGCCCCTCACGAATTCAGGCAGCCCCAGAATGGAGCTGGCCTAATTTGGACATGGGCTCAGCTAAAGCAGGCCTTCAAACACTCTAGAAAACATAAAAAAGGCCTTGCTAAACTCTACTCGGGATCGCAATGGAGATGCTTAACCTACTTAAGGAAGGTGATCCCCTTCAAACACACTTACTGCGTGCATTCAGACACACCAAAACCGATCCCCTGATCAGGGCCTGCCCTCTGTTGCTAGAGGCTGAGCCCCTCCTTAGCCCTACCCAGAAGTCCGAACTGGTGCCCTTGCTGGACATTAATAAAACTCCCTTTTAAAGAATAGCCAGCCAGCCAGCCAGCCGGCTTTCCTCTTTTGTTTAGCAATATCTACTAAATGGGGATTAGAGCCAAAGCCTGCTGAGTCCACACACTCGGACACTCTCCGTGTCCTACCGGCCCCGCCCTCCCCTTTGTGGGGTCTGACTGCAGAGGCCCTGGGATGGGGCCAAAGGTGCCCCCGGGGTGGGCGCAGCGCTGTGGCTGACTTCCCGCCGGAGCCTCGTGGCGGCCCAGTCACCATGCACTTGGCGAATGCGGACTGGTCCTGTGCACCCCAAGCAAGCGTCTGGCAGGGCGGCCTCAGGGGGCAAGCCAGTAACTGCCTGCCCTGAACCAGATCAGTGGCTTTGCATCAGGCTCCAGCAACCAAACCGGCTTCACCAGTGCAGTCACACACAGAACCCCAGGACGCAAAGAGGATGCGCACAGGGCCGTTCTGGCTGACGCGCGTCCGGCTGGCTGTCCCTCTTCCTGGGCCCTCTCTGGATCTCCCAGCTCTGCTGGCTTTGGTTTCCACTGAAACCTGCTTCTCCCTGCATCTGGGAACCCGGGTTTAGAGGTCACTCCAACCTGGGGAGTGTAAAAAAAAGTACAAGGAACAAAAACCAGGAGGTTATAGTAACAATCCCAAAACACTGCTTCCTGGGCTCCAACCTCATCTGCTTCGCCCTGTTCCCTCCGTGGATACTCTGGCTTCCCGGAGCCCCAGGATGGAAGAATCTTCTCGTTTCCCACCTGATGGGAGCCCTCGTCCCTCTACTGCTCCCGGTCACTGCGGGGATGATGTTTCTGGTCATAGCCTCTACCGAATCAGTGCCTGGAGTGCTGAGGCCTGCAGAAGACCCCACTGTCCCTGCCTGCACCTGGCACAGTCCAGGCCAAGGAGCCACACCCTGTGGCCACACAACTGACAATACATCACTCAGTCATTCAACAACACCTACGTGCCAGGCCCTGTCCTGGGCACCAGGGACACGGTGTGGCCTAGAGATAAAGCTGCTACCCTCAAGGAATGTGACATGGATACTGGGAGTTCTAGCCTGGAGCCCTATGTGTACTTAGGAGAGCAGGAGGGGAGCTATGGGGCACATGGAAGGAGCCTGACTCAATCTGGGGATCAGCGAAGGCTTCCTAGAGGAAGTAACCTCTGAGCTGATACCTGGAGAGTTAGCCAGAAGGAGAGGATGCAGGTGAAATGCATTTTGCCAACGAGAACCGCATGTGCAAAGTCCCAGGGGCAGGTGCGAGTTGGAGAAACCATGGGAGGAGCGTGGGAGCTGGAGTTTGGTGTGTCTTGGAGTGAGAGGGCCAATCAAGGTCCAGGCCAGGGAAGGCTAGAGAGGGGCCTGCAGAAGTGTGGACAGAGGCCCTGGGGAGGGTGGCAGTCGGCTTTCATGGGGAGCTAACCTTTTCAGTGAAGGTTGCACTGTGTGGGGCTCAGACAGGGTGGCTGTGGGGAAGCCAATGGCCTTACCAGGCCAGCTGTGCCTCGAGGAAGGACAAAGAAAGACTCACCCTTTGTGTTCCGGTGCCCCAGAGCCCTCGGGAAGCAATTCTGAGTCTGTACCTCCCTTCCCCGTGGGCCTCGCCTGAGCCTTGGGCACTCCTGGGCACAGCCAAGCAACAGCCCCAGCCCACTTGTCCACAAACAAGGTCACTGCCTTGATTTCCCTCACTGCCCCAGATTTCAAATGATGCCAGCCTGAGGGACTGTGGATCAGATCCAGGGGCCTGGGCCCTCTCAGCATGCGTTTTCTTCGACTGCCCCTGGCAGGGGACTGCCAATATGCCCCTGGGTTGGGAAAGTGTGCAGAACGCTGCCCTCCACCTGTCCTGGTGCCGGCCTATGGGGATGCACAGAAGGCCTTGCTCCCAGGCCTCAGTCCCTGCAAAGAATGTCTGTCTTCCTGCAGCTGCTTGGGGTCCCTAGGGCCCCGTGGATATGAAGGCTGATCCAGTTTCCCTATCTGCTTGGCCTACTAGGACTTTAGGAGTCCGACCGTCAGGCCCAGCAAGTGGCTCTCAGGCCGTGCGATAATCAGAGCAACATTATTATTTATTGACTGATCATTGGTCATGTTTTGAGTGCTCCTTATCGATCACTATGTTGCCTGCTTTCCAGGTTTCTTATTTGATCCTTGCGACAATCCAAGGTTCTGTGTTACCCCCATTTTATTTTAGTTTTTGAAAGATTTTATTTATTTATTTGACAGAGAGAGACACAGCGAGAGAGGGAATACAAGCAGGGGGAGTGGGAGAGGGAGAAGCGGGCTTCCCACTGAGCAGGGAGCCTGATGCGGGGCTCGATCCCAGGACCCTGGGATCATGACCTGAGCCGAAGGCAGACGCCCAACGACTGAGCCACCCAGGCGCCCCTGTTATCCCCATTTTAGAGATGAGGGAATGAAGGTCAGAGGTTATGGTCCCGAAATTCCAACCAGACCTGCAAACTGCTTCCTTCCCCCCCCCGCCCTCCCCCCACCCCCGTCACTTCATTTGGGTTCATTTCCTTTTGTTTTTCATCCTATTGTCTGCATCACTGTATACCTCGTGAAATTCCTTTCCAGACGAGGTCGATAACAACTAACCAAATAACCAAATGTAAAATGAAAATGACCTCCCCACCCCTACCCCCTAGCACTGAGCCGCCGTCCTCCGCCCAAAGGTGTGCGTCCAAAGGCCCAGGTGACTTTATTCCCAGGGAAGCTCCGGGCTCCTCCTGCAAACAGACCCTGGGCAGGCCTGCCCTCCAGGTCTCCACGTGCCCCACAGAGGGCAAGGCTTGGACCAAGCCGGGGTCTGGCTGCCCACAGCCATCCATTCAATTGTTCACTCATTCGTTTGTGCGGCACACACGCACACAATTGGTCCACGTCTCCACTGGGGTCCCCAGTCTGGCTCACCCAGGGGGGGATGCGGGTCTTAGAGGTTGGTGGATGGGGCCAGTGGGGTGGGGGCGATGCTGTGGGTCCTGGAGGTGGAGTTGCCCTGCGCCTCCAGGGCTGGGATCTGTCCCAGGGTCACACCCAGCAGCAGATGCATGCCCCCAGGTCAGGCCCCAGCACCGTGAGCCCTGCCCAGTGCAGGAACTCCCTCACCTGCTCAGGCAGCCCCAGGCCTTCCTGTAGACAGAATGTCAGCCTCCCGAGCCCCACACCAAGGCTCCATAAAGACGAGCTGCCACCCCGCAAGCACCAAGCCCCTTCCTCTCAAAGCTTCCCAGGCCCACCCGGACCTGGGCTCAAGGCACCTGGATCTGGGAGAGGATTTGGGACCCTACCTGCCTACCTCTGACTCCTCCCTCAAATTGGCTGCTCCTGTCCAGGATGAGAGGCAGCAGGAGAAGGGGAAGCCTCCATTCCTCCTTTGTGCCGACAGACAGACAGACAGACAGACTGGCTTGTCGGCACTGCGGGACTCCCAGGCCTGGCAGAGACTTTGACACAACAGGGTGGCAGGTTTCCACCGTGGTGGTGAGGACGGGGGAGTGGCCTCCAAGGGGCAGCACAAAGGTGGGGCGAGGGGGTCTCCTGTTCCCCACCCCCGGGCCACCCAGCCATCCCCCCACGGGGCTCCTCTGGCTGCTGAACTCTCCGTGGCTCCTGGAGAGCCCCTGCCCTCATGTTCCGGGAGGGCGCCTCACGGGCTGGGAGGTGGGGAAAGAGTGGCGCATTATTGTGCACTTTTTCTTAAGTCTGTGATAAGCTCCTTCTATTAGACTATAGATCTCGTCACATAAAATAGATTTGTGGACTCACAGCCGGGGAGAGCCACGTTCCTGAGCCGTGGAAATGGCTCATTTTCCCCCCTCTTCCTTGAGTAACTGATGGTCATGAATTTTTCACCCAAATGTCGCCACTAAAGATGTCACCAGCCTCCCTCCCCCGGAGGTTTTATGATCTGGCTCTAATAGGGTGGGGGTGGGGGGCGTGGGGGGAAGGGGCTGTATCCTGGGGCTGGAAAGGGACCTGGGAGTGTAGGGGAGCGGGGCCGAGGGCTGGATACTGGTGACAGAGCCCAGCTTACTGAGCAGTTGCTGTGTGGCCGACCCACTATCTCGTCTCATGTTCCAAGAGCATGGCGGGCGGGGTGGGGGAGGGGCGGGGAGGTAGCAGATGGGCTGGGACTCAGAGAGGCTGAGTAACTTGCCGAAGGTCACAAAGCTTGTGAAAGTCCCAGAACCACTGGCAAACCCAGCTCCAGGAGGGCTCCAGAGGCCGGGCTGTTGATGGCTGTGTTTCATTCACTGCCTCTGTCCCAGACTCGGGCCCTGGGTCAGGGGGTTCGCTTCCCCATTCTGGCTAAGGACCTCGGTGAGCGAGTTAGAGCGGTGGGGCTGAGCGGCAAGGCAGACACTTGCATTCCCGCCTAGATGGAGGCGTGAACTCTTCTGCAAGGGTCAGAGTCAAAGTCACATTGTAGAAAGAGCCTTTCCTCCTGCAGGGCTACACTCTGAGAAATTGAGATGCTCCTTGAGATGCAAGGTGTGTTTCCCTTTTGGGTGACATCCATAGCTGTTGTGAGAGAGGGGACAGAATTGGGACTGGAAGCCCCTGCCAACTCCCCCGTGCCAATGCCCGAAGACCAGGAGGGATGGGACAACAGCTCTCTACCCTCTGGGGAGGGCTGAGCTGCCAGATTGAAAGAGAGGGGTCTGGGAAGCACAAGGCGGAGAGAGCCAAGTGTGGGGAGCAAGAATGTGCTTGGGTTACAGCCCCCCAGAAGTCAAGGTCGGTGGGGCCAGCCTCCGCTTGGTGCAGGTGGTGCAGGGGGAAGAAAGGGGTCAGTTAAGGACCCACTCCCTGGTCCTCCTTCTCTGAGCCACATGATCAGAGTTAAATAACAGTGGTACCTCCATCACAGCCCAGTGTCTGTCTGGACTCCAGAGACTGCCTCCCAGCAGGACAGACACGAGTGAGGGGTTTCACCTGGGAGAGAGGATGGGGGCCCCGCAGAGAAAGAGTTGGTTATCCTGCCCCGGGTAACTAAGTGGAGTCCTTGCCATCACTGGCCACACTGAGCCAGGAGGACCCTCAGTCAGGTGTCGGGGGTCAGGTGAGTACAAGGTTCCCGGTCCCCAGCTCTGCTGTCTCCCCCCAGCTCTGCACTGGCAGGAACAGAGGGGGCCCTGTGTGCCTGGAGGTGGGGTGCCGCTGAAGCCTGGGGTAAAGGAAAGAAGTCTTTTTCTCTTCTATTTTTTTTTAAGAGCTCAAGTTTGTTCTTTCATGTGTGTGTTGATTTCTTCTCTTTTTCATGATTTATTTTATTTTTATCATTTTGTAAAATTTATTATGTTTTTATTGAAGTATACTTGACATACAACATTGTGTGAGAAAGGAGTTAAGTCTTCAAAGCCACCGCCAGAGACTTTCCAGGCTGGAAAGGACAGAATGGCATCAAAGGCTTGCATTTTTCTAGAGCCTCCCGGCAGGGGATCTCTCTAACTCTTGCTTTCACCCTACCAGTGATGGGGAACTCACCCCCTCCGAAGCTCAGTCCGTCTGCTTACAGCTCTAACTGGAGAGGGAAATGAAATCAGCCATCCCCTCCAGCCTCCTCACTGAGCCATTCTTCTGGGGACTCTTGGGGACCCTGCGGGGACCTGCAGACAGCGGTCATCCAATGATGCAGCCCTGCCACATACCAGAGCCAGCTTCCTGGCTCCCGGAGCACCTTCCTGCCCACTGTCTACTCAACACACCAGCCTTTGAGGCAGGCAGAAGCCCAGGCCCGGGTCACTGTCCCGTCTTTCAGATGAGGGTGTCGGGCCACACGGGGAGGCGGTGAAGGACGGGTCTGGAAGAGCAGGACTCTTGTCTCCTGCACTGGGATTCTGTGCGCCATCCTTGCCCCCTTCTTCTGGCCCCAGCCTCATGGCCCCTGCTCAGAACCAGCTCCGGCTAGTCTCTGGTCCTGCTGTGGGACCAGCCCTGACCCTGCTCTGAGCCCTCGGTCACACTCTGCCAGGACCCAGGACACTGGCTGGCGAAGCAGGGTTACCTGAGGAGGCCCCGCAGGGGGGCCCCTGCCAAAACCTCTCCATAGGTTTGCCTCCAGCCTGCAAAGCAGGAGGCCCCCGTTCTAGTCCCCTGTCCCTCCCCACCGCACCTCAGCTTCCTCCTCTGGAAGATGAAGGAAAGGGCTTCTTCTCCAACAAGATGAGATCCCCACACCTGCATCCTGGTGGCTCAGCACTTGTACATGAAAATGCTGGGGGCCTGAAGGTGGGGGTGGGGACATGCCAGCCGGGCACATGGGAACCTAGGCAGGCCTGGGGAGCTGTAGTGAGGTGTCCAGGAAGGAATGATGGTGGCCCTTCAGCTCTCCTGGACAAGGGGCCAGGACAGGTGGAGGTCTGGGCCCTCAGCCACTCTGCAGAGCCCTCTCCCAAGGGTGAGGAGGCCCGGCTGGGGGTCTGCATGGAGCCCGTGGGAGGCGGCAGCAAGGCTGAGGGGTGGGGCCAATGGGAGGAGCAGAGAAATCCAGCACCGAGACCCTAGAAGGAACTAGAAAATGCCCACGGACTGATTGACACTTTGCAAGAATCAGACACTTTGCACGTGGCTCCCGGGCTGCAGCCAGATTATTGCCCTATAAATGAGTAAGGAACATGTTGACTGATTCATGACCAGGAGGACTCGAGCCTGAGACGAGTAAACAGGTGATTATAGCGCTAATGGGCGCTGCAAGAGGAGGGTGCTCAGGTGCATGCTGAGCAAGTTGCTAACTCTGCCTGGGGGGTGAGGAGATGGCCAGGAAGACTTCCCAGAAGAGGCGACAACTCAGCTTATAGCTATTAGCGGCACTTAGACTGCAGTTCTCCTAGTGGCAGAGAGTGGCTGACACCCTGAGCGGGGTCAGTTGTGGGCAGCAGAAACCAGGTGCGTTGCAGAGGGAAGAGGCTTGGGGGCAAGCTCAGAATCACTTTGAAGCTTTCAAGTTTTATCTTGAAAATATATGCAAATTTTGCATTCTGCTCCACAGTATACAGCTTTAGTTTTAATAGAAAAACGCGTTTTCAAATTACTCACCACATTCGTGAGTAGTTAGGTCAAGGGGACAGAAAGCAAGCCTAGAAATACACCCCCTGCACACTGGAAGTTAGTAGGATGAAGGTGATTTCGGGGAGGTAGAGATGGGAGTTTTAGTAAATGGTGTTGGTACAACCGGGAGACCGATTGAGCTGCATCTATGCCTCACCAGAACACCATCAGGACAACCTCCAAAGGGATCCATGATTTAGAAGTAGAAATTAAAACCCTAAGGGGGCGGGGGTGCCTGGCTGGCTCAGTCGGTTAAGCTTCTGCCTTCAGCTTGGGTCACAATCTCGGGGTCCTGGGATCGAGTCCTGCATCGGGCTCCCTGCTCAGTGAGGAGTCTGCTTCTCCTCCCTCTGCCTGCCGCTCTGCCCACTTGTGCTCTCTCTCTCTCTCAAGTAAATAAATACAATCTTTAAAAAAAAAACAAGAAACCCTAAGGGGTGCCTGGGTGGCTCAGTGGGTTAAGCGTCTGACTTTAGCTCGGGTCATGATCCCGGGGTCCTGAGATCAAGTCCCGCGTCAGGCTCCCTGCTCAGTAAGAAGTCTGCTTCTCCCTCTGCCCCTCCCCCTACTCGTGCACTTTCTCTCTTGTTCTCCCTCAAATAAATAAAATCTTAAAAAAAAAAAAAAGAAATTGAAACCCTAAGACAATCAGAGTGACTCCCTTTATTAACCCGCGGCATGGGGACACTCTTCCAACAATGACTTGAAATGGAAAAGCCAGAAAACATGATAAATTACGTCAATAATAATAGGAAAAGAAATACAAGCAGCCCTTCAACCTATGAAAAGATTGTCCACCTCATTCCTGTGAAGAGAAATGCAAACACTCTAACAAGGATACCATTTCTTCCCAATCAGATAGGCAAAACTCCGAAAGTCTGACAATGCAGCCTCTTGGTAAGGCTGTCGCGCTGGGAAACAGACACTCTCCTATGTCGCTGATGGGAGTGCAAAATGATACAACCCCGATGAAAGATGATTTAGGCGTTCTTATCACAGTTACAGATGCACGGACCCCGGTGACCCGACAATCCCGCTGCTGGGAATTTACAGACACACGTGGAACACGTGAGGAAGGCTGTACATGCATGCGCTTTCACCACAGCTGTGGTGAACAGGAGGAGAACAGGACATGGGTATGCAAATACATACCACTTTATGCATTTATGTAAAGAAATACTGGAAGGACTCACAAGAAACTAAATGTTTCTCTAAGGGGCAGGGGGTTGGGAGGCGGGGACACGGATGGAAATGCAACTTGCTTTTCTAGGAATAAATAACTTGCCAGGTAAGTAAACATTGATGTTTATCAGGTATTTGTCTGGTGATCTGTTTATCCCTAGATACCAAGTCCCAGATCCACAGGACTCTGCCCCCCTCTATTTGGGGAGAAAGGGCTGCAGGCAGCGGGGAGCCACCGACGTTCTAGGCAAGGAGGCATTTGTGGGCAAGAAAGCCCACAACCCTGTGACCGGGGCTGGGGGTCAATGGACACACCTGCAGGGCAAGGGCACCCGTGGCCAGAGCCCTGGGGGCAGCTCTAGATCAAGAAGGGACCTCTTCGGTGCCCCAGCCCACACAACCCGCATGCCCCATGTCCCAGCTCCCTGGAATCAGCTTAGCACTGGCTCCTGCCTTCTGTGCAGGCTGCTTCCTGCTAAGGAGGAGGATTCCCTGATTTGGGGAGAGAAGCCATCTCAGTGAGCTCAAGTAAGCCAGCGGGAGCCAGTTTCTGAGCCCAGGGCCCAGTCAGCTGACACCTGGTTGGTGGCCAAGCCTCTGGTGCTCAGTGGGGACCTGGAGGGTGTCCCTCTCCTCCCTTTCAAAATGGCTTCCTTCCAGCCACAGACAAGGCTTAGATGGGGAAGAAGGAATTCCTAGATGGCTCTCCACACCCCACCTCTTTCAGGAAGCCCTCCGGGATTCATCAAGATGGTGGGACACCCCTTCAGACACCCTCGGTTGGGCCACAACCTATCCAGGGCTGGGACCCTTGATCCTGATGGCATGCCATCTCAGGACCCTGGGAGGGAATCAGCCCTGGCACGTGGGGGCCCTGACCCTGAGCGCGCAGCCCCTCACCGTCGTGCCCCAGCATGGGTGCGGCTCTGTCCACCAGCAAGAGCGCTCTGCAAACTTTAAAGGGCTCTGCATCAACAGTGTCTCCCTGGGGGAGGGAGGCAGGCGGAGTGGGGGGGGGGGGGGGGGGGCGTCTCCCTGTGCCTTACTGCCCCCCCCACAGGCCTGGGCTTTACTGCCCCACTAAATGCCGTGTTTGCTCGCACCCCACCCGGCAGCTTGTACACACCTGTACATGGAAGGCTGTAATTTCTCTTCATGAATCACAGGTAGGATCACACCCAAGTTACTGGCACTCCGCTCCTTAGGGCGGGCTGGCCAGGCAGTCGCCTTTGTCTTCCAATTATGCTGTGTTTTATTGCTCTTTTAACTGTAACAGAAACACCCGAAGAGGCAGGGTCTGGAGGGCAATTAATGACATAGGGAACAGCCACGCAAAACCACTGGATTTGGGACCGAAAGGAAGCTCTGGGTCTGACACAGGGGGTAGAAGGAAGCTGTGTTGGGTAGTGGCTCATGCCCGTATGTTGGCGTCCCACGGGCCGGCATTCAAATCTTGGCTCTGGTACTAACCAGCTGTGTGACCCCGGACAAGTAACTTCACCTCTCTGAGCCTGCATTTCCTTTCCTACAGAATGGTGCTGCTGGGAGTGGGGCAGATAAGCGAGCCGACGGTAGACATTCCATCAATGCTGAGTCCTCCGAGGGCCCTCCTCCAGCTCAGGTTTACAGGCAGACTTCCTCTCCCTCCAATTTCCTGTCAATTTCTACAGTCCCTGGCACACTGCCATGTTCGCCGTAGGTACACAGGGCTGCAGAAAGGAAAATGGCTTCAGAGTCCATTTTTCATCCATTCTGTAAATATTAACCAAACACCTTGATGTGCCGGATGCTAGTGATCCCCAGACCCAATCCCTGCCCTCGAGGGGCTCACAGTCCAGCCAGAGAGGCCCGGGAAGATAAAGCAGGCGACAAGTGCCACTATCAAGGGAAGCCCAAGGGGCACCCTTGCTCCCGAGCAGGCCCCAAACAGGTGTGGGGGCTCAGAAGGCATCCCTAGGGTGATGCATGCCTGACTCTGCGCCCTGGAGGAAGAGTCAGAATGAGCCAGGAAAGGAGCGGAGTGTCTCAGTCAGGAGAACATGTGCAAAGATCCTGGGGCGAAACACTGCTGGAGCCTAAAAAGAAGGATGGGGAGAGACAGGGCCCGAGGGAGCGCCTGAGGTGACATCCAAAAGGGCCTTTAAACCCACGCTAAAGAGTTTGAGGTTTGAGCTCAATCTAGAGGACTCGAGGAGCCCCGCGAAGGATTTCAAATACTCTGGTGCTCTGCAGTCAAGGGCGGGGACAAATGGGAATTACAAGCCCAAGGGTGGAGACAGGCAGTTCAGAGGCCAAGGCAGTGATCAGGGCTAAAAGATAGACGGGGCTTGAATCTGGGGTGACTTTGACGCCCTCCTCAGCCACTTACTGGCCATGAGAGCTCGGGTGAGTGATCCACAGACTCCTGACCACGGTTCCTCATTCCTAAATCTCAGTGGTGACGCCTAGTCCCCAAGGTGACAAAATTTCACCGGGAGGAAAAGCGGGACTCATCCACACTGAGAAAAATAAGGGCACGGGGACAAAGGACAGCCCTCATAAGCACAGAATGCCAATCGATACTGCAGAAGGAAGGAAGGAAACAGAAAATCGGCCCTTGAGCAAACAACCGGGTGATTACTGTTGCAAGGGAGATCCGCCAGTGGATGCTGAAATTCATGGACAACAGTTTAAAGAGAAACAGGAGTTGCCTCTTCTCAAAGTATCACTCCCCAGATATTTATCCACTAATGAGGGGAGAAGGACAGTAACTCTACAAGGAGACACACGGCCCGCACACGGCAGCCAAGCGATCGAAGCTAACGTAACAAGGCATCAAGCCACGATGCACCGAGGACACACCACTGTTCCCGTGGCATTGTCCCTAAAACGCATAACCTTGCCCCAATCACGAGAAAACTCAGGAGCAACCCAGACTGAGGGGGATTCAACAAAACACCTGATCGGGGGCTCTTGCGAAGTGTCAAGGTTATAAAGGTGAAGACAGACCAAGGAACTGCTAGTGAGCAGAGGAGAAATGACAGCTGAAGTTCAACGTGGGGTCCCGGCTAGGGTCCTGGGCCCACAGGGGGACAGTAGGGGACAATCAAGTGACATTGGAGCAAGATCTGCAGTTTACTTCCTTAGGATTGTGCCAATGTTAATTTCCTGCTTTGGGGCATCGCACTGCGGTTATAGAAGATGCTAACTTTATAGGGGAAGCTGGGTGAGAGATACATAGGAATTCTGCAACTGTTTTTGCAAGTTTTCCCTATGTCTGAAATTAGCTTAAAATAAACAGTTTTGTTGTTTTTTTGTGTGTTTTGTTTTGTTTGTTTTTCACAGGACTACATCAGTGGTTCTTAAACTTGGAAACACATCTGATTTGCTTAGAGGATGCTCAGCCCCCTCTTCAGACCAGCTGGATCAGCATCTCCAGGGGAGGAGCCCAGGCAGGAATAGTCTTTACAAGTCTCCAGGATGCCGTTTACGGCCCCGGGGGAAGGGTGGGCTATCTGTAATCACTTGGCCCATAGCAGGCCTTCAATAAATCATCATCTGCTCTCATAAATGCATTAGTTCATCAATTGACACCTTTGCACAGTCAACAACTATTAGTGAGTGCCTACTATGTGCAAGACACAGCAAGGATGCTGTGATGGGCAGGAGAGACAAGATCCTTATATTCTCATGGAAGAGACAAACAATAGATGAGGGAGATTATTACACGTGATAAGGACTCTAAGGGAAATAAGTGGACACGACGGAAAGTAACTGGAGGGGTGGGAGCTCCGTTAGATGGAGTAGTTCAGGATGGCCTCCCGGAGGAGGTGACATTTAATCTGGGACGATAGGAAGGATGGAGCCAGCAGAAGGGATGGTGGGATGGAGGAGCACTTGGCTACAAAGAGCCCAGCAAGTGCCAAGGCCCTGAGGCAGCCCAAGGGAAGGAGGGAGCATTGGAGAGAGGTCGTGATGAGCAGCCCCTTGGCCGCCCCTATGCTGGGCAGCAGAGCCACATCACCCTTCCACGTTCAGCCTCCTGTCTGAGCCCCACTGTCCCCCCAGCCAGAGCCGTCACGGCCACGAGGTCCCCTCCTGCAGAGGCACCCACACGCCTTCACATTACCACAAGCCCACACCGACCCTGGAAGTCACGCACGTTCTCAGCATCCTTAATACTGATGGGGAAACTGGAGCTCAGAGAGGGAAACGCAATTGCTCAACATCACACAGCAAGTGACATCCAGGACCCAGGCCGGGTCCCTGACTGGGGGCCCACCTCCTTCCTCTGAGCCAGGAGGAAGTGTCAGCAGAAGGCTGCCCTGGTGCTCTTGAGGAACAGGGGCAGGACTGACAGCCCAAGCTGGGCTGGGGCCACAGAGCCTGAAGATGGCAGCACTTTTTCCTCCAGGGTGTGAGGCCAGGCTCCCAGGAAAGCCGTCCTCACTAAGGTGTGAATGACTGATAGTGTGTGGGGACCCACAATGGGTTCCAGAAGCAGGAGAAACAGGAAGGCACTGAAGATCAAAACTTGGTCACCCCTCCCATTTGTACCCTCTTGGCAGCCGCAGCCCCTTTGGGGCTCGGTTATTAGCTGCAAACTCCTCCACTTAATTCCCCAAATCAACAACAGATGTAGGAGCTCAGCCTCTGGTCCACCCCCCACTAATGCTGCAGTCCCCTCCGCAGTTGGTGGCTGTCCCTCCCCAGGCTGGAACGCCTCCAGTGACAGGGCCTTATGCTTACTGAGGGATCTTAGGTCGTTTGACAAAAAGGAGCAGAAAGTGCCTTCCTCTGGGTGTGCAACACGCAGGTGTGTATAAAGCAAACACAGGTGGACCCGTCGGACTAAGACCCCGAGGCCCAGGGAGGTGGCAGGAATAGAGCCGGGATGCAAACCCAGGCGGGGCGCCTGAGTCTGGAAACCTCTCTAGCAGGTGATCGGCGGGGGCCGGGCCTGGCCCGCTGGCCCCACCATTTGCTCCCCCTCTGGCTAAAGGGTGGTCTCCCGAAGGCCACGGCAGGGCTGGGAGCGGGAGAGGGCACGATGCGGGGCACAAGCCGGAATCAAGACGAGGCTTCCTCTTCTCCCGGCGGGGAGCGGGGGTGTCTCGGGATGTCACTTCACCTCTCTGAGCTGCACTCGCAGCCAAGTAGAGCCCATATGGCCGGCTCCCCGTGGGCCCCGACAGAGACTCTCCCTCCCCAAGCCGCCCCAGCAGGCAGAGCACACGCAGGGTCCTCCCGTGGTGACTGTGGGACTCGGGGACAGTGGCGGTCAGCCCCTCCCCCTCCTCCTCCAGCAGGAGGCCTCCCCCACCTGCCCCTCCGCCCCGTTGCCACATTCCTCCAAGGCTGAACCAGCCCCTGCCCTGCTCTCACCGGGGACTCCAGGCCCCCAGCCCCCTCCATCCTGGCCCCCTCCCTCCCTGCAAAAGGCTGCAAACGCTTCTGAGGGCTGGAACATCTGGCTAATGACGGAGAAAGTGCTGAGACGACAGGTTATTTCAACACTGTCATCATCCGTTGGGTATTTCAACACTTAGTGCTTGTGCAAGAGACATAATGGGACCTGTCATAAACTCACGCTGTCTCAAAGCTCAGGCACGTCGCGGCGGGGCTGACGGGGAGTTGTTGGGGTTTAGCAATAGGCGCTGTCTTGGGGCCTGCAGCCTCCTTAGGGTTATTTTGGCTGCACCGTGGAAGGCCCTGGAGAGAAATCTCAAGGTGTCAGAGAAAACCCAGAGCAATTACCTCTCGGGGTAATTAGATGGTGGCAGAGATAGATAGGCCGCCTTCCTGCCTTCCCCTCCTGCCTGCCAGGGAGAGGGAGAGGGGAGGACCAGGCTGCCCCATCCCGCTGGGCCGGCCCCCGCCGAGGCCGGCCCCGCGCGGGAAGGAGGCCGCAGATGACCTCATGGAGGCAGCAGCGTGAATCATGGCCCCGACCACGTTCCCGCTTCCCTGGGGGTGGGCAAGTGTGTGGGTCCTCAGCACCCCTGGCTGGCCACCCTCCCGTCATGGCGGCTCCTCCAAAGAGCCGTGGGGGAGGCTTCAGGAACCTGTTGGCCTCCCATCAGTAGACCGGAGTCAGGACTTGGACCGGGACTCCTTGCTTCAGCTCAGCCCCCATCCAAGATTTTGCCGGAACCCCAGCCACCCCGTTAGGAGGCTAAGTGGAGAGCAGGGAGGTGGAGTGCGGAGGGGGGGCGGCTGCCCCCCGCACGGGGACAGCTGCGGCTGGGAGCCATGCTGAGCTCCCTGGGGCCAGCTCTCATGCGGCAAGCCCGGGTCACCGCCCCGAGCTGGCCAAGCCGGAAGGATGCGTGATCAGGGGCCCCCAAAGCCAACTAGAGCCAGGCCGAGCACGTCCAGGCTGAGAACCAGCCCCACCCTCCCCCTGACCCTCCCCTCCCTTCCATGCCCACCACCCCCAGCACACACATCTGCAAAGTGTTCTGGGAAAGAGGGCTCTGGCCCGGGATCTGGTGAGAGCTCAGGGAGGAATGTGGGGCCGAAGAGTAGGAGTCTGTGCTGGGACAACACGACACAGGCCACGTGGGGAACGCACAGATCTGGTCAAGGCCGGGGCCTGAGGCGGGGGAGCCCCAGGAATGTGGGTTCCCTTGGGTGGGCACCGGGGAGCCACAGAAGGTCTTTGACTCTGGGAGTCTAACCGCACCACAGGGCTTTGAGCCCTTTTTCTAGGCTCCATCTGGCAGCAAGAAGCAAGGAGAGAGCTCCAGGGGAGGGTACAGGAAGGCGGGAGGCACCGAGCATGACCGGAAAGCTGGACAGTAGCCAGAGGGGGACGATGGCCAGAAGGAGCGAGTGGAGGAAAGGCAGAGGAGGTGTGGGCCTGGAGGACATTTGCGAGCAGAACCCGAAAGATTGGGTTCCGTGCTGGGAGAACAGGAACGGGCAGCAGGCCCCTCTCCGAAATGAGCCGCAGGGGTGGGGAGGGATTCACAGGAGACTCTGGGGTCTTTGTGGGAGTCGGCCCCTACGGGGACCCCAGCTGGTCCCATGTCCCTCCACCAGCAGGGACACTAGTCCTCTGCTCTGATCAGACCTTCTGGAGCCAGTCGGAGACGCTCCCAAGGGGACACACGAGTCAAGAAAATGGTTTTAGGGGGTTGTTGGCCTCCACTCCAGGACTCAGACTCCTTCCTGCCCAGAGAGGCTTCTCCCTGCTGATCCCACCTCCTGGCCCACCTGGAGGGTCACCAGGGTGGCCCTTCCCGGCCCACCAGCCCCCTCAGCCGGGGCCTGAGGCAGGGGAGCCCTCAACACAGCCCACGCCTGTCCCTCCACGGTTTTGCCCATGCTCGCCCCCACTCTGAGCCCCACCTCCCTCCCGGGCTCCCACGGCAGCTCCCCCGCCCCCCCTCCCCCCCCCGCACCTACCCACCTGCTGGGGCTGCAGGCAAGTCCTGTCCACTCCCTGCAGGCCCCAAGCCTCTGTCCCCATCCAGCTTCCCCACAGGAAGTGCATCCGCCTGGCCCCAACCCGGCCTCTGGTGCCTGTCCTGGGGCAGGGACCCATCGGCAGGACGGTCGCATCCCCTCTGCCGGAGGCTGTTTTCCCAGTGCCGCGTATCACCACGCTCAGACACACAGAGGCTGCGCAGGAGGACGTGGACAGTTTCCTCTGACTGGCGCCTGGGTCTCAGTTGGGGCTCACGAAGGCAGGGACCATCATCATCCCATTCTACAGATGAGGGAACACGCTGCTCCCATGGGGCAGAGCCGGCGGCAGCCATCCTCCGCTCCCTGGGCAGGTGGGAGCCCCCCAGCCGCCGCCCTCCCCAACACCTCAGCCCGCCTTCCTCCCAGGCACCTGCTTGCCCTCCCACGTCCCAGACCTCCCTGGCCCCAAACAAAGCAACAGCCGTGAAGCAGGCAGGACCCTGGCCTGGGGCTTGGCAGGCAGGCACGGGGGCAGGCCCAGCTCTGCCCTTCATTTTGCCCCGTCATCTTGAGGAGGTTATTTACCATCCCTGGGCTCCTGTTTCCACCCCTGCAAAAGGAAGCAGTGACCTCGGTTTCTCTGGATAAGAGACGGCCTCATGGTAGAGTAGAGAACCGCCACTGAGGCAGTCCGGCCACCGGGATGGGCTTCTAGCTCGGGTCCCCCCACGGCTCCGGGCCGTGTCTTCCCATCTGTAAATGGGACATAATTAACATCTCTCTCACACACAGTCCCAGACAGGTGCAACGGGGGTACTGTGTGGTGTTTTCAGTGTGATGGTCAAGGTTCCATCTGGCTCTAGAACTCTCTATCGTTCTTTGACAGACTGGCCTCCCAGGGGACAGCTCAGCACTCTGAGGCTGGACCACCAACCCCTGGCCAAAAACAGGTCTGTGGTCTCAGTAAAGCCACAGCTGCCAACCCAGAAACGGGCCCATTCCCCAGAGGCCTTCGGGAGTTGTTGGCGCCCAGGCGAGGAGTCTCTGTGGGGGCTCCACACGCCCGAGGCCCAAGCCCGTGCACCTTGAGTGGAGGCAGACTGGCTGGGACACACTCTCATTCTCTCTCTCTCTCTCTCTCTCTCTCTCTCTCGCTGCCCCATGGACACCTCGCCAGGGAGCCCTCCTGCACTTGACACATCCCTCCCGGTGTAAGACACACTCACGGGATCTGAGGCTGATTCATGGCACAGGATAACCAACTATGAGGCTAGCCGAGCGCGCTGGGAACCCAGGGTGGGGAGCCGAGAAGGGGAACAGGAGTCCGCACTGGGGCAGGGACGGCGGCAGACAAGGACCACCACACTCCCTCTCAGAGGTCCCTGCTCCCCTGACCCTAGGAGCTACGTCCGGCCTGAGGAGAGGTCCCAGCCCCGCCCGAAGGGGCCCAGAGGGCCACCAGGTGCGGCGGGAGCCTGAGGAGGGTGGCCAGTGGGCCCTGCCGCATGGGCACTGAGCGGCCTCCTGCCTGGTGAGGGGCCCCCCACGAGACCAGGCCGGCCTCCCACTGTCACCTCCCCCACTGCTCTGCCGGATGGCACCAGCTCCTCATGCATCTGCCTGTTTACATTTCCCCCAACGAAAAGCAGCTTTGTTTATGGAAAAGAGCTATTTTGGTTCCACGGTTTCTCTCAACTCCTCTGACTTGCAGGAATGGTTGCTGCTCTCTTGAGGAGCTAAAAGAAGCCTGTCTCCACCTCCCTGGGGAAGGCGCTTCAGGGCTCCCACAGGTGGAGCGGGGCGCGGGGGGCCATCTCCTCCTGGGACGGCTCTAGGGAAAGGGAGATATGGGGACCAACACTCTTCACGGGCCAGGCAAATCTCACCCAGGTGTGAGCCGGTGACTCAGGACATCGCCCAGGCCCTTCCCCTCCCCCGTCAGGTGAGTCATAGCATTCCCATTATACAGATGAGAAACTGAGGCCCCAGAGGGGACGTGTTATCTCCAAAGTCACAAAGCTGGTGATACCCAGGGCTTTCACCTCAGATCCCATGCCTGTGGGCCACCAGGCCACCTGAGGATGGAGGAGGCTATGCATGTCTAATGGAGGGGGAATTGGGGGGACGTCCACGGTTACAGCTCTTTCTATAAAGAGCCGTGGCACACACTTCATTGCAGGCTCAGGAAACAACGAACAAAGCGCGAGCAGGAATAATGAAGTTCTACGATGTGGGTGCTTGCTTCTCCAGAGAGAAGCCGCCATTTTCCAGATGGGCACCCCAAAGCTTGGAAGCGGTAGGAGGAAACGAGTCATGGCATCCGTCTCAGAAAAAGCCAGGGGCAGGTTCCCCAGGCGCTATGCCCATGCCTCCTCACCACGCAGGAAAAGGAAGGGGCACAGGGCGGGCAGCAGAGGGTTCTCCCAAATGCTCATCACGGCTCTGGGCCGGGTGCCCACCCTTCCCCCGTGACCCTGCGCACTTCCTCCGTGGGATTTGTGATTTCTGGTGCACACACATCGCCTTGGACCGCCGAGGCAGGTCAACAGCTGTCACCATGACAACAACGAAAAAGAAAAAGGAAGGCTGATGAAGGTGGGACATGTGTTTGCCGGCAGCCCCTGGGGTCCGGAACCTCCCACGTGGCCAGGGCCGTCATGTGAGCTTGGGGTCACCTGCTCTGGAGCAAAGCCTCGGGGAGACCCGGCTTCCCTCGGGGCCTTTTGCCCTCCGGTCCTCCTGCCCTGCCTTGCCCGCCACACCACGTGCAAAGCCACGGAGGAAATTTTCGGACCCTTGGTGGGAGGACACATGGCGCCAGGGGGCCTTATTTCTTGGGCAGCTGACGCAGGCCACTCTGCCTGGCATCCCAAGTGCAGGCCTCCTACCTCGGTCTCTCCCACCAGACAGTGAGCTCCCGGGGTGGGGGTGGGGGTGGGGGACATGCAACGCAGGAAGTGACTCAGCCCAGGGGCCCTAATACCCAGCACAGGGCCCCCCAGAACGTGAGAACTGTCATCGACCCAATGAATGAGCGAAAGGACAAATGAAAGAAGAGGAAGTCAAGGCGCCTGTGGCCGGCCTTGGGGTACCCTTAACAGCAGGGCTCAGTTGGCGCTGGGCCCCCCTCACCAAGCACAGCCCTCCCCCTCGGCTTCGGAGAGTGCTCGCACACCGTTCCTTCGCCTGCCCAGCGCCTCTGGACCCTCCTCCTCCATCCGGGGAAATCCCCCCTTTTGACCTTGCACCTTCCCTCTTCTCCCACGGAAGCCGGCCGGCCCCCAGCAGCCTCCCTCGCAGCAAGGGTTTCATCATGTGACCTGGGCTCCACCAGCCACACATCTGTGGGACTCGGGGTGGGCAGGGGTGGCCCAGGAGGCAGGTGCCGCCATGTAGAATCCATCCTGGCTAGCGGGAGGCAGCGCCGTGACGGGGGTGGGAGCCCCGGGCGGACCAGCCCCAGGGAGCCCACCGCAGCGGTTCTGCCGTGGGATTCGGGTCCCCGCTCCCGGTTCTGGTGCATTCTGGCTGCCTCAGGGAGTCTGAGCAGAGGCTGCTTTGGATCCTGAGGTCTGCTCCACTGGTATGGGGGCATGGCTCGCCCCTCTGTGCCTTTGCCTATCCACAGCCCCCAACCACTTCGGCTAACTCCTTATCATCCTTTCAGACTCAGCTTCTCACGATCTTTTTCTGGAAGCTTCCAGCCCCACCCTTTCTGGGCTAGGTGCCTTCTCAGTGCCCCCAGAGCCCCAGGGGCCACATCTGACAATGCCCTTCCACGCTATACGGTAACTGTCCAAGGACACATCTGTCCGTGTCCCTACTGGGTGGTGACCCCCGGAGGGCAGGGGTCGTATCTGGTCCGCTCTGGGCATTCAGTGCTCTGGGCACACAGGAGATGCTCAGGGAACGTTTGCTGAGTGACTGAGGGAGTGGGTGGGAAAAGCCAGACGTCTCTGGGCTCTGAAAGCCAGGAGAGGGAAAAGCAGCATGGCCTTGGGGCTTGGTGGGCACGCTCCATCTACCGTGGGTTTCTTAGCAAATTCAGTGGAAAAATACCTCCCGGGAAATAAATCTGGAGTTACCGTCTGGCTTCGAGGCCCCCTTCTATCCCACAGTGATTTGTATCTTGGAGATTTAAGCCTCTCCATTTGTTTGTAGGGACGCTTGTTGTGCGGATGTCAAGGCCCGCGGCAGCAAGAGCGGTTTCCTGAGCAGCATTGAGAAGTCGAGTGCATCCCTTTGGACACAGGACATGGAAGCCCTTTTCTTTAGTTTCCATCCCCAACCCACTCATACCAGGCATTCGCGTGGGTAGAAGGCTTATTGACAGCTGGAGAGGCAGAAAGATCTGCTTTGCAATTATAGCAGCCTCATTAAAGTCTCACTCCCTAGATGTCTCTCTGCCGTCTCTGCCCTGGCCTCCCTGCTTCTCCTTCCTCCCCCTGCCCCTCAAATCCTGCCTACTGTCAAGGCAGAACAGTCCAGCCCCCGTCGTCCCATTTCCTCCCCGAGAGAGGCTGATCACCTTCCTAAACAAGGAGGAATCGCTTCTAAGGGGCATTAAGATGATGAATGTTCAGCCCTTTGGACAGACCCGCCCTCACACCCAACCCAGGTCCTGGCACCTCTTGCCTTCCAGGGACCCAGAAGTGAATGGAGCACAGAGGCATACCTCACGGAGTCCAGGGTCAGGGGGCAAGCCCTAAGGGGTTCACCACGGAGGAGCAGGTGGGGAGACACTGAGGGCAGGGCAGCAGGACACATATGGGTGAGGACGGATGAAGGGCAGCTCCCTCTACGTGGAGGAGCCAGGTAGGGCTTCACCAAAGACGTGATGTGTTGGGGACGCCTGGGTGGCTCAGTCGGTTAAGCGTCTGCCTTCGGCTCAGGTCATGATCCCAGGGTCCTGGGATCGAGCCCCGCATCGGGCTCTCTGCTCAGTGGGCAGTCTGCTTCTCCCTCTCCCACTCCCCCCTGCTTGTGCTCTCTCTCTGTCAAATAAATAAAATAAAATAAAAATTAAAAAAAAAAAAGACGTGATGGGCAGGATGGCCTTGAAGGGGTTCCATGGGGGTGAGAGGCTGCTGGACCAGACCCTTATCAGTACGTCTCTAAGATGCCCTGCTCAGGCTGCCCTGTAATCATTGGTTGTTGGGTCTGCCTTCCCCACCAGACTGGGAGCTCTGGAAAGGGATCTCCCTTCCAGGGCCAGGTTGAATCAACCTCAGCCCTGGGAGGAAGGAAGGGAGGGAGGTGAGCAGGGGTGGGAGCTGTGGCGGCATCTAGAGTCCGGGGGGTGCTGGTAGCCACAGGCCCCCCGATGCCGCACCAGGGACAAGATGCGGAGCTGGCCGGACCCGCCTCCTACACGCGACAGCGCATGTGATCACGTCACACTGAAGGTGAGCAGGATGCCGGACTGCGGGTCCTCGGGTCACTCCTAGGAAGGGCCTCTTCCATCCAGCGCTATGACCCACCAACCACGCCCTGTGCGCTGACAAGGGCCATGAGCTCACATGTGCCCAGCGCTCTACAGTTAGGAAGATGACTGACCACCCACGAGCTCTGTGCAATCAAGGTGTGGACCCTTCGTGCTACCCAGGACCCCCCGAGGGAGAAGATGGACCCAAAACACGTGGTAAGCCTGAGGCACTGTGCACCGTGTGGGGTTAGAGTAGGCTCCCCCGTCCCCTCGGTGTCCCTGTTCTTGGAGCTTCCAGAGAACGGAGAGTGGGCAGCACGCAGCGTAGCAGTTAATTACAGGCTGCCTTGCATTGTTCTCTGATTGCTGTTTCAGGCTTGGGAGGCTCCTCACCTGCACTGGAGCCTCAAGCACAGAGGATGTACCCTCTGCATCTTCTCTGCACCCACCACCTCCTGGAACCAGGCCCTCAGCACCCCTTCCAAAGCAGCAGGGGCAGCTGATTCCTCTACACACATTAGAATCACCTGGAAGGTTTGACACACCACTGATGTCCGGACCCCACCTCCAAGGAGACAGATTTAACTGGTCTGCTTTTTCTAGTATGCCGTGAGGGCTGCGACCCTCTGCTGTAGCATCTCATGCAGCCGAAAACAGCGCTCATGGGAAACAGGCACCTGGGAGGAAGAGGGGCTCTCGGTACCAAATTTGTCCCTTTTCAGAGCTCACCTGTCCCGATGGCTTCAGTTCCCCTACTGTGTCAGACGACTCCCGAATCTCAGTGTCCAGCCCAGAGAGGCTTTCGGCTCCAGAATACAAGCCCACGGGGACAGATGCGTCCGGTATGGAGCTCCGTCTGTACTGGGACCCCACCGTCCTGCTGAACAGTTACATTAGTCAGATGCTTTCGACTATCAGTGATGGGAAACCAAGTTGAACTAGCCTAGTCCATGGGAGGATTTGGGGTATCATCTGTAGCTGCGGGGCGCAGGGTACCAGCAGGCCCAAGGCGCATTCGGCTCTAACACTCACTAACAGCACCAGGGACTGCATCTCTCCACACCGAAACATCCCAGGGAAGGACTCTAATTGGTCCGGTCAAGGGCCCACCCTCCACTACTCAGCACAGACTGGAGCAGAGAGACAGAGGAACTCCATGGAAGCTCCCTCTTCCCCCGGGGACTAGCCATTCATAGTGCTGGGGACATGACAGGAGCAGTGAGAAACTCCGGAGAAGGCATTGTTAACTGGGTATATTTGCTAGGGACCTGGTAAGAAACAGATCTCGCACTCAAAGCGGGGATTGAAGAAATTGAGTAAGGGGACCCCGACAAGGGTGAGAGCTAAGAGGACCAATGAGGGATGGCGAGGCACCGAGGATCAGCTGCTAGTCTACTGAGGGGCACCGGGAGGCAGCAACACAACCCAGCCGCCATGGCTGGGCGATGAACGCGGCTATTGCCACGCTTGGAAGAGTGGGCACTGGGGGGATACCCTATTCTCTCTCTCTCTGCCTGTCCTGTGATCTCTTGCTGCTCTCTCATCGGCTGAACATACCTGGAAGCCAGAGAGAGGCCGAGGGATGCAATCCACTGTGGTCAGCCTTCTAGGCTCAGAGCAGGTGGGGAAGCATGGAGAACACATTTGCAGGAACGAATATGAAACACTGTGCACACTGGACGGCCATCCAGATGGAATCTGTCCTTGGCCTCACCCTTGCTTCCCCCACTGGTTCTCCCCCCGCCCCCTGCCAGAATATTCCCATCACCAAGTCCCACCGATGTCACCTCCCAAATGTTTTTGGAGTCTGGCCTCTCTGCCTTCATTCTCTCTCCCTTGGACTTTTGCAAATTCTCTCCTCCCCTGGCCTCTCCGTGTCCAGTCGAATCCACCCACCAAGATGCCATTGACTCGACCCACGGCCCTTCCCAGCCGAAACCCTTCCAGGATGCCCCCCTACCCCCGGCTGCCTTCGGGGTAACAGGCAGGCCCACGCTGTGTGAGTTGGGGTGAGACCAGCAAGGTTGGAGACAATCTGGCTAGGAAATTGGGCCTCTTCCCTTAGGCGACAGGAACCTAAAGGAGTTTTGAAAGCAAGATTTTGTTGCCCTTGTTGGTAATTTCTCATTCTGAAATAATTTCAGACTTTCCAAGAAGTTGCAAAGATGGTACAAAGAATCCCCATCTACTCTACCCAGATTCTCTAAATGTCAACATAGGCCACAGGAATATGATAAAAATCGAAAACTACTACTACCTAATCAATAGACCTTATTTGCATTTCCCAGATAGTTGCCCTAATGTCTTTTTTTCTAGTCTGGGATTCAACCGAGGGTCACCTTGCTTTCAGTTGTCACGAGTGTCTGGTCTCCTTTCATCCAGAACAGTTCCTCACCTTTGGCTTTCACGACCTTGACACCTGATGTCTGTGCTGGCCACTTTTTTCTAGAACACCCCCCTATTTGGCTTTTTGGGATGTCTCCTCGCCATGCAATCCAGGGTATGCATTTTGGGTAAAAAAAATCCACAGAAGACGGGTCGTATCTTTCTCTGCGTCATAGCAGGTGGCACACGACATCAGCTCGTCCCAATATGGTTGATATTAATCTTGGCCATTTGATTGAGATGCTGCCTGCCAAGTTCCTCCAGTGGAAAGTCGCTATTGTCCCTTCCCAGTAAGTATCCCGCGGGGAGGGTACTTTAAAACTGCAAATGTCCCACTTCTCATATATACTCTGCCCACCAATTTTAACACCTATTTAGGATTCTCACCGGAAATTATTTCTACCCCGGCATTTGCCAAATGGTGGTTCTCAAGCCCGTCACTCCTTCCACATTACTCATTGGAATTCCGTTGTCAGGAAGACAAAAGCAGGACCCCACCCCACAGAGGATGGTTGCCAGGAATCACAACAGCTTGCCTGAGATATTGCAAATCATATACCTGATAAAGAACTTTACCTGGAATATATTTAAAAAAAAAAACCCTTACAACTCAATAACAAAAAGACAAATGAGCCAGTGAAATACACGGGCAAGGGATCAGAATCTATGTTTCTCTAAAAAAAAATACTTACAAATGACCGATAAGTACGTGAAAAGATGTTCCACATAATGACTAGGGGAATGTAAATCAGAGCCACCATGAGAAGTCACTTCATACCCAGTAGGATGGCTGTAATAAAGAAACAGACTCTAACGAGTATTGGTGAGGCTGTGGACACCAGACCCCTCCCTTGCCGCTGGTAGGAATGAAAAAGGGTGCAGCTGCCTTGGAAAACAGTCCAGGTTTTCCCCAAAGGGTTAAATAAAGAGTTACTATGTGACCTAGCTCTTCCCCAACCAGGTGGATACCCAAAGAGGAATGACAGCCTCTGATCACATGAAAACTTGCACACAAATGTTCACAGCAGCATCATTCTTAGAATCCAATGCCCACCCGGTGATATGTGCATAAGATGTGGCCTATCCACGCGACACGCTATTATTGGTCAGTACAGAAGAATGATGTGCGAATACACACTACATCACGGGTGAACCTTGTCAACATGATGCTAAGTAGAAGAAGTCAGACTCAAAGATCAACAAGATGCTAAGTAGAAGATCAGCATGATGCTAGATCGACATGATGCTAAGTAGAAGAAGCCAGACTTGATGATCCCATTTACAAAATGTCCAGAATAAGCAAATTTACAGAGACAGAAGGCAGATTAGTGGTTGCTACAGGCTGGGGCAGGAAGGGGGAAGGGACTGCTAACGGGCTTGGGGTTTCTTTTGGGGGTGCTAAACATGTTCTAAAATTGTGGTGATGGGGGCGGCCTGAGTGGCTCAGTCAGTTAAGCGTCTGCCTTCATTCAGCTCAGGTCGTGATCCCAGGGCCCTGGGATCGAGCCCCGCGTCGGGCTCCCGCTCAGCGGAGAGCCTGCTTCTCCCTCTGCCTGCCCTCTGTCTATTTGTGCTCTCTCTCTATCTCTCTGTCAAATAAATAAATAAAATCTTTAAAAATAAATAAATAAATAAATAAAATTGTGGGGATGGTCGCATGACCCCATGAATATAGTAAAAACCATTAAATTGTACATCTCAAATGGATGGGTTGCATGGTATGTGAATTCTATCTCAATAAAGCTGTTACTACACACACACACACCAGCAACAACCTCCTCAGAGCTTCGTGGGAGTGGGAAGCCTCCACGTCCCCGCCCAGCCCAGCTGCCTGAGTTCCTGCCCGCAGGTGCTTTTTGCATGCAAAGGTGCTCACACCCAAGGGGCCAAGCAGAAAAACCAGGCAAGGCCAGGCAAACCCGGTGCCAACTCGACAGGGTTTCCCGTGATTGAGAGCGTGCAGATGATGCACGGCGGCATTTTGACCAGCTATCTCTCTACTCCCCAGTGACCTATCCCAAGCCAGACTGTGGTTTTGGGACTTGAGGCCCAAAGCCATGAATCAACACAATCTACTTATCAAGACCAAAGGCGGCGGTCACTGTGCCCGTAGAAGAAACAAGTGGTATTTCTTGGCGCCTTCGTGCCAGAGGGCCGCACCCTGGGGCCCACTGGGGAGCCGTGTCCGTGGATCCCGCTGGACTCACCCCAGACTCCGGCCGGGCCCCCTGGCTGTGGCTTTCTTTCTCTCCTGGAGACGAGGGGGTTACAAGGAGAAGCTCCCAGCCATAAAATAAAGAAGTCCCAGGGATGCCTTGTACAGCTACAGTTAACAATATCATATTGTGTATTTGAAAGACGCTAAGAGAATAGATCTTAAAAGTTTTCATTACGAGAAAAAAAAAATTTCTGTAACCACACTCCCAACCACATTGGCTCTATTGCAGCTTCTCCAAGTCTGCTCGTCCCCCTCGGCCTCCGGGCCCCCGGACAACCTTCCCGCCCTGCTTTTCGCACACCTACTTGATTAGCTCACCACGTCCTGCGATCTCTGGTGAAACCCCTCCTTCGAGAACGTCTTCCCCTGATGCTCCAGGACGCTCGCCCCTCCTTCCAGCACTGGTCAGCGTCGTCAATGTTGGTACGATGGTCGAATTAATGTCTGTCTCCCCTCACCAGGCCCGTGCGCCCCCCGAAGACAGAGTCCTCTCTGTTTCGCTCATGCTAACCCCCACCCCACCAACCCCCTGCCTCGAGCCTGGCACACAGCAGACATCCAAAAAGCCTTGTAGATGGAAAAACAAAGAATGCTGTCCTGAAGTCTCACCGGAGCCCGTTCCTGGGCTTTCAGCTTCCTGAATTATCCCATTCTCCCCAAACATAAATCAGATCATGGCCCTCCTCTGCCTAGAACCCTCCTGGAGCTTCCCACTGTGATTGTAACAAAATCCAAAATCCTTGCCTCAAGCGCCCCCCCCCTCCCTCTTATATCACTAGGGGCAACGCCTGGAGGGTTCTAAGCAGGAAAGGGCTTTGCCTTCTAAACTGCCACTTTGACCTCTCTGTGACCCTTGACCCAGGCAAGTGCATTTCTACCTCCACATTGTGCGGGGGCCAAACCAATCAGAAAGGAGAGCCAGCCCTGGGCACCACGCATGAGCGAAGAAGAACCAGCTGCCAGCCTCCCCGGGGCCTGTGCCCCTAGGGCACAGCAAGAGGGGGGAAGGGGCACTGCCCCTCCCCCGTGCAGAGGAGTGTTCTATCACTGACCTCATGTAGCCTCACCAGCACATAGTGATAATAAGGAGCACAGCAAACTCTAGATCGATTGTACTATTGTTATGAAATTCTCTACAGATGATGCATCCCCTTCCCGCCTGCGAGCAGGAAGGACCACGGGCCCCTCACCCCCCCTGCCCCCCTTGCCACGTCACTGCCCTGGGGGAGGATGCCCACCGTTGCTCCTCCTCTCGGTCAGGTGTGGGGAAAGGGAGGGTGCAACCTCACATTCACACCTTAGGGCTTCCCTGATTCAGGCATGGATTTTCTGTCCCTCCCTCCACATGGCTGGGCAGGTCAGGCATTTCCTGCCGGGGAGGGACGGAGGGGCTCAGTCACAGGGTGGGTCACGCTGCAGGAATTCAAGCAGCTCTGACAGGACAGGCTTTCTGGATTGGGGCTCAGGAAGGGCTATGGCTGCCACTTCGGATCTGTTGGCTTCCTCTGGGATAAGCATGGGCATTCTAGATCCTTCCTTTGAGCCTCCGTAGTGGTGGGGCTGCTGAGGGGGTCCGTGGCAGTTGCTGCTGATGGTGGGGGGCAAAAGCAAAACAGAAAAGTCTCTGAATGTTCTTCCTGGTTGTTCCCCTCGCCCCGATCCACACATATCTTACTTTCGTATCAGGGAGGCTGACTTCTCTGCATTTTTTGGATGAGTAAACTGGGACAAAGTTATAGCCCATGGGGAGCCAGCTGGTCAGACTCCAGTGGGGAGCTCCCTCCTGTGCCTCTGTCCCCCCCAGCAGGGATCAAACAAGGTCCTGCTTCATGACGCGTCAGGCAGTGGAAAGCGTTGTGAATTGTAAAATTTCACCAGAAACACCAGGGAAGGAAACCCTGGCCAAGTGAGCAGAGAAACCCTGGCCAGGAAAACCGCCGTCTGTTCCAGGTTCTGCAGGGGGATTCAGACAGATTCGGCCACTCAGATCCAGCCCTTGTTAGGGGCCTGCCGCCCGTCCCAGATATCAGCATGCACACCATGATGCATTCTGTCCTTGCCACCATCCTCGGGCGAGCACTAATGTGGTCCATTTTACAAGATGATGGAACTGAGTCTCCAAGAAAGGCAGTAACTTGTGTAAGAAAGGCCAGGAGCTTGGCCTTCCAGCCCAAGGCTGTTTTCAGGGAAAAGTGAACCCTGACCTCCCCAGCCCACTCCCATCTCCCAATCCCCCTCTGCCGTTCCCCACCTCCCACCCCACACAGACGACCCCCCGCCCCGGGTCTTCCCCATCTGCCTGCTGGTGGCTGGCTCCTGCCAGAGGAATCCCAGAACATTCCCCCATCTCCCCCCATCCCTGAATATTCTGTAAGAAGAAAGCGGTCCAGAACTTTGGGCCCAACATGAAGGACATTAGTAGGTGTTGGAAAAAAATAATCAAGTGTGTAATGAGTTCCTGCAATCACCAGGCTGGGGATCTTCATTTCACCCTCTGCCAATCCCATAGCTAACAAATCAGAGAGGGTGGCCAGGGCTGGATGCGCCACAACAGAGCTGGGGCCAGATCCACATGGAGCTACCAAGGGGCCAGGAGGGACTGCCACGGCCCCAAGCCTCTCCTCCTTATCTCCAGCTTCCTGAGCCTTCTGAGTTGGAGACCTTGCTCTTCCAGGCAGGCCCAGAATCTGGAATAGCCCCAGGAGGGGACAGTCAGGGCTTCTGGACAATCAGCCTCAGGGTCTCCACCAGTAGATACCTCTGCCCCTTGAAGAGTCCTCCTGAGACTTCAACTCTTCTGAACTGTATTCCCAGCTGACCGAGCCTCGCCCTGCTCCTTTTCACTGTAAGCCCAAGTCCACGAGGCAGGGATTTGGGCCCACAGAGCAGAAGAGACTTGTCTAGAAGCTCACCTTAAATTCTCTCCGTCTCCAAGCCCCAACCTGTTGGGTCCGTGCCTCAAGGGTACGTTTACGATCTGACATCTCGTGTGGGCATATGAATTCCATCCCACTGGCCCACCCAGAATCCGAGCTCTGGGAAGGCAAGGCCCTTGGGCTGGGCCTAATTTTTGCATGCCAGAATGCTAGCTCAGGGCCAGGCTGCAGAAGGAAAGAAGAAAGTGGGGAGGGGAGGGGAGGTAGGAGATGAAACAAGGCAGGTGCCATCATTCAGGACCTGCCATCTTACCCTGATGGGGCCGCCAGAGCGATGGAAACCATCCATGAAGCACATGTTTATTTGAGCACCTCTCATAAGCTCCGCATCCTTGCAGACACTGAAGTGACAGCAGAGAACAATGCAAAGTCCCCGTTCTCATGGCACTTACCTTCCAGAACTTTCCAAGGGCACAGCAGGTGGGATTTCTGGCTGCAAGTGACAGAACCCAAATGCGACAAGCTTAACCAAAAATGGAAAACCTATCCACTCCAGTGACCTAACCTCTTCCCAGGGAGGAGAACGGACTCCCCGGATTGGTGGAGTCTGGAGAAGAAAGTGACCGTGCCCAGCTTAGTCCCTTCTGGGCACGCTCCTTTCTAATCGGCCACCCACAGAGAGGGTCCAACTCCTGCAACTGTGTCAGCTGGGTTCTGAGCTTGGGAGGGGAAGAGGTTGTATTTAAGGGCCTCCCCAGACCCCCAACAACATGTACATTATCATTACCCAACAACACAGTTGGGTGAGTATTGTTACTGTTCCCGGGTTAAGGAGAAGGACCCTGAGGCGAAGACCACCCCGCTGGTCAGGGACAGGGCCGGGACTCAGAAGCCTGTGTCTCGGGCCTCCCTAGAATTCAGGCTTGGTGACTCCTGGTCCAGGTCTCTCCATGACACTGGGTCATCTCTCACAGAACAGGCCTCAGAGAAGGCCCTCAGACTGTCACCACCGCCTTCTGGAAGCTTGCAATGAAAAACAGACACGTCAACGAAGCTCTCATCAGAACGGACTGCAGGAGATGCGGTGTTCAGGCTTGCGTGAAAACAGGCTTCCAGCTACCCGCCTAGAAACGACCCAGTGTACCTCCCAGGGTTAGTATGTGCGCCTTCCATATAAAAGTTTACTTAGGATGCTGAGAACCAGGCATGGCATGCAGAAAACGCTCGATACCTCTGGTTCCTGCAGTTGCTATCTGTGTGACCTTAGACAAGTCACCTGCCCTGTCTGAACCTTTGGCTCCTTCATCTGCGTCACGGCCGTGGTGATGGCAGCCAGCGAGTGAGGTGGTCACGCGAGGGTCCTATGAAAAGGGCATGGAGAAGCTTCTGCAATGCGTCCAGCTCGGGGCAATGGCAGAGGGCTGGGATTCTCTCCGACACCCTCCCGGAGCCCCGGTGAGCGCTTCCCGATCCCTGACCCTAAGCCCGTACTGGCCTGACTCACAGAGGACCAGACGGCCACAACCTGGTAAGAAAGGGCGATTCTTGGAGGACGGAGCCCCGTGTCCTGGGCTTGGTACTCTGTGTCACCCATTCCCCAGCCTGGGCACACCAGCAGGCCAAGGAAGGGCCTCTGATTCTCCCCCCCCCTACCCTGTTTCCCCAAACCAGTGCAGGACACGGCACAGGGGAGGGCCTGGATGAACAGCTGTAGAGGGAGAACACGAGCGAGTGTGTCAGTCAATGAGTTAGATCCACAGACATTTACTGCGTGCCCGTTATGTGCCAGGCAGTATGAACTGCCAAGTGAGTGGAAATGGCCCCGTCCTACCATCACGGAGCCTCCGGTCTAGGGAGACATAAGACTGATCATGGAGGAGGCTTTGTGGGCTCTGGCACAGAATTCGAATTTTATCTTAAATCTCATTGAAAGCCGTTAGAAAGTTCTCAGCAGGGAGAGACGTGGGCCGTGGCAGCTGAGACGGGGGTGGTGGCCGTGCTGATGGGGGGTGCACCTTGGAGCTGGAACCCACATCATGTGATGTCCAATGGGGAGCCAAAGGCAAGAGGGAGGGAGGTGTTTCTGGCCTGAGCAGCGGGGTGGATGGTGGCAGTGTTTCTGGAGAGGAGAAACAGGCAGAGTTGAGCTGGGGACATGGGGAGTTGGGGCTGTCCTGGGGACATCCGGGCAGGGGTGTCAGGGGCAGCGGGGCTCCCGGGCTGGCGCTCAGAGATGAGTACCGGAGGGTGAAACGACAGAATGGGGGACAGATGGGTGAGTGGGCACTGTCGCGACAGCCAAGGGGCTTGGAAGCAGCTCTTCAGGGTTCCTAGGAGGTGGGACCCTGCACTGGGAGACCTGGCTGGCCCCGCCCCCCCCCCACAGCCCGCCCCCCACTTCTGCCGCAGGGGTGCACATTCCCGCAGTTTGGGGGACAGAAGAGGCATGGGTGGGAAGAGGGCATGGAGGCAGTGTGGGGCGACTCCAGGGAGCATGGGAGGAGGGCAGAGAGCGGGGGGGGGGGGGGGGGAGGCCTAGACGCCTCTTCCCAGGCCGAGAGGAGTCACTGGCCTGCACTTCATTCCTTCACCTCCAGGGGAGGCCAACTTGCTTGTCAGGGTCCTGTATGGAACCCGGTGACAGGTCCGGGCCCCAGGGACCCTCCCTTCTGTCACCCTCCTGCCCCCAGGCTCGGCCCTCCTCTGTTCTCCCTGACCCCAGCACAGCCTGTAGGTTCCAGTTCCCCCACCAGACGGTGAGCCGTTGAGGACACGCTGTGTCTCCGCAACTCTGCCATCTTTCAAGCTCCCAGCCCATGCACACTATGTGCTTAATCAACGTTGGGTGCTTTGAATTAAAAGTGCTTGATTCAGGGGCGCCCGGGTGGCTCAGTCAGTTAAGCATCTGCCTTCAGCTCAGGTCATGATCCCAGGGTCCTGGGATCGAGCCCCACATCGGGCTCCCTGCTCAGTGGGGGGCCTGCTTCTCCCTCTCCCTCTGCCCCCCACATCCCCCTTGTGCTCTCTCAAATAAATACTCAAATAAATAAATAAAATCTTTTTTTTAAAAAAAAGTGCTTGATTCATATTTCTCAAGCTAGGATTAAGATCTCTCTGTCTCTGTCTCTACCTCTCTGTCTCCCTCTTTCTCTCTCTGTCTCTGTGATAAGATGGTGCTCAGGGTGAGGGTAGGTGGCTTCCCCTGCTCTGGATGGTTGAGGGTGTTTTCTCTCCCCAGGCTCCAGACCTGCAACAGGCACCAACCAGCCCGTCTCCAGCAGGCAGCAGTAGTCAGCCGTGGCTGGAAAGAAGGGTGGGGACCCTTCACGGGGCGCTCACGGTGTGGCCGGCACTGGTGGGCACTGGCACTTCACCTGCATTAATCATGTCAGTCACTTCCCTCAATATCCCCAGGACCCCAGGGCATGGTTTAGGAGGTACATTCAGAAGGGTCTCAAGAAGGGCACTCAAGAGGGCCAAGTGACTTCCCAAGCACGCTCAGCAACATCCGGGTGGGCCCGTCTGGCCTCAGGGTCCCTGCTCCTGGTCACTTTGCCTCCCAACTGCCTCCCCCTCAGGAGGCCTCTCAGAAGTGACCCTGCAGAGGGACCTTGGCAGGACCCAGAGGCTCACAAGAGGAAGCGGCTTGACTTGATGACTCCATTCCCTGGTCCACCCCCCCCCCGCCCCGGCCCCCTACCCAGGTGCACAGAGATCTCTCCTCTGTGACTCCCCACAGCCCCAGTCTGGGAGCCAAAGGCGCAGTGTCTCTCACCCGGGACAGAAAGACACAACCCGCACATCAATGCCAGTAACGGTTTACCCACTTGGCTTCCTGTTAGGTTTTTTTCTTCCTTCCCTGTAGGGGTGTCTCTTATCTTAAGCTTCTTGGGGGGGTTTGTGCTGAGCTGTTTACCATTTCGTGACAGTTGGTGCCAGAACCAGCCTCTTGGGAAAAATGAGGAGGGGAAAAGCAAGCCCAGGTGGGCCCTGGGTCCAGACTGGATGGGACAAGCGAGCCCCGCACCGTCAATGTCAAAGGCGTGTCCAGCTGTCCTGCCAGAGTCAGGGTGCATCTTCCAGACAGGGCCAGCTGAGGCAGGTGGAAGTGATTCAGCTTGCCCTGAGCTCCTTCCAACTGCGGGGAAAAGGCAGGGGTTTGCAAATAATCCACCAGGTGGATAACTAAGACGTGGCTGGGTCTGCTGGGCTGAGGGGCTTGCTTTGGCCCCTGAACTGGGAGCTCTGGGTTATTCATAATGAATGCAAAGTAAGAGAATCTGCGACAGAAATTGGCCCTTCCCCATCCTTCCACTTCCCAGCAGTCTTCTAGCAACGAGCTCTTGATGCCCCGTGGTGTGAGCTCTGTCTGACTGGGTAGTCCGGTCCTAAAAAGTGTCTTACATCCTCCCGGGGTTCTCGAAGTTATAGCCTCGCCCCGGGCCCTGGGCCCCACATCACCCTGGGCCCCACCTTGCCCTTATCAGTCTGCTCAGAACGCTTGGCCGTCTGGGACCCTGTCCACACCTGCTCATGCCCACCCTGCCCAGACCCCAGAGCCCCAACCTCTGCTTCACTCATGGCTGCCAGGCTGCTGGTCCCTCCTCCTATCTGCTCCTGCCCCTACGTGTCCATCCATCCACTCCCACTCGAGGGACTACCTCCCGACTAAACATTTCTCTCACCCTGGGAGGGCGAGGGTCTGGACTTGTGATCACCAATCTCCTGTAAGCCAGCCAGCTCCCAAGCCCCCTGATCATCCCTCTGGGTCTGTCCGGGGTCCAAGTTCAAGGCTGACCCAGGTCTGGCTAACCCCAAACTTCTCTGTCCAATCTTCTCAACCTGTGCCATGTCTGGGCCAGGTAAGGAGCAGATGCAGTGAGTGAAGAGAGGGAGAGATGCCTTGAGTTCAACCAGGAGAAATGCTCCTACAGCAGCCCGGCACAGAGGCATGGGCTGGGGCTGGATTGACCAAACTCTGACCAGTGATGGCAAAAGAGACTCTCTTACCTGTTATCCAGAAATCGACTCCTACAGCCAGGTGAGGCTCAGAGAACCAGACTTTTGGATCCCAGACCTTAGTTGAGATGCCACAAAACCCAGGGGAATGGTCTAAATGGAATCCCACCAACCCTACTCAGCCGCCAGACTGAGATCTAGGAGGGAAGTCGGCGTTGAAGAGGGTCGAGCAATCTCTCAGACACTGCCTCTGGTCATGGTCACGTTAAAGGTGAGGTGTACAGGAAAAAGCAACATCTGAGGAGGAAGGATAAAATGTGAGAGCCCCAAGTGGCCATCCCCGTGGCCGTCCCCCGTGCCTGGCTGCCTGGCTGCCTGGCTGCCTCCCCTCCCCACAACCAGGCTGGGCAGCGCTGCCCGGAAGGTGCTCGAGGGAGAGCCGAGAAACCAGGGAAGGAAGGAGACAGCCACAAGTGCGGGGAGCCTGGTGTTCACACACCACCACCGTGAAGAGACACATGGGGACGGCGTGTGTCCGGGGCTGTGGGTAACATGGGGACACCAAGGCGCCAGGGAGTGGAGGGGAAACTGGCATATGTGCAAGTCTCTGAAATTACTCATTCATTCCCCATTCATTCCTTCAACAAATATTTATCGCCCTTCTTCTAGGTATGCAGTCTAGGACAGAGAAAAAAGCACAGACTCTGGGGCCAAATGACCTGAGTTCAGGTCCCTGCTCTGCTTCTTTTTTTAATTGTTTTCTAATTGTGGTAAAATACACATAACATAACACTTACCATCTTTAACATGTTTAAGTGCACACTTGACCGTGATCTGTGCAAAGGGGCTATCTGCTTTTGGCTCCACCTAACAATATTTTCCCAGTGCTTTCTGTCTCCTCGTGGGCCCAGGCTGCAAGGGACATAATATTATGGGCAGAAATCCTGGGCCTTGAGATTGCTCCCGGCTGTGCCTCTCCTGGGTAAAGTGGGGTAGTGTGTGTGTGTGTGTGTGTGTGTGTGTGTGTGTGTGTGTGTGTGTGTGTAAGGGATCCCCAGGGAAGAGAGTCCCTGCATTTCACTCTTGCATCTTTCCCCCCAGCCTGCCTCCCCTTTAACTTTGAGAAGCTCAGAAGCTCCCTGGAAGCCTGAGTCAGCCTGCAATGTGCTTTTACCCTGGAGTCAGGCGGGACCCCCCGGGAGATGTAAGGGTGGGGAAGCTTGGGGCACCCTGAAAGCGCCGGGGGAGGGGGGATGCAGAGCGCTGTACCGTTGGAGAAGGAAATCCCCAGGGGGAAGGTGGACAGATGGCGGGTATCAGGACAAAGGGGCTCTAGGGGAGACAGGGTTGTTTGGGGCCTGAGGGAGGGAGGGGTGTGTTGAAGGCCCCAGAGGTGAGAATGGCTGGGAAGGAGAAGGTTGGAGGGAGCGGCTCACCCCTAACCCTGAGAACCGAAGGCCCCTTGCATTCCCCTGCACCAAATGAGCAGTGACTGACTGGGAAGGTGGATCTGGCCCAGCTCAGGAGACAAACGCTCACCAGAAGACGTCATTGGCTCTGGAATGTAGAGACAGGGCTGGGAATGCAATGACAGCAGCCCAGCAACCCGCAGGACATGAGGAGGGCTCCTCCCGTTCCCCACCCAAGGGCCGGTCCCTCTCCCTCCGTCAGGGACGCATAGAGAACCACCAGTGACAAGAAGAGACTCTTGGAACATCCCCCAGTGGAAAAGCCCTGAAAAACCAGCCCCCTCGTTGTCCACACGGGGAAACTGAGGCTCGGAGGAGGTGTCCCCGCCCCCACCCCCGCGCGCGTCCCCGCTCCGCCCGCGCCAGGCAGGGGGCGCCCTTCCCTGCCGTCCGGGCCCCGCGGCCGCCGCGCCCGACAGGTCCCCGAAGGAGAGCCCTCTTAAAGAGTTTTTCCTTTCGCGTGAACTCACCGCCTCCATCCAGCCGCGCGGTCTCAAAGGTGAACATCACATAAATGCGTTGCAGATGTGCTTCCTTCCATTTTTGGCTACCGCGGGGCGCGTGCGAGCGGCGGCGGCCGCCCCGGCGCGATCCAGGCCGCGTTTTCCGTCCCGCCCGCCAACTTTTTCAAGCTGTAGTTATTTGATAATGATTTTTTTTCCCCCAAACCTCTCCCAATAATTGTTATCCTCCCCGCCCGGTCCTGCTCAGGTGATGGGCACAGACTGCAGACGCCTCCTTCTCCTCCGGGTACACTGGCGTCCGTCCCGGGGTGAGAAGCCACAGCCCAGGCACCTTCTGCAAAGCCAAGGTCGAGGGTCAAGGGTCCGTGTCTGGGCTAGCCCGGCGTGGCCGGAAGACCTCTAAGCACCCCCATGACCCCACGAGGCTTCTGACGACCCCTACCCCATCACCAGGCCACCTCCCCAGAGCCCACTCTCCAGGGGCCATGGCTGGCTGACGGACGACTGAACAGCATGCTGGGCACTGAGCTCCACACTACAAACATTTATTGGGCACCTGCTGTAGGCCCAGGCCCTGAGCAAAGGGCTGGCCTCAAGGACAAGCAGTAACAGCACCTGCCCCCCAGGGTTCCCAGTCCAGAGGAGAGTGGGACCACACGTCCCTTACGTGGAAAGAGGAGAGGGCTTCCAGGGTGGGATTCTAGGCAGAAGCTGCTCAGAGTAGCAGAGCTGGACAAGGCAGCCTTGGCCCCCCACAAGGCCCCTGGGTAGAGCTTCCACACTCTCCTCCCTTAACCTTCATCCCTTCCCCTGGCCCCTGCAAAGGGTCACCACCAGTGTGGATGGAGGCCTCTTCTAAGAAGCTACAGGGCTCAGAACTTTGGGTCACATGGGTCCAGGTAGATAGGCAGGGGCCCAGGCTGTTGGGGGTCTCTGAAGCCACCCAAGCAGAAGGCTGAGGAGCAAGGCCCCGTGTCCCTTTGGGAGTTCAACCCCTAAGGGAGGAGCCAGGTGAGCTCCTGCTTCCCCATTTGAGGGCCACTCGTGTTTCTGATGTTCAAGTACAGTGGTTTGATGGAGCCCTTTGCTCGGGGGAAGTGACACCCAACATTCTTTAGTTAAACCTGGTTGAATTTTGAGTTTTTACATAGATATATCTGAGGTGGAATCCAGGCAGCCAGCGGCAGGGGGTGAAGGAGAAGGAAGTGAAAGAACGTGGAGGGGCAGCATTGGGATGCTGAGAAGAAAGGGGGTGCTGGCTTTGAGGCCAGAAATCAGAAGGTTCTGCCCCTCCACTCCCCTCACTGCTGGCTCTTCCACACACCCTCCAACCTCTGGAAACATGGCGCCCACCACTTCCCCCACCCGGTGGACTGGCTCAGAGGTACAATGTGCTCAAGAGTGACCAGTCAATCCCAATAAATCCCAGGGTAGCTGAGGGGCAGCCTGGGGGTGTTGCACTTGGCTCTTTTGCAGACCTGCCAACTCCCTACCCCCCACCCAGTGGTGGGACCCCTCTTTGAGCCTTGGAGAAATCCCTCTCTTCCTGTCTCCCTGGGTCCCACGGAGGCCCTCACAGCCCTCCAGGAGGGGGCTCCCAGAGACACCTCCCCTCCCAGTCCAGCCTGGAGGAGGGGCGTCAGCTGCGGGGCTGGAGGCCCCTTGTCTGCAAAGAAGCAGGATTTATCTCAGTTTGGGGAGGTCCGGGGCCCCGGAGTCCTAGATCATCATTAGTTCCATCAAAGAGGCGGCTGTGATCTGAAGGGGCAAGATGCATGGCGTCCAAATTGGAAACAGCCTGGTGGGCTACGGGGCAGGAGCAGGGCTGAGAGAGGGCTCAGGCCTCCCCTGGGGAGCCCGGGACACTGGAGGAGTCCCACAGACAGTGCACAGGAAAAGGAGGAGGGGGGAAGAGAAAACATTCCACTCCAGGGCTCCAGGGAGGAGAGCCGACTGAGATGGAGCAGAGCCAAGTCTGCGAGTCAAGGCGACCTCCCCAAGGGGGCGGTGAGAGAAGGCGGCCAATCCCACTCGCGACCCGAGGGCCTACTGTGTGTCTTGCCCCGGGCTACACACCCTGTCAGACTGCCCACAGGAAGAGAAGGCACTGCCTTTGCTTTACAGATGAGGAAACTGAGGCTAACAGGGGAGAACTGATGTGGCCCAGAGTCACCCAGGCCAGGCGCCTTGCTCTCCAGGACCTCACACCTCCCCGAAAAGGCAGAGCAGAAGGAAGAATGGCCCCCAAGGCTCCCCATCCTCAAATCTCCCTGCCTGTGCCCAGCCTCGAGCAGCGGCCCGAGTTTAAACTCCAGGTATAACACAGAGCTAGAGAAAAAGGAGGGAAATGTCTTCTAAATATCAGAAAGTGGTGATACTCTAGACAGAAATGGAATTTGTTTTTTTTTTTTTTTTTAAGCAGGCTCCAGGCCCAACATGGGGCTCGAACTCATGACCCTGAGATTAAGCGTCACATGTTCTGGCAACTGAGCCAGCCAGGCGCCCCCCAGAAATGGAATTTAAATGACACATTCAACTATAAAAACAAATTGAAAAGACCTCTCCCCGCTTCTAGGGTTCTTTGCTGATGAATACCCTCTTTCTAGGCGTCCGCCCAGCCCCGATTCCAGAAGATGTCCTCTAAGCTCAGACTCCCACGGGCCTCCAGACACCTGACCCCTATTCCCCCAACAAGCCCCTCTCCAGTAGATAGAGAGCACCTGGAGCCATACTCACAGGGCGCTGACTCGCTGTGGGCACCTGGGTGAAGCCCTGTCTGCCCTGGGTTCCAGGGCCCAGCCTGGGAGTAAGGCCTCCAGCTCCAAAGGGGCCCCAAGACGTAGCCCAGAAAGGACATCAAAATGCCTTTAAGGGGAAATGAAGCCAGAGAAATGCTCAGGCTAGGAAGCCATCCCAAGGGAAGGGGGACAATGGATGAGCAACGAGGCTTCTGCCTGAGGGTGTTCCAGAAATTGTACGTATAATGCTAAAAAAATGGGACATAGCCTAAAGTTCCAAGAACAGTGAGATAATTCTGTGCGACGGAATACCCTGTCGCCGTTGCAAATGACACTCGTGGACCGGGTTCATTGACACGGGAGATGCTTCACTACGACATTGAGGATGAAATGAAATAAGGCTGGGTAAGTGCCTGGCCCACGATAAATACAAACTCCTGACCGTGGTTGGTGTGTGATAAAAGCAGGAAGGAAGGAATGTAGCTGGAATGATCTCGATTCTGTAAAACAACAAAGGCACAGGAAAAGGCAGGAGGGAAATACAACAAAATATCGCTGAGTTGTGAGATTAGAGATTTTCTGTGATGAGTGGGATTTTTTAAATTCGTTTTAATTTGATTTTTTGCAGCATTTTTCTTTTAAAGATTTCATTTCTTTATTTGACAGAGACACAGCGAGAGAGGGAACACAAGCAGGGGGAGCGGGAGAGGGAGAAGCAGGCTTCCCGCGGAGCAGGGAGCCCGATGCGGGGCTCGATCCCAGGACCCCGGGACCATGACCTGAGCCGAAGGCAGACGCTTGACGACTGAGCCACCCGGGCGCCCCTGCAGCCTTTTTTTTTTTTTTTTTAAA